>NC_048227.1:4811163-4842112 GCF_002007445.2 Ailuropoda melanoleuca
GGGGCGACCATGGTGAGCCGCGGGAGGGGCCAGAGCTGCAAGGGTCTGGGTAGACACCAGCTGCCTGTGACCTTGCAGGAAGGGAGGGTTCAGGAGAGGATCTGAGAGGGCCCAGCACCCCACTTGTGGGAACATTAATGCATTGTTCCTGGTTTTCTCTTTTTAGTTCCTCTCTGTTCTTCCTCCAGCTTTCTCTAAGGACCAGAGAGTCTGAATGCTAAGGGTCCAAATCAGCCAGCTGTTTGGAACTTGGATCAGTCACTCCTGGCTCCAGGAATGGCCCAGCTGGCCTTCTGGGTATCTCTGGATTCCTAGTGGGCTTCAGGCCGCTCCCTACCCTGTACCCCCACCCCAAACCCCAGCCTTCCCACTGGCAGAGGAAAGCATTAGCCGTACCACTTCTTACGCTAATGTTGCTGGAGAGAGGACAGTTCTTTCTCTCTGCGCCCCCCCCCAAATAGGACAAACATCAGTTCCCCTGTGTCACCCTCGCTGTCCCACTACGACACACAATGCTTCCGACACCAGGGTGAGGAGGTTTCCCACCCCAAACAATTCTGGGCAGCACCAGCTGTGCGCCCCGTAATTTAATGCAATTCTGACACTGTCTAAGTGGCTGTAGTGTCAGATCCCATGGGTTAAGGGCTCGGTCCCCAAGGCGGCCCCCTGCCCCGCCAGTCACAAGTCTGAGTTGTCCCCTATGCTTCTGACCCACTGGCTGCAAATCAGAGGTTCCCGTGACCCCCTCCTCGGGTTTGACTAATTTGCTAGAGTGGCTCACAGAACTCAGAGAAACCTTACTTCTCAGATTGCCAGTTGACTATGAAAGGATATAGCCCAGGACCAGCCAGGTGGAAGGGAGACACGGGACAGGGTCTGGGGGAGGGGCACACAGCTTCCATATCCTCTCCAGGTGTGCCCCTCTCCCCAAATCTCCATGTGTTCACTGACTCAGAACCTCTCTGAACCCCACACTACTGGAATCTTATGGAGGTTTCCTCATGTGGCCGTGACCGATCATTAACCCATTTCCAGCCCCTCTCCCTTCTCTGGAGAATGGCGGTGGAGGCATGGGGTGCTAAAAATTCCAAGCTTCTAACAATGGCTTGGTCTTTCTGCTGATGGAGCCTCACCCAGGAGCCCAGCCACAGTCACCTCATTAGAACAAAAGACATTCTCATCATCCAGGAAATTCCAAGGGATTTAGGAGCCTGGCATCAGGAGCCAGGGTCAAAGACAAATATTAGAACAGAGGATGCTCCTAGCATTCTTGTCACTTCGGAATTGACAAGGGTTTTAGGTCTGTCCCTGGAACCGGGGACAGAGACCAACATGTATTTTCTATGATCTACCTGGTGAGACCTTAGGGCCTCTGTGATGCACATACGCATTTTAGATTTGTATTTCTTATTTCTACACTCCATGAGTAGCTATTTAATTAGCCAATCCATTAACTAATAACTTTAATTCCTAAGGCCAGGCACCTAATAGGCACTTCTTAAAAATTTATCAAGTAAACAAGTAAGCTGACGTTCTAAGAGCATAGGTGAACCCCCAAGGTCAGACAGCTGGAAAAATCAGGGTGAGGATGGGGTCCCGCATCTTCTGATCGTCTATGTCGAGATAAGGACAGGAAGAGGCTCTCGAGGCTTTAGAATAATCTCCTAGATTGGAACCTGTCTCTCACCTCTGAGGTCCCTAGCACCTTTGGATGACAACGCCGTCTCCCTGAAGTGTGTCTTATTGGATTGTTTTCGTGGGGACATGATTCTCAGGGGGGATGTCTGACCAATTCAAGGAAGCTCCCCAGAGCACCTGTGTCACAGGGAAGAACAGACAGAGAAGGAAGAGCGTGTGCCCTAGAGCAAGAGACATGGCCCCTCTCTCACTATGTTGGGTTTAGTTGCGATTTCTCCTTAATTAACTCACTTAGCCTTCATTAAATGTTACCTCCAGCCCAGCGGTAAGTGGAGACGGAGATGCTCACATTTCTTGTTCATGAAAAAATCAGCCTTTGAAAGCATTTTGTTTCTCTTCTCCTCTAACATTTCATAGGGGCCTGAGCAGTTTGGGGCTCTCCTAATATATACATATATATTTGCCCTTGGTCAAAAATCAATCAATTGATCAAATAAACCACAGAGTTGGTCAGATGGCAAAAACTCCAAGGACAGGTTTTTAGTGAAAAATGCTCAGGAACTTCTGGGTGAGAAGTCCCCAGACGTGGGAGCCCCGGGGCCGGTCCCCACCGCTGCCCGGGAGCGTGCTATGGAGGTGGAAGTGGCTGTCCTGGTTGCTGCTGGTGTTTAACGGGATGGGAGGCAGGCTGTGCTTCGGGAACCCTGGTTCCTCAATGGAGGAGGCTGGATGAAATAGCTGGGTCATGGGGTGACCGTCACCAGCCTGTTTTTGAAAGAATATTAAATTCAGGAGAGAAAACATATGGAAAAGGAACCTAAGAGCCCAAGAGAGCCTATTATCATTTGGGCAACACATTCTGATTCACGCAGAGAAAGGGCTCAGCAGGGAGTGAGAGTTCTAGTCCCTCCACGCCCTTACCGCCACTTGGCATGGCCGGTCTTCTCAATTTGGGGCGTTCCAATTGGTGTGAAGTGCATCTTTGTTGCGGTCTTAATCTGCCTTTTCCTAGTAACTAACGATGGTTAGCGTCTTTTCATGTGCTTATGCTGTGGACTGAATGTTTGTATCTCCCCACAAATTCAAATGTTGAAACTGATCCCCAACTGTGATGGTATTTGGAAGCAGGACCGTGGAGGGGTGATTCCCTAGGTCATGAGGGTGGAACCCCCATGAATGGGATTAGTGCTATTATACAAGAGACCCCAGAGAGCTCCTCCTGCCCCCTTCTGCCTTACGGGGATGCAGTGACAAGGCACTGGATGTGATGCAGGAAGAGGGTTCTCACCAGACATCAGATGTGCCAGTGCCTTGATCTTGGACTTCCAGCCTCCAGAACTATGAGAGAGAAGTTTCTGTAGTTTAAGCCCCCGGTCTGTGGTATTCTGTGACAGCAACCTGAACAAGACAGCTGACTTGCCATCCATATTGAGAATTGGATTTAAAGATTGGATCAGGGGGCGCCTGGGTGGTTCAGTCATTAAGCGTCTTTCTTCAGCTCAGGGCGTGATCCCGGGGTCCTGGGATCGACCCCCGCATCGGGCTCCTATGCTGGGAGACTGCTTCTTCCTCTCCCACTCCCCCTGCTTGTATTCCCTCTCTCGCTGGCTGTCTCTCTCTCTGTCAAATAAATAAAATCTTTAAAAAAAATAAAGATAGGATCAATAACAGCGTTTGTGTGAAAAAAAATCAGTGATGGAGGAGAGGGAGGGGACAGGAAGTGGAGAGATGTCCTCGCGTGGGCAGGAGGGGATGGGGTCCCAGGTGCACCGGGAGGGGGTGGCATAGAGAGGGTGTGGCTAGTTCTTCTTACAGGTGAGGCGCAAAGACAGGTGAGGGGGTTGCAGATGTTGGGGTCTGGTGGAGGGCAAAACGCCCTCTTCTGATGGTTTCTCTTTTCTCCGTTAAGGAGGAAGCAAGGCCATCTGCAGGAGAATGAAGAGGATTGAGGTTTGAGGAGTAAAAGACTGATCTGGGTGTGTGTTGGAGAGAGAGAGAGGTGGGGAAGAGAGGGAGAGAGAGAGAGGTGTAGAGCCTGGATTCCTGACAGGAATTGTCACTTGCAGGAGACACTGCGGACTTCGAGGACCTGCAGAATGTGACAGGCTCCGTCTGTAGTTTGATACCAACTGGATCCGACCTGGGACAAATTTGGTGTCATCGTGACCCAGTCACCTGATCTTGTCACCTGGAGCCTCTGTGTGAGTGGTTAAGGTGTATTTTGGCCAGCGTCCGCACAGCTGAGCAGTACGATTGGCAAACGCCTGAATTATTCATGTTTTTGACCTATTCTAACGAGAACTTTGCCCAAAAGGCTGAATTATTAAGCACCCGGGTGCGATCTTGCCGCAGGCTATCTAGAAAACCGGGACACAGTGAATTTTCTTGCCTGTTTTGCCTCTTAAGGGAGTTGAGACTTTACTAACGATTCATAATTGCTCCCCAAATGAAAGACGGTGATGCGAACAGAAGAAAATTAAATTCAAGAAACCAACCATACTCAGCAGTGCCCTCGGAGCCCGTGAGAACAATCTGGCACTTGGGCAACACATACCCTGTGCATTTAGAGAAAGGGAGTCTAGCTATAAATGTAAATAAGTAGGCCATGACAATCCTGAAATCTTTAGTTCTGTTATTCATTTTTGGAAAATAAAATTAATACACACATCTAGATGTGCCAATGTTTTAATGATAGTATAGTTATCTATTTTTTGCTCTCTGTGTAGATAGATTTTAAAGCATTCCCAAAACTACAGGGCAATTTGAAGGCTATTCCTGAATATTATACATATTTGTGCAAAAGTAAACCGGTATTCTTCACAGACGGTAGTTTCCAGAGCCAAGACAATGGGAAAGAAACTGTAAGACCTCTTGAGGCCCGGATTTGGACCTCATGCAGCATCATTTCCACTGCATCCTCTAGGACAGATCATGAGCCAATCGAGATGTCACTTGAATTGGTGGTCATTTAAATCCTGCCCCAGCGCCTGGGTGCCTCAGTCAGTTAAGCGTCAGCCTTCGGCTCAGGTCTCGATCCCTGAAGAGCAGGGAGCCCCGAATCAGGCTCCCTGCTCAGGGGGGAGTCTGTCTCTCTTTCTGCCCCTCCCCTGCTCCTGCTCTCACTAACAAATAAATAAAATTTAAAAAAAAATTTGCCCGAGAAGGCTTTAAAGATGTTTTATGCCTTTAATGTCATTTTTACACCCAGTACTCTTTATTTCATTTTTACATAAAATCCAATCCGGTGTACTTTTCATCTCTAGAAGTTGTTTGGGTCTTTTTTATGTCTTTTGTGCTTCCTCTTAACCTGCTCATATTTTCTCTATCTTTTTGACCATATAAATATAGTTGTAGTAACTCTTTTAACGTCTTCAGCTGTTCATTCTGTCTGTGTCATTTCACTGGATTGATTTTTCTTCTTATAATGGGATGCAGTCCTTGTTTCTACGTATGTATGGTCATTTTGATTGGATGTCAGATATTGTGAATTTACCTTTTTGGGTGCTATATAGTCTTCTATTAAGACATATATTGGGGCACCTGGGTGGCACAGCAGTTAAGCATCTGCCTTTGGCTCAGGGCGTGATCCCAGCGTTATGGGATCGAGCCCTACATCAGGCTCCTCCGCTATGAGCCTGCTTCTTCCTCTCCCAACTCCCCCTGCTTGTGTTCCCTCTCTCGCTGGCTGTCTCTATCTCTGTCAGATAAATAAATAAAATCTTAAAAAAAAATAGTCTAAAAAAAAAAGTATGTAAAGTATTAAGGCTTTTGATAATAAGTAAAAATGAAATTTAAAAAAATTGTGTGTTGNATGTATATATATATAGAGAGAGAGAGCACGCACACACACGCTTTGTTCTGGGACATAGTTAAGCTACTTGGAAATAGTTTGATCCTTTTGAGGCTTGCTTTTAAGATTTGTTAGGTGTGGGGGAGGGGTGCCTGGGTGGTGCAGTCGGTTGAGCGTCCAGGTTTTGGCTCAGGACGTGATCTTGGGGTTGTGAGATCGAACCCCATGCCAGGCTCCATGCTCAGTGCGGAGTCTGCTTGAGATTCTCTCTCTCCCTCTCCCTTTGCCCCACCCCCACTTGTGCACACGCACACTCTCTCTCTCTCTCTCAAATAAGTAAATAAATCTAAAAAAAAAAAAAAAATTTGTTAGGTGGAACTGGAGCCATCTTTAGGGTCAATTTCGCCCCACCACTGAGACAATACCCTTCTGAGAGCTTGACCGGATGCCCATGTATTATGAGGTTTTTTACTCTGCTGGGAACATAAAACTATTCCCAGCAACGTATGGGCTTCTGCCTGCTAATTTCACATGCTTTGTCCCTCTGGTCCTGGGTAATTTCCTCATGTGCCTGTGCTGAAGACTCTAGAGGGCTCCTGCAAATCTCCAGAGCTGCCTTTCTCAGCACCTTCTGCCCTGCAAACTCTAGCTGCTTTGGCCTCCCCAGACTCTCAACCCAGCAAGACTGCCAGCTCCGCCTGGGACCCCCTCCTTGCACGGCAGCCTGGAGACCCTTCGCCTCCCTTGCGTGCCCTCTCTTAGGGATCGCTGTCCTGAGCTGCCTGTTGGCTGGTGTCTTAAAACTGCTATTTCATACGCTTGGTCCAGCTTTGTAGGCGTTTAAGGCAGGCGGGTTAATCCCGTCTGTTTTTCTATCTTGGCCAGAAGTGGAGGAAGTCTTCACGACTTTTCAAAAAATTCAAAGTTCTTAGAAGGGGAATTTTTGGTTAAAGTATGTAAAGTATTGGGGCGCCTGGGTGGCACAGCGGTTAAGCGTCTGCCTTCGGCTCAGGGCGTGATCCCGGCGTTATGGGATCGAGCCCCACATCAGGCTCCTCCGCTAGGAGCCTGCTTCCTCCTCTCCCACTCCCCCTGCTTGTGTCCCCTCTCTCGCTGGCTGTCTCTATCTCTGTCAGATAAATAAATAAAATCTTTAAAAAAAAATAATAGTCTAAAAAAAAAGTATGTAAAGTATTAAGGCTTTTGATAATAAGTAAAAATGAAATTTAAAAAAATTGTGTGTTGGGGGCCTGCGTGGCTCAGTTGGTTGGGTGCCTGACTCTTGATTTTGGTTCAGGTCATGATCTCAGCGTCCTGGGATCGAGCCCCAAGAAGGGCTCCATACTCGGTGGGGAGTCAGCTTGAGGATTCTCTCTGTCCCTCTGCCCCTCGTCCTGCTCTCTCTCTCTTTAAAGAATAAATAAATATTTTTAAAAATTATGTGTGTGTTGTGCATACACCAGAATATTTATTTCCAGAGGAGCTCTGAGTTCCCCAGACCCCTTCTCTGTTAATGGGCAGACACTTTGCAGCTGCCTGTAGATGTCACCAGAGGAAGGCAAGTCAGAGGGGAAAAAGTCCCAAAGTGAAAAACATACACTACAGCAGGGGGCAAAAACTGAACAGGAAGTTTCCATGTCAAACAGGGAAGAGCGTTGTGTTTTAAATCAGGAAATTCCATTCACAAAACCAAATTTTGTTAACAAGGATATAGTGAAATCCTTTTTAAGACAAATATTGTTATCAGCAACCATATAAAATATTGTCCAAGCAAAGAGCAAATGAGGAAAGATTTGGTTATGTTCGGGGATTTGGATGAGTTTATTTTTTTAAAGGTTTTATTTACTTATTTGTCAGAGAGAGAGAGCACAGCAAGGGGAACGGCAGACAGAGGGAGAAGTGGGCTCAGCACTGAGCAGGGAACCTGACGAGGGACTCGATCCCAGGACCCTCGGGTCACGATCTGACACTTAACCAGCTGAGCCACCCAGGCGTACTGACTTGGACACGTTTAATCTAGGTCAAATTTTATCAATTTTTTTTCAAAAGCTGGGTCTTGGCTGAAGCTTAAGCACATGTGTCCCGTAACGGGTCCTTTGTGTGTCTGTTCTGGCGAGTGGGATATCATTACTTGATCATAACTCTATTATTCAAGATGCTGGGGATACAGTGTTAATCAAGACACAAGATCCCCACTGCCGTGAAGAGGGACGATAAACAAACACATAAGCGAGAGTAAACACCAACATGAAAATAAGACCGCGAGCCGAGGGGCTCACTGTTACTGCCTTAAGAGCTCATGTTCTCCCAGCACCGTGTGCTCGTCACTAGGGAAGCAGTTTGGAAATTTAATAATATAAGTGTCTGAATCTCTTTTGGCAAAGCAGTTGGACATGTTTCCAGTGGAAGATATGAGTTTCTTGGGGCGTCTGGCTGGCTCAGCAGAACATGTGGCTCTTAGGGTCGTGAGTTCAAGCCCCACAGTGGGCACAGAGATTACTTAAAAGAAATAAATTAATTTAAAAAGAGAGAAAGAGAAAGGGTTTCTTTCCAACCTAAAAGCCAACCAGCAAATGCAGAAGGAGACGTGGTGATCATTGCAAACCCGTGTTTGTATGGGAACCACGACTCCCCAGGCGGGGTCTGCCGTTCCAGCCTCATCCTCTGTGATACGCTTTGGAGCGCACGGTTGCTTCATGCAGAAATCGCCAGGCCACCCCCCGGTGAGACCTGGGGTCCATCCCGCTCAGCTGTGTTGACAAGCTGTGTGATCTCGGGTGAGCCCCGCTGCCTCTCTGAGCCTGGGTTTCCTCGGCTCCGGGGGTTGGGGGTGGTGATAAGACCTCAGCGCTCAGAGCAGCACAAGATATGCATAAACAGCGCGCAAAGTAAGGCACGCAACGCAACTTCGTGCCCCGTGGGGATCGCCACACCTACCCGTTTATCTCTGTAACGTCGTTGCACTTTTCTTTTTTTAAGGGTGTTGAAATTTCATTAGAACAGAGAGGTGTAGAGCAGTGAGGTCATGGGGTTACAGGGCTTGGGACTACCCAGGTCAGGTTGGCCAGATTCCGAAAGTGCTTGTTCTTTCCAGGCTCCAACACGACTGTGGATTCACTCCACATTGCAGGGCTTGTAAGACAGAGTTTTATTCTTTTCTTTTACTTTCCTGTCACAAGCCAACAAAGTGCCCTCTCCAAACCTGTTTTCTTCTCTTTGAAGGGAGAAGTGTTTCCCTGGGGTGCCTGGGTGGCTCAGTCGGTCCAGCATCCGACTCTTGATTTCAGCGCAGGTCATGATCCAGGGTCGTGAGACCAAGCCCCACATCAGGCTGTGCACTCAGCGTGGAGTCCGCTTCTTCCTCTCCGTCTGCTCCTCCCTGCAGCTCTCTGTCTCTCTCTCTCTCAAATAAATAAATAAATAAATAAATAAAATCTTTTAAAAAAAATTTTAAAAAGGAGTGTTTCCCTAAGTTCTAGAAGGCTGCCGTACAACCCTGGGTGTGTAGTTAACAATACCGGGTTGCACACTCTCACGTAGGTCTCATGTTAAGTGTTCTTACCGCAAAAAAATAATAAGGTGTTTATACCCCGGAGGTGCCAGACATCAGCCGAACCGGTGGTGTCTGATTGTACTTGTGGCATCCCACACTCTCCTGGTCCCCAGGGGTGACCTCAGTCTCTCCTGGCTGCCGTGGGAGCACCGCTGCCCCTCTTGGTCACTCCCTGCTGTCCCCTCGGTGGCTCCTACTGACCCCACGCTACAGGCTCCTTTCCCCGCGGCCTCCCAGGGCCATCGAGCGCCACCCTCAAGAGCTAACCCTACCTGGGAGAGGCCGGGCCTTTGCCCTTGGCTCTTAGGGGGTGATCTCTAGGCTCCCCCCATAGGAGTGTCTGTGTGCTGGGCTTTTGGCCACCGGACAGTCTAACCCCGTGATTGATGTTTACGCCAAAGAGAGACAGAGCTGGACGTTTGTTAAAGGCGGCAAGACAGGCCGTGTTCAGGCTGCCGTAGGAGGGGCTTCTGTATAAAGTGAGGGCAGCTCGGATCTGCGTAGAGGCCACTGGGCCTTTTAAAGGGATGATGAGGAGGTGGAGAAAGGACTGAGTGCTCGGGGCCTCAAGCAGAGTCAGGGGAGTGCAAGACCACCTAGGTGGGTAGGGGCTGCTTTATGACAGTGGGACAAGGCGGGGGTCGGTCCAGGGTGTATCCCAAGGAGAAAATCCCTCATCGGTCTGGAGCTTTTCCAGGCACGTAGTCGAAGGCGACTCATGCATCCCAGGGACATGACTGGGAGCTGTTAGAAATCAGGCTGGTGTTTGCTCAAGTCTCTTCATGCGGGAGGCGGACAGAATCGATTGTGCGGGAGGTTTGCAGTTCTCACAGGCCAAGGCTGAGGCCTGGTGGTGAGGGGGGCTCAGAGGAGCCTGCCTCTGGGGGACGTGGAAGCTCGGATGTGGAAGACTCCCTTGGGGGGACTTTAGTCTGTCTCCTTTGCTCTAGGTGAGTCTTGTGAGTCCTTCCAGAGAATTATCAAACGTGAGGGTGGTTTGGGGGAGCCTCTCAAACTTGTAATGGGCGTCAGAAGTAAGGGTGGTCCTTGGGGACTGTTCCTGTGACTCTGTCGTGGGCCAAGCTCCTGGGGTCCTGAGGGCCGGCTTCCCATCTTTGAGGGTGCTGGGGCGTGCAGTACAGAGCAGGGGTGAAGGCAGAATGTCCATGCAGGGTGTGGGCCTGGGAGCACTGTCACTGCTGCGGGGTCCTTAGGCTGGGGCCTGGTGACCACCTGGCCGCTCTGGACACACGTGCTGTTTCAGAATTTGAGGCACATTTGCCAACCACAAGAGATGACGGGTCCCAGCTGCCGCTGTCTGTGAATCTTGCAGAGGGGATTTGGGGGTCATCGTTCTGCTCGTCTCCATCTCACCCCCGCCAGCTTCTCCCAAGGACACAGATTCGGGGGTGCCCATAGAGAAAGCCCTGGGTGCTCCAAGCCTAGGCCAGTCTGTGGGGGCAGAAGCCTTGCTCTTCACACGGGGCTGCTCAGCTTCTAGAAGGTTCCGCTGGCTCAGCAGCCTCTCGCCCCTCACCCCGTGTTCTCTACTTTTTATTTACTTCTCCCACTGCATTCAGTTTCAATGCATTCAGTTTCAGAGCTGGACTGAAACCCCAATCTGAGGCTAAATGTCATAGTTTTGGAAGCCAAGTCCATGCTAAAAAGAAGTTCACAAAGATAAGACGTAGGATTCCAAGTACTGAATTCACGTGATTTAACAACAACAACAAAAAACCCCACATACTCTTTCCTTCAGATGATGCCTTTTTTGTCCGTGACATCTGACAACATAGGCAAGTCTACATAATGTCATCGAGAACATCAATCTGTTAAAAAATACCCGTCTTTCCAGACTTTGAGGACATTCTGCATTTTCTTTTCTTTTCCCCCTTTAAAAATTAATTCCACAGGAAGAGTAAAGTATTTTCTTTCCTTATTCGTTGTGATATCCACCGAACAAATGTTCAAATGTCTCAGAATCATTCAGAAAAGGACAAGAATACGTCAGTGTGAACGGCTGAGATTCAGCACGTGTGCACACAGAAACCAGTCACTTCGGATCTGAGGGAAGATCTCTGGGAAGCACGCGTTTGACTGGGGGTGAGTGCCGCGCCTACTTCACACGGTTCTCAGAGCAGACAGTGATCAGCGATGGGGACGTATCGGCCATCTGCGCATTGTAAAAGATTTATAAAATGCTGCATCTGGTTTTAAATATTAATAATCCCTTGAGGTGGGTGGTGGCAATTAACCGAGCGAGTAGCATACAAACACATATTTCTCGAAACTGAAGCTTCAACCAGTCTCCCCCCAAAGAAGCTTCCATGACACTTGGGAACTGAAATGGCTGGAAGAGAGACGGTGCCGTAAAGGGTTCCTCAAGGACTTGGTTCGCACCGAGGCTGTCAAGAATCTATTTCATGGAAGGTCCTAAGTGTGAGTTCTGTGGAGAGAACCCCAAGAACTAGAAGACGTGGTTCCTGTCCTCAAGTGGCTTAAAATCTAACAGTAAGGGTTTCCATAAAAAAAAAAAAAAACCAACCACCATTTTTTCAAAAGGTTTAATGCAGATAAAGGCAGAGATCGGGGTGATGCAATGATCCTGGGAAAACCCTAGAAACTGGGGAGGGAGCAGGGGTGGTGGTGGGGACGGGGTTGGGGGGGAGCCTGGAGCAGATGTTCCCTTATCCTCAGAGAGAACAAACCTTGCCCCACCTTGGATTTCCGGCTTCCAGAACTGCGAGACAAAATGTTTCTGCCGTTTCGGCCACTGGGGATGAGGGGCTTTGTTATGGGAGCCCAGTGAACGAAATCATGTGTGCCAGGGGCCGCTCGAAACCATTGGTGGGTACGAAATCGTCAGTGTTTCCAGCAACGCTCGGGGAGAGCGCTGTTAGTATCATGCCATTTTACAGATCAGGACACGAAGGCCAGGAGCAAGGTTCAGTGCCCCGCCTCGGGCCATATGCTAGTAGGTAGGGCACCCAGATTTTGCTGTGCCTTTCCTCACTGCACTGCCTCTCCATTAGCCTCAGGAAGGAAATGTGGGCATTCCAGGGGCGAAATGATGAGCAAGGGATAGGATGTATTGCTGTGGGTCATTGAAAGACAACCATTAGGGAAGAGCCTTTAATTGTTAGTACAATAAGGGGGTGCCTGGGAGACGCAGTTGGTTGAGCGGCTGCCTTTGGCTTGGGTCATGATCTCGGGGTCCTGGGATTGAGCCCCGCATCAGGATCCCTGCTCAGCAGGGAGTCTGCTTCTCCCTCTGCCTCTGCTACTCCCCTTGTTCATGCGCTCTCTCTCTCTCTTGCTTTCTGTGTCTCAAATAAATAAATAATCTTAAAAAAAAAAAGAAGAGTTAGTACAATAAGATGTTATTTCCATGGGGTGAGGGTCCACAGCGCTGCCCAAGGGCCACTCCGTTCCCCTTTGATTAAGCAGTAGTATCCTGACCACTGTAACTTCAACCGAGAGAATATTTTCCCCCACCCTCCCCTTTGCCCCTTAGGTGGGCGGTAAGGGTCACTCTGTGGAGAGCAGAGCAGCCAAAGAGTTGGGAACAGTGGTTAATCTGCTCAGCACAGTAGGGGCTGGAAAGGTGCCCCCGAGAGAGCGTGTAGATCGGTCCTCTCGGCAGAGGACCAGAGCAGTGGGGCGACTTGCTGAAAGTCTCCCACAGTTGGCTGGTTCTCCATGAAAGAGGAGATTTTATTAGAACACAGGTGACTCTTGAATGCCAGGAAAGGTGACAAGGACAAGGCTGGAGAAACAGGAATAGGAGAATGTCTTCCTTCTAGCATTCACTCGAAAAGAGAGATGCTTGATTGATTGATTGATTTACTTAAAGATTTTATTTATTTATTTGACAGAGATAAGAGGGAACACAAGCAGGGGAGTGGGAGAGGAAGAAGCAGGCTCCTAGCGGAGGAGCCTGATGTGGGGCTCGATCCCACAACGCTGGGATCACGCCCTGAGCCGAAGGCAGACGCTTAACGACCGAGCCACCCAGATGCCTCCAGATGCTTGATTTAAAAGAGAGGTTTGCTGCACTCTTGTTCATGCACGGGGCCCGGTGATCCTGAAAGGCAGAGCGAGCACACCTGTGTGAAATTCTCCCCGGAGCTGAGCTCTGGGGGGATAGAGATGACGTTACACCCAGTTCTCTTTGATCCTCGTTCTCAGGTCCGGTTTGTGCCTTCGTTTTCCATAAACATGTGAGCAATTGAGCGAATCCGTGATAGCTGCTTGGAGTCCGAGCTGGCGCTAAGACCCTGGACTGCCTCTCTGTCCCTCGCCAGGCCACGGAATAGTCCCACTTTACAGATGGTCACACCAAGGCCCAGAGTAGCTGTCAGCATCTCAAACTACAGCAGCAACAGCTAACTTCCTACACGGACCCGCACTGTTCTGAGCACTTCACCTGCATTGACATCCCGGACCTGGCATCAGAGCTGGTGCTGGCATGGTCCCTAGTTTTCAAATGAGGAAACCAAGGCCTTTCAATTAGCAGGAAGTCGTAGAGCCGGGATCGGAGTCAAAACAGTGTGGCTTCAGTGTGGCCCGAGCTCAAGCCTTTCAAGCATCAGCAAAGAATAGGGGGGAATGTCAACAAAACAGAGAGAGGGGACAGCGTGGTCCCATCTGCCAGGTCTTTTCACTCAATATCCCTTCATAGTCTCTACCGTTGTCCTGTTGTCTTTTTTTTTTTTTTAAGATTATTTATTTTGGAGAGAGAGCGCGAGGGGGGAGGAGCAAAGGGAGAGGGAGAGAGAATCGCCATCATTAACACCTTTACACCATTATTCTGCAGATGGGGAAACTGAGGCCAGAGGGATTGACTCAAAGTTAGCACATGATAGACTTGGAGCTTGATCTGCAGCCTTCTGATCCTAGCATATTTATCTTTACCCTCTGGCGACAAAGGGGGCTCAGAACCCAGAGGCTGCCTGCCTCCTGGCAGGGGCGAGGGATGGAAAGAAAACGGGACCCAGCTCCCTCTTTTGGCTCCAACAGCAGGACCAAGACAGAAATTGGTATCTCAATAAATCGTTGTTATTATTTTGTAAAGCTGGTGTGGCTGCGCTTTGCACGCGGTTCTCAGTCGGCTGGAGTGGGGGCGAGTGCGAGTCTCACGGGGAAAGTTCTGTCTGGGTGAAGGGAGCTTTGGCTGTCGGACGCGTTAAAAGTTGCCAGTGTTATTGCAAATCAGTGGAGAAGAAGCACATGGAGGCAAAAATACGAAAGACTGTCGTCGAGGCAGGCAAGAGCGAGGAGGTATTTTTATAGACTTTGCAGGGAATTCTTGGATCAAGTTATCATCAGGTTGGTGGCTGGATTTAAAGAGAAGCTGGGAAGAGTCTCATCGCTGAATGTATTTGAGAGCAGGGCCGGGCGCTCTGCTGCCCTGGGGAACCCTTCAGCCGTGCTCTACCGCTTAGAGGGGACCCCACCCCCCAGGGCCACACTGAGCCCTCTCACGGCTGGAAGGGCCTGACCGTTCTCGGGAGGGGGGGGAAGGCAGTAAATATGGAGAAGTCATTTCATTGCTGTGACGCTGGTCACAGGCTGACCAAGCCTGAGCTTCCCTGCTTGACGCCGGTAGCCAGCCAAGTTTGCCTAGAGCGTGATCTTTGACTCGAACCTCTATTAATAATGTTTTTATTTTATTTTTTTTCTGATTTTTTAAAAAGATTTTAAAGATTTTTTTTAAAGATTTACTTATTTGAGAGAGAGAAAGCACAAGCGGGGAAGAGTGACAGAGGGAGAAGCAGGCTCCCCACTGAGCAGGGAGCCCAGGCGGGGCTCAATCCCAGGACCCTGAGATCATGACCTGAGTCGAAGGTAGACGCTTCACCGACTGAGCCACCCAGGCGGCCCCAAACTATCTTTTCAATGCCAATCGTCTCCCAATACACTGGCTTCACCACGACTGAATGATGATAAAACCTACGTTTTAATACAAGGCCCAGCAGCAGAAGTCTCTCCCTTTATGTGTGTCGTGGGGCAAGGATGGTTGAGAGGAGAGAGAAAGGAGAGGCTGGACATCTGATACTTGCTCAGTAAAGTGAGGGAGAAGATAAATAATTTTGGCTGAAAATTTCAACAGGTCACTCAGAAAAGAGGGAGGGGGCATGACCCAGAAGGTCTGGAGGCCAGAGCCAAGAGAGGGAGCGTGACGCAGTCCAAGTCCTGGTCAGCGTGCGTGCACTGACCGAGGAGGTGAGGCTGAGGCCCAGGGGATCAGTAGGGGGGTTTCAGAGAGAAAAGTGGGTACAGGGAGGGCGGCCTCGGGCAGGCTCAGGCCATTCTCTCCTCGGGGAGAACCACCTTCCTGTCCTGTGGGGCCAGGGTAAGGACAGACACCCGGCAGAGAGGTGACCCTAATTTTTTTTTAATCTTTTTAGAAACTGTGGCAAATATACGTCATATGAAATTGAGCCTCTGTACCATTCTTAAGCACACAGTTCAGGGGCATTAAGCACATTCACTCTGTTGTGCAGTCATCCCCACCATCCTCCTCCAGAATATTTTCATCCTCCCACACCGAGACTGCGTCCTCGTGAAACACTCACCCCCAGTCCCCTCCCCCATCCCTGCAACCACTTTCTGCTCTCGGTCTCTACAAATTCAACAGCTCTGGGGACCTCACATAAATGCAATCGTACAGAATTTCTTCCGTAACTGGCTTATTTCATTCGGCATCCTGGCCTCAAGGTTCATCCACGTTGTATCTGAGTTTTGATTTTCATTCTTTTGGGTGTCCACCCAGAGGCGGAGCGGCTAGATGCCATTTTGTTTTTGGGGGGGTTAGTGGTGCTCCGGGGACCAAGCTGTCTCAGTTCTAATCCTGGCCACGGGCTGCGAGGTGATATGAAGTCACTTTAGGGGCGCCCGGGTGGCTCAGTCAGTGAAGCATCTAACTCCTGATTTCAGCTCAGGTCTTGATCTCAGGGTTGTGAGTTCAAGACCCGTGTTGGGCATGGAGCCTACTTAAAAAAAAAAAAAAAAGTGACTTCACTTCTCCGGATAAGGATCTCCTCAACTCTGAAAAGGGATAACGATAGCAGTAATGGTAAAAATGACAATTTTGTGTATTGGCTGGAGCCTGCGGCCTACCCATCTGTCAATCATGTTGCTTGTAAAATTCAGAGAAAAGGGGCACACGCCTCGGCACGTCCACCAGGGGTCGCCACTGCCCGCGGTGCGGAGTCCGTGGCTGGGCCACGCGGCCCTCCATCCACTGCCCTCCAGCTCTCTCCCTTCACCCAGTCCCCTCTACCCTACAGTTCCTTGTGTCTTCCTGACACAGGAACAGGAAGTTCTCCAATTATCCAGCCCAGATCACCTGTACCTTCCCCCACCCCCGCCTTCTGCATACATTTCAGGCCATCACCTGAGCCTATATATTTATCAGGCCCAAATGATCTCCTGCTGCAGGTAATTACCACGTCCTGCTTTAGGAGGGTCAGGTGAGGTCATGTGCGGGGAAAGTACATCATAAACATTTGGGACAGCTGAAGTGAGTTTCGGGCATGGGGCCCCAAGGAGTCCTCCCTGGTTAGAACAACCTGGAATAATTGCGGCTTCTGAGCAAGCGTGGGGCATTTAAGTGCTCACGGGGCCTGAGCAGAGGTGGCCTGGGTGACAGGCCAGTGGCTCACCTCGAGAGGGGCCGCGGCTCTTCAAGCTGGGTCTCTTGGCGGCCCGTCACGTGGGCTCAGGGTGCCCAGATAGTCGGATTTTTCAAGAGCACCTGAAAATGCAGAATTTTTTTTCCCCCATGTGAAATCTCCCAAATTCTCAATATTAGCAGTTAATAATAATTTTTCTCAAACTCGGTATGGGCCAAGAAAAACACTCTGCAGACTGGTCTTGGCCTCTGCGGGAGGCATTTTGCAGCCTCTGATGGAGGCCTGTGGGAGACAGTGGTCAGTGAATCCCATGATGGTCAATGCCTCGTGACATTGACCAGAGGGATGACCTGGGTTTTAAGCCCTCCGGGTGCTCTTTGGTGCTCCCTGGTCAGGGATGAACCGGGACTCCCGGCTTCTCCTACAGGGAGGGGGAAGGGGGTGCCCTTTGGTGATCTTCCCCAGGACTCAAGCCAAACCAGTGACCTAGAGATGTGAGAAGCCCCATTCACATCCCATTCCCCTGAGCTGTCCAGCTTCACTCCTTCCAAGAGACACCTGATAACCCAGTCAGAGCATCTGCACCAGGCTCTTACAAACAAGGAGCATCACAGTCCCCTCTCTGTCATGAGCATGGCGCTTCTGGGTGCATACAAGGAAGGCACTCCCAAATGCCCCAAAAAACATCAACTGCTAATTACATAGGAATGGTCCAACCATCCCGAGAAAGGTCAACCCTATGACGCCCATGGAGAGCGTGAATGGTCCTTCTGAATGGAGGGACGGAGGGCTTGTCCTTGCAGCCCCAGCAATGGGAGCCAGCGGCTAGGGCTGGGAGGAGAGAGTGGCCCTGTGGGTTAAGTTGGAAAGTCCTGATGCTCAGCTCTTCACACCCACTCAGTGAGTGTGATCACGGCTGTGGGATCGAAATAGATGTGCTTGGCAGAGCGCCTCTTAAGGTGCTGAAATGAAATTTCACATGGTGGGCTGATAGCTGTGTGCAAGGAGAAGCCAGAAACTCTGCTCCCCCCGCCACGTGAATCCA
The DNA here is from genome assembly GCF_002007445.2 of Ailuropoda melanoleuca. NCBI lineage: Eukaryota > Metazoa > Chordata > Mammalia > Carnivora > Ursidae > Ailuropoda > Ailuropoda melanoleuca. The sequence continues at coordinate 4,828,827 of NC_048227.1, forward strand.
GGGGACGAGACTTCTGGTGGAGGTCCCAGTTTGTTTTTGTTTCTGACCCCAAAGCAGGCAGCTGGATGGAGCTCCACAGGAGGTGACCCATTTCCCTAATTTGGGAAATGTTAAAGGGCCAGATGCTGAATGCAGCTCTTCCACACCCCCTGCCCTGGGCTTAACTTTCATGGAATGTGACAAAGTCAAATTTTAGCAAAGATCATGCGGCCGAGGGCAAAATAATTCTGGTTCTCTCTCTCTCTCTCAGTAGCTCCCTAAAGAACTGACCACACACACACACACACACACACACGGACAGGCACACACAATTGCTTGAAACAGCTGAGGTTCACCAGAGGAACATTTTCCATGATTCACAAATTTGATATCCAATCGGAAGAAAGCCATCCCCTCGCCCCTCCTGAGGGGGGAAGCTCACCCCAGAGTTCCCACCCACGCCAGCTTCCCGTGTAGCCTCCTTGAGGCAAGTGGCCTAAGTCTCCTGGGAAGGGAGAGGCTCTCAAAGTTTGTCTCCCAGGTCTCTTTCTGCCCATGCGAGGCGGGGATCTGAGCGGCGTTGGTTCCGAGAGCCGAGGTGATGATCTTTGTTCTCACCAGCAAAAACTCCAATCTTGTTTCTCCTTTTCTTTTTTCTACGTTCTCTGCAAGAGGCTCTCTTCTCATTTCCCTCCCCGCTGCAGTAGGCCTAGCTGTGAGAGTTCACGAAGGATCATGGGCATAACCACCGCTAGCCTTCTGGGGTCCTGACATGGGCTGGATGCTGTGCAGGGCTCAGGCCGGCATGTCCAATGGAAACTCTGCATGACGGGCGTGTCCTATATCTGCACTGGCCAGGACGGTAGCCACTAGCCACACATGGCTATCGAGCCCTTGAAACGTGCCCAGTGCAACTGAAGGACTGAGTTTAATTGTGATACTCAAAAAGACATCTGCGCCCCCACGCTCACCACGGCATCATTCACAACAGCCAAGACATGGAAACAATGTAAGTGTCCATCCACAAAGGAATGGGTAAAGAACACGTGGTGCATATATGTATATATATACATAAATAAAAATAAATAAATAAAAATGAGATGATATTCTGCCATTAAAAAAAAAAGGATGAGATCTTGCCATTTGTGATGATGTGGATGGACCTCGAGAGCATTACGCGTAGTGAAATAGGTCAGACAGAGAAAGATAAATACTGTATGATCTCAGTTATATGTGGAATCTAAGAAACGAAGACAAAAACCAAGCTGATAAGTGCAGAGAACAGGCCGCTGGCAGCCAGAGACAGGGGTGGGGAGGCCTGTGAAATGGGTGACAGACTTTCAGCTATAAAATTTTATCACAAACTTTCAGTTATAAGGTAACGTTTATAGTTTATAAAGCTTATAACAAACTTCCAGTTATGAAATCAGTAGGTCACGGGGATATCATGTGCCGGGTGGTGACTATAGTTAATAATGGTGTGGTGTTTTTTGCAAAGTTGCCGAGGGAGTAATTCTTTAAAGTTCTCATTGCAAACAACACTACCAACAACAAAGAAAACCCGCTATAAATGTTTGCATTCCTTTTGTGTGTTTTTCTGTGTATGCGTGCTCACAGACCTACATATATATTTTTAAATTTAATTAATTAATTAATTTTTTTTTTTTTAATTTAAGAGTTTTACCCCACGGGCGCCTGGGTGGCTCAGTCAGTTAAGAGGCTTGTCTTCGGCTCTGGTTATGATCCCATGGTCCTGGGATTGAGTCCTGCATCGGGCTCCTTGCTCAGTGGGGAGACTGCTTCTCCCTCTGCCTGCTGCTCCCCCTGCTTGTGCTCTCTCTCTGACAAACAAATAAATAAAATCTTTAAAAAAAAATTTTTTTTCCCTAGCGTTTCCTTACCAACTGCTATTTTCCATCATGGCTGATTCTGTTGGTTTCAAGCTTAAAGTCTTTCCTCTTCTGTGGATGAGCTGGCCGTCGTGTGTCTGATGCTTCTGCAGGAAAAACTGGGCACAGTCCTATTTCCCAGCCTCAGTTTGCAAGACCTGAGATGCATGAGGCCGTTTGATTTGGGGTTAAACCTCAGAAGAACAAAGGAGTTCTGTGCAGAGAAGCTAGGGAGCCAGAGGAGGGAGGAGAGAATGGAGGGCAAAGGAGCACAGAAAAGGGAAAGGGGTTTGCAGGGAAGAGCTGGTTGTGGGCACAGACAGAGGGAGGACAGAGGGCCAGGAGTTGAATGAGGCTATTTAGAAGCCCAGGTGACTGACCACCACGTGGGCAGGAAGTCCTCTCCATTCACGCATGCATGCATCCACGCAGGTTTCAGTGGTGGGGCAAAGGGCAAGCGTAGTGTGCTGGGGATGGGCCGGGAGCTCAGGCTGAGCCAGGTTTAAGTGGGTCCCAATCATCCTTACACCTGCACATACAGGACAGACAAGTCCCCACAGGGACAGAGCGACAGCAGGTGAGGTCCCAAAACATGGGCAAAAAGCATTGTTTCTTCCCATACACGCCGACAACTTAGTTCTATTTTCAAACACAGTAGACAAAATACTGTCAGAAGTGAAAGTGAAATCATAACTTCATAACTTTAGTTCATGCTCATATCCATGGGTCAAGCCTCAATGGACATTTTTTTTTAACTGACAAATGGATTTTATTTAATGGCCTGCACAGTGTTGGATTGCAAAGCATTTTTTAAACCTTTTGAAATCACTCCCACCTGACTTCACCTAAAAATCAGGATTCTGGGGCGCCTGAGCGACTCAGTCAGTTAAGCATCTGACTCTTGGTTTCTGCTCAAGTCATGATCTCAGGGTCCTGGGATCGAACCCCATGTCGGGCTCCACACTCAGCACAGAGTCTGCTTGATCCTCTCTGTCTCCCTCTGCTCCCCCCCACTTTCTCTCTCAAATAAATAAATAAAATCTTAATAAATAAGTAAAAATTTTTTAAAATTTCAAATTAAAAAAAAACCCCAGGATTTCTAGTTCTTTCGAAAACCAAGCACTCTGAGCCAGCGTTTGCCCTCCTGGCTATGTTGTCCTGAACAGAGTGGCAGGCACCCCCTGATGTCCCTTTAGCTCTGGGGCCCATGAAGCAGCTCCCCTGCTCAGCCACGCTTCCCATGATGTGAAATTCCCCTCAATCTGCTGCTAAGCGGTGTCAGGATCCTGGCTCTCCCGCATACCCCCCTCATGGCTGACTTCATTTTTGTCCTCCTCATTTTTTGACTGTGGCAAAATATATATAAACATCAAGTTTCCCATTTTAACCAGTTTTAAGTGTGCAGTTCTGTGGCATTCTCAGAAGGACAGTCATACTCCCCACCATCCATCTTCAGAACTTTCTCATCGCGGGCCCTGGGAACTTCTTTTCTACTTTGTCTCTACGGATCGGACCGCTCCGGGCATCTCATACAAGTAGGAGCACGTGGTAGTGATACTTCTGTGTCTGATATATTTCACTCAGCATAACGTTTTCAAGGTTCCTCAAGGGTAACTTCGCTCTTTAACTATCTCATTGCGTAGTGAAAATCCCCTTTTCTGGCATTAACGGCAGTTCCCTGATGCTTTCTGCTGCCTTCTTGTCCCAGTGTTGCAATCCAGGCAGATTAAAATCTCCACTGGGTCCCACGGACAAAGACACGTGGTCACTGGAAGCCGGGCAGCCAGGAGCATCAGCGCAGGAGAAAAAAGACATGCATTTGTAGGCTGCTTTTTGCTTTGTTCACCTCCTCGCTGAGATGCCCCTTTGTGACTTGCCATACTCGCCCTCGCACTGTCCCCATCGGGACCCATGGCCATGTCACCGCAAACGCGGACTTGGCAAGCAGCAAACAGACTTTTGACTGGTGTACAGTAGCAACGGACAGCTGTGCCCAGCAGCGTGAGGGGCACAGGGACTATGCTGAGGTCGTGCTTGGGTCGGAAGCTGGCTAAGCCTTTAGCAGAGTTTAGGTTCTGGCGAGAGAAGCAGCAGTACATGAAAGATACCTCTGGGAGGAAGTCGTTACTGGGAAGCCAAGCAAGACCCGGGAGTAGATCTGGTGACTAATGTGCCTGGGAGAAAGCAGCAGCCCCCCGGCTTCTGTGCTCTTGCTCCGATGGGGACCCCTAGCCGCCACGGCCACCTCCCTAGGCCTGTGGCACTTGCCTGCCTCTGTAAGACGGTTTCCTCTAAGCCGAACGCTTCTGGGGGCTTCCCAGGCAAAGAAAGGCACAGGCAGCTGGAGTGCCTTTGCCTGGCACCAGAATCATGGAGCTCAGAATGGTAAGGGTGGGGTTCAGTTTGGGAGGCCCCGTGGATGGGACTGAGATCCAGGCTGTTTGTCTTTGGGCCCTGAGCCACCTGCAGCATGACCATGGCGTTGTGTCCCCCGCTAGAGCCAGAGCTCTGGTGGGGGGAGCAGCTGGCTGGAGGTAGAAGGGGGGCAGGGGCTGTTGCTGTTTTACATGTTTGATGTCCTATTTGGGTCCCTGGATTACAGTCTCAGCATTGCCACTCAAGCGTTCTCCCCCGGGGAAGTCTGTCCCTGGAAACCCCATAACGACAAGTGCAGGGGCTCCTGGGTGGCTCAGTCGTTGGGCGTCTGCCTTCGGCCCAGGGCGTGATCCCAGGGCCCTGGGATCGAGCTCCACATCAGGCTCCTCTGCTGGGAGCCTGCTTCTTCCTATCCCACTCCCCCTGCTTGTGTTCCCTCTCTCGCTCGCTGTCTCTCGCTCTGTCAAAGAAATAAATAAAATCTTAAAAAAAAAAAAAGGGCAAGGGCATTTGCCGGCCTCCAGGGCACAAAGGGCAGGGGGGAGTGGGGGTGCAGAGGAGCCTGTGTGCAATGCCTACCCTCTCAGTGTCTCATTTCTCCCCCTGGGCCCAGACAAAACATGTTCATTACCCCCCCAAGGAAACCCCGTACCAGTAAGCCCTTGCTCCGTGTAACTACCCCTCCTCTCTTCTGTCAACCACCAACCTACTTTCTCTCTCTTTGGATTTTCCCACTATGAATATTTTATGCAAATGGGATGATGCAATATTTGTCCTTTTGTGTCTGGCTTATTTCACCGAGCGTGATGTGAGGGTTCATCCATTGTAACATGTATCTGTACGTCACTCCTTACCGTGGCCGCATAATATTCCATGGTATGTACATGCCATATTTTGTGAATTCTTTTGTGCAGTAGTGGGCATTGGAGTTGTTTCTACCTTTGAGCTTTTGTGAACGGTGCTGCTCTGAGCATTTGTGTAAAAGTGTTCGAAGACTTGTTTTCAATTCTTTTGGTCATATACCTAGAAGTGGAGTTGCTGGGTCGTATGGCAATTCCATGTTTAACTTTTTGAGGGGCCGCCATACTGTTTTCCACAGTGGCTGCACCATTTTATGTTCCCACCAGCAATGCACTGGGGGGGGGGGTTGTCCTATTTCCATATCCTTGCCAACACCTGTTTGTTTGTTTTTTAAGTTATAGCCATGCTAGTGGGTGTGAAGGGATTTGAGGAGGTTAAAAATATTTTTTGTTTGTTTTAAGTAAACTGTGCCACATGTGGGGGTCAAACTCGTGACCCTGGGCTCAAGAGACACAGGCTCTACTGACTGAGCCAGCCAGGCACCCCAGGATTTGGGGTTTTTATAGGATGTACTTAGCATATTTTAATTAAGGAAATCAAATAGCCTCTTCTAGAGGATTCAAAGTATCTATGGCTAGAAGCAGTTATTACAAATAGACTTTCTAAATTTACATTTTTTGAGGGGGGTAGGGGCAGAGGGAGAGAGAGATTTTTTTTTTTTAAGATTTTATTTATTTAATTGACAGAGATAGAGACAGCCAGGGAGAGAGGGAACACAAGCAGGGGGAGTGAGAGGAAGAAGCAGGCTCATAGCAGAGGAGCCTGATGTGGGGCTCGATCCCACAATGCCAGGATCACGCCCTGAGCTGAAGGCAGACAGTCAACCGCTGTGCCACCCAGGCGCGTCTTAAACAGTCTCTACGCTCAACACAGAGCCCAAAGAGGGGCTTGATCTCAAGACCCTGAGATCATGACCTGAGCCGAATCAAGAGTTAGACACTTAACCAACTGAGCCACCCAGACACCCCTAGATTTTTAAAATTTACATACTATCTCTAGGCGTGATTGGATGTTAGTGGCAACCCAAAGCAATGCTTCTGATTTACAGACCTGGCCACGGATAGCAAAGGAACGGCCTCATTTCCTTTCCCTGAGTATAAACTTTCTCTTATTCACCAAGAGATCTCAATGAAAGATGTCAAAATTAATAACAATAATATCTAGAATTTATTGACTGCTTGACCACGTGTCAGATACTGGGGCCCTATAGGATGAAACAGCTTCTATTTTTATCTTCATTTGACAAATGAACTCCCTGAAGCTAAATGGCTTCTAAATGGGAATTAAATGACGGTTTGGTGTCCTGAGATTGGTAAGTGGCCAAGCAGAAGCTGAGCCCGGGCAGTCTGAGCCCTGGGCCCGGGCCCGTAACCATGACCCTGTGTGGTTTCCTGGGGTATTCTGCTCCCTTACATCCCAGATGCTACAGGAAGAGCTGTGGTATCCATGCTGGGAGCAGGAGCTGGGATTCTGGAAGCCTGGCAATCACCCTGGATAAACCCATCCCTCTCTGAGCCTCAGTTTCCTCATGTGAAAGCAAGAAGATTGGACTGAGGGATCTGCTCTGACACACCAGGACTCTTCCCATTTAGGAAAGAGAGCAGAACATGTCGCCTCTGCCACTGGACAGAACAGCATCCATGTCCTCTGGGGACACAACATCTGTCATCGGCATGGCTGGTCTTAGAAGCAACACCAAGAGTGAATCTTGTCCCGGACTGCCCACTCTCACTCTGCTAACACTTGAAACCAAAGCCAAGCCTGAGAGTTTGGGGTCTGCTGATGAGGGAGGTGTCCTCAGAAACGGGCACAGGAAGGAGGGGCAGGAGGGAAGTCTCTTGTTCTGGGGCTGTCTCTGTGTTGGTCCATCCACACACAGGGTCTGGGGACAGGAAATGCACTCCTGGTCACCATCCCAGAAGCTGGCTTGCACTGGGGGTCCCACAGACTCTGAATCCAGCCCAACTCCAAGTCTGGAATCCATAACTTCTGGTTGGCAAATGCATTCTCTGTTTAATCAAGGAAAGTGGATCCCTGGACCTTGCTGCCACCATGCTGAGCTAATGCTTTGGAAGTAGGTGTTAGGTTTGCAGTCACGGAGGATGGGAAGGAAAAGCCTTTTTGCCTTGTCACTGTGACTCTTTTCAAAGGAAGCCAGAAATAGCCATGCTGGCAAGGAGGTTCTGTCTGGGAATGGCAGGGGTCCCCCCAGGGAGAAGGTCTCAATGTGGTCTTTTGGGGGCACTCAAAAGAACCTATCTAATTAACAGGTGGGAGAACTTACAAATCCCTTTGTGTTTGGCCAGAGCAAGCTTTCCCTTCTACCATGAGCTAACACCTTTCCCAGGGAGGCAGAATGATGTAGGTAGGAGCAGATTAAAAATAGGTGCCTGGGATGAAAAGGGGGGGGGGGTCTTGGGTGTGTCCCACACCCTCTCAGGAGCTGCTTCAGATAAGCCCTATATGCTATGTTTCCAATTTTATACGGAGAAGGTATTCTATGTATTACTGGCATAATTAAATTTTACTTTTTAAAAAGCCCCTCAATTGGAAATCACCATGGTTTTTCTCCTGCAGGGTTTGGAAACATCCTGATCCACACATCATTGTGTTCTCAAATTAAGGTCTCCCTTCTCTGTTTGCTTTTCTTCATAGACATCATGTCCTTGAAGTGATCTTACATGTCGGTTTCCTTTTTGGGGAAGTCCGTCTCCATTTATTAGGTTGTAACCATAATCGCATCCTATAGAAATTATCCTGCGCCAGGCAGCCATTTAAGCACTTGGTATGTGAATTAAACCATGGAAACATCCCAAGAGACCCCAGGAAGGAACATTCCATTACCATCCCCATCTTACAGATGAGGACACAAGGTCACGGGGCCAGTAGTTAAACTCAGTTGCAGACTCCGGAACCTGGCTCTTCACCACCAGGCACGCTGTCACAGGAACCAGCTTGCCGGTTCTAAACGCAGACCTGGGAGCTTAGTGATCTTTCCAGGCAGATTTGCTGAGTGCCCGCTGGGCACGTGGTGCTGAGGGGGGGAGAGGAGCCGTTGCTCCTGCATCTACGAGGGCCCCTTCCTACCTGCTCATCCCCAGGGTCTGGTCTGAAAGAGGTTCGTGAGCCCAGCAGGAAAGGGCCCCTTGAAGGTACTCCTGGGTACTCCTGTCTGGGGCCCAGGGGTGTCCAGGAAGCAGGGTGCTGCCTCCTGCACGGTTTCCCCCACATATACACCCTAAGCTGAGTCCCTACAGTACAGACCCCAGGCCTGGCCTCCAAACGGGGCCAGCATCACATGGCCCCTCCGAATAAGCACCTCTTGTTATTTTGAGCTTGAGAAAAAAAAATGCATATGATTTTTGCAAACGAAACAAGATAAATGGCTAAATCTGCGGAAGGTGTTCGGCTAGATCGAATTTCCTACGATTTAAGCAGAAAGTGTAAACTTCGCAAGCCCAGAGCCAAGGGCAAAGACAAGTGCTGGGCTGTGCCCTAGGACGCAGGGTGAGCCAAGCAGACCAGCAGGCAGCAGAAGGGAGTGGGGAGTCACTGAGATGTGCTAAATCGTTCTTGCTGTGTGTAGACAGAGCCAGGGACAAGGCCCACCTGGCCGGCGTCTGGGGAAGACATTAATCCTGCCCCATGCAGCTCGTGTTCTGTTGGAGAGCAAATGAACAGGAACACTGTCGACTCAGATGTTTGCCCCAGGAAAAGGGGATGGGATTCCCCGATTTGTTCCTTCCTTTTCAGGAGAGGGGTTCCTCTCTCCTGAGCCCTCGGAGATGCCGCCCCCGATGTCTGCCCCTGAAGCTACTCACTGACCTTTGCCTAAGGAGATTTCCAGATTTCCTCCAAATGAATAAAGGGAATCTTGTGCTTAATTTTTTTGTTGTTGTTCAATAACTTTTTGGCATTTTTTTATTGAAATTTTTTTCTTATTTTTAAATTGCCTTGAAATACCCAAACTATAAAATTTACCATCTCAAGCATTTTTATTTTTTAAAAATATTTTATTTATTCGAGAGAGAGGGAGAGCACGAGCAGGGGGAACAGCAGAGGCAGAGGGAGAAACAGACTCCCCACTGAGCAGGGAGGCTGATGTGGCCTGGATCCCAGGACCCTGGGATCATGACCTAAGTCAAGGACAGATGCTTAACCAACTGAGCCACCCAGGCACCCCTGTATGTCTTTTTTGGAGAAGATCTGTTCAAGTCCTTTGTCCTTTTTAAAATCAGATCCTTTGGGTTTGTCCTTGTTATTGAATTGTGGGAGTTCTTTATATATTCAGATATGAACCCCTTATCAGACATATGATTTGCAAGTATTTCCCTTCCTTCCACGCGTTGCTTTCTCACTCTATTTGGTGCACAAAAGTTTTGAATTTTGAGGCAGTCCAATTTATCTATTTTTCCCTTCATTGCCTATGGTTCTGCTTAATTTTTAAAAAGCCACTTTCTTGGAAACCACCATGGTTTTCCCCCTAGGGTGCTTCGGGGCGTTCTGACACGCATGTCACTGTTCTCCTAGGAAAGTCTTCCTTCCGCGTGATCCCCATGGGTCTGCCTTCTGCTCATCCCGGGAGACAGAGTCAGTGGCCTGCATGGAAGGGGCTGGCGCGTATTTAAGATTCCCCACAAAGGTGGCAGTTCGCCTGCACCCCCACCCCATGGCCCACATCGATCCTGAAATTCCCCAGTTCGTCACTGTTCTGGGGTCGGCTCTGTTGGAGAAAGGCAACCTGTCCCTAGGACCCCGGCTCTTGGACTGCACTCAGGCACGGAGGCCTGGGAGATGGGCTTCGCACTAAGACCAACCCAGGACAGACAGTCGAAACCCCCAATATCACCCCAAGCAGAGGCAGAGAAAGCTCCAGAAAAGGCCTCTTGGTCCTCCCTTGCTGGCTCTTGCTTCTGGGCTCACGAAGGTTCTCCACATGCATATTCCCTCAGGCGGGGGGGGGTGGGGGTTGAAAATGGCTCATTTTGGCCCATCTTTTCCATTCTGGCATTTAATCATTTTCCGCCGTAGACAGAATCTATTTTGAACTGCCTTTTTGCGTCTGTTTGCTTCATGTATGTGGGTCTCCTGTGGGCTCCACATCAGAAATGTCTCATCCTCTGGCTCGGTCTCCGAAGCAGAGCCAGCCACGTGGGGAGAGCTGCTCTCAAGCACAGATGGTGCCCGCGGCGGAGACCAGAGCGCCCCGGTTCCCTTCCACCTGCACCGTGGGACCAAAGCCAGCTTCCCAGCCACCCTTCCAAACCAGAAAGAGCTGGCCGCAAAGCTCCTTCTAAAGCCACTTGCCCGTAGCCCGGGGCCTTGAAAACACATCCCACAGTTGCTTTCTGTTTCCCTGGGCTGAGGTTTTGGTCATTTGTAGATGGGTGTCTCTTTAAATGGGGATTTCAATACATGTGCCCTCTCTGGTCAATAGGTACCACTTAGTGATGCTGGTGAGTGGCCAACTGACTTGGGGGTGGGAGTGGGGATTTCAGAAGCAAAGACAATGTGCTCTCTCCTGGGTCAGGCAGGCCCTGAGCAGCTGGGGAGCAGGGCAGAGTTGGGGGACCTGGAGGGTCATCTGGACTCGGGGGGGGGGGGTTGGTGTAAATTCACCACGGCTGTCCTCAAGGGCTCTCTGCACTTCGGGGCAACCTGAAGTCTCGTCACTCCCCCACACTCTGCAATAACTATTTTAAACTCTGCCTTTTCTCCTCCAACCTGTGATTCCTGTCCCCTCCCACTCAGCCAGTGGCTTCAGCTCCCACTTGACAAAGGTCCTAGAACCTTCAGCCAGGAACTCCCAAAGCCCCTCTTCCAAACACACAGACTGGCCTCCCCTGCACCCCCCTCCCCTTTATCTGCTCCGCTGTCTGAGCCTGCTTCCCACCCAAGACTTGGACCCCTCCCTTCCTCCCACACCACCATCTCTCCCTGACTGTGAGATCATCTCCGATGAAACCAAACACACCAAGCCCTCCCGGGGCCCCTCACCCCTTCTAGCTAACGCCAGCTTTCCCTCTTCCTTTTGCAGCCAAACTCCCCCAAAGAGGTATCTAAACTTACTCCCTCCCATCTCCCATTCTCTTAGGAGACCCTCTTTCTGTCCCCAACTCCACTGAGGTCACGGGTGACAACCCCTGCATCCCTAGCCAGGGGCATCTCAGTCCCTTCTCAGCTGTCCTCCCAGCCACAGAGATGCCGGAAGGTTCTTTCAGCTCAGCTGGTGAAGTGGCCCCCTGCCTCATTAGAGCTGCTGTCCGCATGTCCTTCCCAGGCTCCCCTTCTGCACCAGGCTGGGCGCTGTCTCCTTTGACATTCTGATCCCACCCATGACATCCGTTACAACCAGTCCCTACTATTTGTGGTTCTTACGTTCCACAAAGTGGCTGCAAGCCCTGAATTAGCAAATACTGAACTGTTGGTCCCAGGGAAAATATGGGGTTAGGTTTCCTCCAGCCTCTGATCACAACATTTTCATCAACTGGTCAATACGTAGCCGCATTTTATATGTGCTTCTGTTTAAAGGCGCCGTATTGAATATGTGTTGTTGGCTCATGAACAGTGAACTCATGACAGACAGCACCTGTAGTTCATGCCTGAATAAAGCTGATCTCACACACGTGAGATAATGTACATCACGGACTTCTTGCACTTAGGGATACTTTGGCACTGTGCTTGGGGTCATTTTAACCAACCTTGTCACCAACAAAGCACAGAAATACAAACATTTTGGCACTACCCAGACCTCGAAAAAGACCTTGTTTAGAGCGTTAGCTGAAGCAAAAAGGCAGAGCACTGCCGCACCCCGGCACATTTGGAAGGCAGACGTCAAGAGGCTTAAATTCTTCACTGCTCTTGGAACGCCTGTGAATGACTGCAGGGTGCTGCAAGTATCGATTTGGGGGTGACGAATCAAATGTAGCACGCAGGCAAGTTCACAAGTAGGGGATCCATGAATAGTGACGATGGACTGGGCTCCTAGGGGCTGATGAGTCTCAGGCTGAGGGTCTTTCTTCTCAGACCTGGCTGTTTGCTGCATGGCTGACATTGGATGTCCTGGTGGAATTGCACAATTCCCGTCAAATTGTCCTCTTGAGCTTGTCCCCCCCTAAACTGGGTCTGGTTCCAGTCCTGTCCCCTCTTTAGGGAATGGAGCCACCATCCAGCATGTCACCAAGCATCATTGCTGACACCTCCCCCTCCCCAGCACCCCATAGTCAGTCCATCCCAGGTCTTGGTGAGTTTATATCCCTCCTCTCCACCACCACTGCCCAGTACCATCTCTCCTCTGGCCTTCCCCACTCCCGACACCCCTACCCCTTACCCCACCATCAACAAGATCGCAAACATGGCCTGTTCAGCCCTGCCTAATCCCACCCGGTCTAACCCTTCAGTCTGGATCCTACCACACACCATGCTCCCTTGCTCTCATCATTCCACCGACTTTGACTTTTCATCTCCATCAGAGAACTTGCTGCCACAGGACCTTGACACAGGCTGACCGCTCTCCTGCAACCCTCCTCACAGACACACACAAGTACATGTGCAAATACACAGAGAAATGTGCACACATGTACATACCTTGTACACACACACGCATATACACACATGCTTGGTTAACTCCCCTTTGACAGACCTCAACACAACTCTGACTCTCTCAGGGAAACCTACCCTCATGCCAGGACTAGGACACCTCTTCCCCACCGTATGGCATTTTTCTCACAGTTTTCCATGCATTTATGGGATTATGTGATTAACATCTCTTTCCACCACGAGACCGGAAACTTCATGAAGATACCAGCGACCAGATAGTTCAGGGCACAAAGCGTTTGAGAGAACACCAGAGCCTGTGTGGGAGGCTATGCCCCCAGTCTCCAGTGTGCACCTAGATGGACAGATGAATGGACAGACAGATTGATACGTCCTCGTATGTGATCCTGACATTGCTGATGGAGAGGAGGAAGTGGAGCAGAAAGCTCGACGGCTGGGTTCTGAGGCTTTTCCTTGCCCAAGCCATCAGCTGAGTCTCTTCCCAACCTCAAAAAATTGTGCCCACCTATAGGTAAGAGATGGGCTCCAATTTGTATTTCTTTTCTTTTCTTTTTTTTTTTTTTTAAAGATTTTATTTATTTATTTGACAGAGATAGAGACAGCCAGCGAGAGAGGGAAACCAGC
>NC_048227.1:4842203-5027886 GCF_002007445.2 Ailuropoda melanoleuca
CGCAGCCTGCAGTGGGGCTCTATCTCTATCCTGAGCTCATGACCTAAGCCAAAACCAATGGTCATGCTTAACCAACTGAGCCACCCAGGCGCCCCCGTATTCCTTTTAGGTAAGAGAGGCAGGGCATCTTTCCACATATCTATCAGCTTGCATTTCCTCTGCTCACATCCTTTGTCTCTTTTTCTACTTGGTTATTCGTGTCTGTTTTTAAATGTACTTGCAATACCTCTTTGAAATTACGGTAGCAAAACCCTCGACTGTCACAAAACCCTCTTCCATTTTTCTCTGGTCTTCCGATTGTCGCTGGTACCTTAAAGACTTCTTATTAAAGAAAACCCAAAACATACAGAATAGAGAATATAGTCACGACAGTCCATGGACCCACGTCGAGTTCCATCCATCATTCACTCATACTTCATCTCTGTCTTCACTCTTTCCTCCCGCCCTGGAGTATTTTGAAGAAAATTCCAGACATCACTCTATCATTTTATTCATAATTATTTTGTATATATTTTTCATAAAATATTTTTATTTTAATTTTTTAAAGATTTTTTATTTATTCATTTGAGATCACAAGCAAGAGGGGTGGTCAGAGGGAGAGGGAGAAGCAGGATCCCGCTGAGCAGGGAGCCCAATGAGGGACTTGATCCCAGGACCCCAGGATCATGACCTGAGCCAAAGGCAGACGTTCAACAGACTGAGCCACCCAGGAGCCCCTAAAATATCTTTTTATTTATTTATTTATTTTTTAAAGATTCTACTTATTTATTTGACAGAGATAGAGACAGCCAGCGAGAGAGGGAACACAAGCAGGGGGAGTGGGAGAGGAGGAAGCAGGCTCACAGCAGAGGAGCCTGATGTGGGGCTCGATCCCATAACGCCGGGATCACGCCCTGAGCCGAAGGCAGACGCTTAACCGCTGTGCCACCCAGGTGCCCCCTAAAATATCTTTTTTAAAACCTCTGGTTTGGAGGCACCTGAGTGGCTCAGTAGATTGAGTGTCTGACTCTTGATTTCGGTTCAGGTCATGATCTCAGAGTCCTGGGATCGAGCCATGTGTTGGGCTCTGCACTCAGTAGGGAGTCTGTTTGAGGATTCTCTCTCTCTGTCCCTCCCCCGCCCTGGCTCTCTATTTCTGTCTCTCTCTCTCAAATAAATAAATAAATCTTTAAAAATGTGTGTGTTTTTCGCATGGAAATTTGTAATTTTATGCAATTTTATGCAAACACACATTTTTATTTTACTTCTATCTATAATATATGTGTGTGTGTATATATATAGCTTTATGGCTTCTGTGTTTTGTTTTCTGCTTTGAAACTTCTTCCCCACTCCTATATTGTAAATAAATTTCTGATTTTACAGTTTATCTTATAAACTAATGTTTACATCATTATTAATCTGAATTTTAAAAAAAGATTTATTTATTTGAGAGAGAGAGAGAGAGAGAGAGAGCAAGTGGGGGGAGGGGCAGAGGGAGAGAGAGAGAGAGAATCCTCAAGCAGTCTCCCTGCTAAGCATAGAGTCCGACTCTGGGCTCCATCCCAGGACCCTGAGATCACGACCTGAGCCAAAATCAGGAGTCGGTCACTCAATCAACTGAGCCACCCCAGCACCCCAATCTGAATTTTGTACTGTAAGGGGTAAAGTGGGAATCTAATATTGCTTTCTTTCCAAAAACCCAGCCAATTAACCATTTATTCAGATGAGTACACAGATTCTCATTTTGATCTTTCAAAAGGATGTACTAGCTTGATGGTTTTTCAGACATTGAACCAGCCTTGCGTTGTAGGGATATAGCTCTTGAATGGAGTGCTAAGTTCTTAACAGTTTATTTTTAAAGTTTGCCTTGATATTCAAAAGTGAGAGCGTTCTGCAGGCTTCTATTTAGGGAGCTCTATTTTCATCAGATTTTAGTATCAGGGCTAGTCTGTCATTGTAAAAAAGAATTTGGCGAATTGTCCTTCTTAATGCTCTGGAACAGTTGAATATTGAAACCATTTCTTTCCTGAGGGCACTTTTCAAATTTTATATTTTGCGATGGAATCACTTAGATTGGAACCCGTCTTGAAGGTTCCTTCCGTGATTATGTTCCCAGTCTCAGCCATTGTCATTTGTTTATTTTAGAGAGAAAGAGAGTACATGAGTGCATGGGCGGGGGGAGAGAAGGAGTTTCAAGCCGACTCTGCACGGATTGTGGAGCCCGACACGGGGCTTGATCTCACAACCCTGAGGTCATGACCTGAGCCAAAACTGAGAGTCGGACACCCAACTGACAGAGTGATCCAGGCGCCCCTCATCCGTTGTTATTAGACGGACAAGGATCTTGCCGTTCTTGTTTAGGCAGAGAGAGGAAGAGCTGCCAATGAATGAGTGACGTCAGCCTGGCGTTTGGGGATAACCTTTAAAGTCTTGGGGAGACAACATTGGACTGAAGCAATCCAGGCTCCTACAGACACTGCCCCCAAACAGCACTGTCCACCCAGGAGACACTGTTCCCTTCTCAACGTGCCTGGCGAATGCGTTGAGCCCTGCCCACCACTCTCTCAGGAAGGGTGCTACTGGTTGGATGGTCCCTTAGCTTTCTTGGGCTGCTGTAACTAATTACCACAAACTGGATGACTTACAACATTCATTCTTTCTGACATGATGTTGGAGGCTGGAAGTCTGATACCAGAGTGCTGGCAGGGCCGTGCTTCCTCTGAAGTCTCTAGGGAAGAATCCTTCTTAACCTCTGGTGGTAGCTGGTAGTTCTCAGCATTCCTTGGCTTGTGGCTGCATCAATCCAGCCTTTGCCTCTGTCTTCCCAGGACCAACTCCCCTGTGGGTGTGTCTCTGTTTTCTCTTGTCTTCTAAGGACGCTGGCATTGGATTAGGGCCCACCCTGGGGCAACACGCCCTCACCTTAACTTACATCTTAACTATAGCTGCAGAGACCCTACTTCCAAATAAGGACATATGAACAGGTACAGGGTGGGGGGGTGGGGTGAGGACATTAGCGTATCTTTTGGAGGATACAGTTCAACCCACAACCCGATCAGAAGCATCCATCTCCCTTAAGGAATTTTCCCACTGGCTCAAACCCACCTCTTGGAGAAATGCCAAGCTGTCCTACGACCACACCATTGTCATCAACTCCACGGATCAGGGATGTGGCCCTGGACACAACGATGACAGTAATGCTCCCAGGGATGAGGGCCCACTTCATGCCAGGCACTGGGCTCTAGCTACAGTGATTAGCTGAAACAAGAACCTTTATCCGTATTGGATGGTGCGGAACCTGAGCAAGTCAAAGGTGAAAGCAGACAGAGACACACTGCTCTCTGCGTGGGTCTGCTCTGGGGCAGTGGAGGAACAGAGAGAGGGAAAGTGGGCGTGAGAGCGTCTGGGCCGTGCAGAAAGGATCTCTTGCCTAGGTCCAAGCCAGAGCGAGGCTGGCGGCTCTTCACTCCCAGTTTTCTGAGTCCATCTTTGGCCCCCAGACCCCAGATCTCCCAGTTGTGCTGCCAAGAAGGCAGGAGGAAGAGCGTCCGCCCAATCAGACAGTGTCCCAGGATGATTACTCAGTTGATCTACACTCCCGAGGACCTGCCCCATTGCCTGGTGACCACTATGATGTGCCCTCCAAACCTTCTCCAAGAGTGAAGGGCTCGCTGTCCCCATGGCCAGCAGTGCTGCAGCCTTGGCTGATGCCTTCACTGAGCCAATATCACTACTCAGCTTCCCCTATGGTCAATCCTACCTCCTCCCCAGCCATCCTCCTCAGGTGATGGCCCCGAGGACACCCCTGATGAATGTCCTGCAAGCTCATCTCCGTCTGTCACACCACTCTTGACTGGGACCATCTCATGGTCCACTTTCTCCCGGGGGTTGAAGGTGGAGACCAGGCAGCTCTGAGCATCTCCTTGTCAACATCTCTGGAGCTCACTTGGAAGAGGCTTGCAGGCAAGAGCGCCCTTGTTTGGGGTGCTGCTCTCACGCCGTACCTTCTAGAAAGCCATACATGATGTTTGTTCATGCTTCAGAGGGGGTTCCAGGCCAGAGCCTCAGTTGGGGATTTGATATGTGGCTAACAAGACCCTGCTTACCTCTTCTCCAGCCTTCTGACCGTTTCTGACGGACTCTGAGCTGGCTCACCTGGCTGAAAGTTCCCCCCCTTTCACTCCCCCCAGAGCCCCCCCCCCCGACTTTTTCCAGGCATCCCCAAGACACTCTCTCCAATTTTGAGGACAGATTAGCTTCCGCTAATCAAAGTGCCAAACCACCCTTGATGAGGATTTATTTTCTCATTTATTTTTACTTCACAAAGATGCACATGGCGTTTTGTATGACCCAAACGCTAGTCCACGTGTTTTCAAAGTGTTAACTCATTATATGTCAATCATATCTCAATAAAAAATAAGTGAAATTTCAAATTAAAAAAATTCACATTTCAACTCATTGAATCCTTCAGCCTCGTGAAGTAGGGACTGCTGTTAGCTACCTTTCTCAGGTGAGGGTAATGAAGCAAAGAGAAGTCGAGGAAATGGCCCACGGACACACAGCTAGTGAGCGATGGAGCTGGATCAGAACCCAGCCTGTTTGGCTGCAGAGTCAGCACTCCCAGTCCCCACCTTATAAGGTGACTTCTTCATCTCTGTCCCTTCTCCCTCAGCCTACATCTAATGACCCGCTCATCCTGCTGGCTCTACCTTCAAGGCAAATTCTTTTTCTTTTTTTAAAAGTAGCTCCACAGGGGCACCTGGGTGGCTCAGTCGGTTAAGCGTCCGACTCTTGATCTCAGCTCAGGTCTTGATCTCAGGGTGGTGAGATCGAGCCCCACGTTGGGCTCCATGCTGGGTGTGGAGCCTGCTTGGGAGTCTCTCCTTCTCCCTCTGCCCGTCCCCCCCCCCGCCGCCCTTTCCCTCTCTCTAAAAAAATAATAATAGTAAGTAGGCTCCATGCCCAAGGTGGGGCTTGAACTCACCACCCTGAGACCAAGAGTCGCATGCTCTACCAACTGGGCCAGCCAGGCATGGGCTCCATCTCTAAAATTCATCCTGCACCTGCCACTTCTCACCCCCTCCATCCCTGCACCCTGTGAGTAGTGGTCTCTGTCCCTGCCCTCCTGGACCACAGCAGTCACTTCCTAACCGGTCCCTGTACCTTCACCCCTTCCCTGCCTCTATCTCCCCAAGCTCTGTCACACGGCAGCTCACATGGCAACCAGATGTCCTTTTAAAAATGGAAGTCTTGGAATAAAGTTCTGATTCATGCTACACTGTGGGAGGGCCTTGAAAACATTATGCCAAGTGAGAGAAGGCAGACACTAAAGGACAAATAGTATATGATTCTTCTTCTGTGGAATATCGAGAATAGACGGATTTGCAGACAGAAGTCGATTAGAGGTTGCCAGGGGCTGGGATGGACAAAGGAATAGGGGACTTGTCGCTTAATGGGTAAGAGTTTCTGTTTAGGGTGATGAAAAAATTTTGGAAATGGATAGCAGTGATAGTTGTGTAATACCGGGAACGTAATGAGTGCCACTGAGCTGTACAGGTAAAGGTGACTGGAGTGGCGAATTTTATGTTGTATCTATTTTACCACACTTTAAAAAAATTAATGTACCAAATTAATAGCATACCAACACTCTTGGAATTGTATACTTTAAATAAATGAATTGTATGGTACATGAATTGTATCTCAATAAAGCTGTTTTTAAAATAAATGGATTACCTTGCCTGGGATCAATGCCCTCTTGGGGTGAAATCCTAACCTGACCAGGCCCTTGCCAATCTGCTGACCCCAATCCCAATGCCCTTTTGACTTCCTCCCCTCATCCCTCACTTACTCCTCAGCTCACTTGGGCCTCTTAGCCATTCCTCCCGTGTACCAAGGACACCTCCGCCTCAGGGCCTTTGCACGTGTTATAACGCCTGCATGGAGCTCTCCCCTCAAGTATCTGCACTGTCCACTCCCCTTTCTTTCAGCTCTCTCCCCAAATGCCATTTGAGACACCTTCCTTAACCAATTAAATAGCAGTCACACATTCCCATCACTTTCTTTTTTTTATAATAATTTTTTATTGTTACGTTAGCACAGTATTGCTATGTTATACTGTATATCCTTAGTTTTTGATGCAATGTTCCATGATCCCATCACTTTCTGTTCCTTATCTTGCTTTATTTTCTTCTTAGCACATTTCACCATCTGAATATTACAAATGTTTTTGTTTTTGTTTTAATTCTCTGTCTCCTCCAACTGGGAGCTTAACACTGAGAAAGGAGGGACTTTGTTTTAGTTCCCAGCTGCTAAAATAACACGTGGTCATTGTAGGTGCTTAAGCAGTTTGTTGGGAAAACGAAGAGCTGCAAAGTATTCCAGTGCCGCATAATGTCTTCGACCAGTTTTTACTACCATTAACAATATTGCCACGAACATCCTTGTATTTAGGTCTCCGGAACCTGCTAGAGGTCGCCTATGGGACTCATCTCTGTTCTGACCGGTTCCCGGATGCCTGGGAAGACACACACACTGGACCACAGTCCTCGGTAAAAACCCCCAACCGCAAGCAAAGACGAGACTCTCTCTCCTTTCCATTCCAGGTCTCCCTGTGCTCTCTCTACGTCTTCAATAAACTCTGCTCTCACTTCCTCTCAGCTCATGTTTGATTTCTCTCCTGTGCACTTGGCTGGTACCGTGGGACCCCCGCTGGGTCCTCGGACCTGGCCACCCTGCCCCCCCACCGACCATGTAGACTTTCCCTACACCCTAAGCAATAATGTACCACCTTCTATCTTTGCCAATCTGAGAGGTGGAAAATACCGTCTCCTTCTAGCTTTTAACCTGTATTTCTCACTCCGAGTGAGGGTGCTCATGGTTTAAAGCCATTTGCTTCATCTATCGATTCAGGGCAATCCCAGTCAATAATGGCTTTAACTAATCCCCTATGAATGAACCTATCTGTTGCTCCAATAACTCAATCTTTGAAATAACACTCCAACACACAACTCCTAGGGCTTGGTACGCTTGTCTGGCCATCTCTTTAGCTAGAAGTGGCATTACTGGTTCAAAGAGTATGCCTGTTTACATTTTGGGTGGATATTAATACTCTTCCAAATTCTGTTCCAGTTTATTTCCCCCAAGAAAGCGTAAGCGCCTTATACTGCCTAGGTTATAATGGCTTACGCTCCCACAACACAGCAGGAGAGGGCCTGGTCCCTGTATTCTCGCTACTTTGGATTTTCTTCACCTTCTTTGTTTCCCAGAAGCATTACTTGATGTGCGATAAAGGATCCATCCTGCCCAAAAAGAAGCCTTGCCTTTGCTCTTGCTTCCAGGAGGTGACATCTAAGCCCTTGGAATGTCCTGCCTTATAAGAATGTTTTTCTTTACCTGGGGGCCTTAGACCATGCCAGAAAGCGTAACGATGTGATTTAGGCTTGATCACACGGTGTCACTCTGGAGGGCTGGAGACTACAGGTCAGCCACATGGGGGTCCACCATGTCTATGTGGCGGAGCCCCAATAAAGTCTCTGGACCCCAAGGCTTGGAGGGGCTTCCCCGTATGTTATCACCCGTCGTTGCTGGAAGATGTTAGCACTGTCCTTGACTCCACTGGGAGGGGACAACTGGAAGCTCTGGGTGTGGAATTCTCTTGGACTCTGCCCCAGGAGCCCTTGACCTTAACATGTATTCTTTTGCTGTAATAAACCAAAATCATGAGTGTCATGGCTTTGCTGAATTCTCTGAGTCATCTGGCAAATCGGTGAACTTGAAGTTAGCTTTAAGGTGCTCTGAACTTGAACTTCTCCTTGCAAAAGTTTGGTAGCCCACATAGGCACTGTGTCTGCTCCATTCTGCCTGCCTTTGGGGGCCCAGTACTGGTGCCAGGGTGTCCCCAAACGTAGCAATTTGAGCTCCTGCTCTGTGTCATGGGGCTCTCGGAGACCCTCTGGGATGTGGCCATGGTACACCCTCCCATGCTCGTTTGAGACTTAAAATCTTGATGCATTAAAGTGCTCCACTGGCCAGGCCACTCCTTAAAGTTGTGGATGACTGAAAACAGGCCACACGTCCAAAAGGAGGAGACTGGCAAAATAAATTATGGTACATCTACCAGATGGGATGTTACGCAGCTCTTAAAAATAACCACCGCGAGGACTGCAGGAATATATATATAAAAAAAAAATGCCCACAACATTTAAAGTCAAACAAGCAGAATCCAAAGCTTTATCTGTGCCACCTGGAACCGTGTAAAAATGCACCTGCAATTGAGCAGACCTGGACGGAACATAGAACAGAACAGAGGCTGGCG
Organism: Ailuropoda melanoleuca; assembly: GCF_002007445.2. Lineage (NCBI taxonomy): Eukaryota > Metazoa > Chordata > Mammalia > Carnivora > Ursidae > Ailuropoda > Ailuropoda melanoleuca. Next base: position 4,850,497 of record NC_048227.1, read on the forward strand.
TGGATGGTTTTCTTTTGTTCCATCCTTTGTTGGTGGTGGTGCAATTGATTTGATAGAGGGAATGAATTCAGAGCCTCTCAAGGAGAGAGATGGGGTGCGCCTCACGGCTCTGCACTGAAGGGCTGTCGCGGAGGGGGCCTCAGGCTCCTGCAGCACTGCACGGGAGCAGACGGGGCGCCTCGCAGGGGATCACGTCCACGTACTCCCGTGTCCCCCGACGCTCACAGCTGCCACCCAGACCCGTGCTTCCCTCAGCGTGATGCGTGTCCCGCATAATTTCAAGACAAGCGGCCTTCATGCGTGCGTGTGTGTGTGTGATGGTGGGTGTTATTACGGCAAAATATACCTAACATGAAACTTTCCATTGTAGCCATTTACCAAGAGGACAAGTCAGTGGCACTAAGTACGTTCATGTCGTTGGGCAACCAGCACCACCGTCCATCCCACGGAACTTTTCCATCTTCCCAAACTGAAACTCTGTCCCCATCAAACAACAACTCCCCATCCCCTGTCCCCAGCCCCTGGCACTCGCCATCCTACTTTCTTTCTCTCTCTATGGATCTGACTCTTCCAGGAACCCCATATAAGGGGAATCCTACAATATTGGCCCTTCCATAGCTGGCTTATTTCACTCAGCACAACGTCCTCAAGGTTCATCCATGCTGTAGCACGTGTCAGAATTTTCTTCCTTTTAAAAGGCTGAATAACATTTCATTGTGTGGATTTTGTTTATCCATCCATCCGCGATGGACATGTGGGTTGTTTCCATCTTTTGGCTGCTGCAAATAATGCTGCTGTGGACATGTGTGTACAAATATCAGTTTGGGTCCCTGCTTTCAATTCCTTTGGGTAGATAGCCAGAAGTGGAATTGCCAAGACAAGTAGGTTTGGGGTGTTTTTCATTTACATAGTTATGTATTCATTGAATACACTGATTTCATTATACAATAGATAACTGTAGGCCACCACTATGTGCCGGATAGCACTTCCGAGCCCCGGGATACAGATCAGTGAACAAAACCCAAAACCTGCCCTCACGGAATGTACGTTCTAAAGATGAAAGACAGACAATAAAGCATAAATAAAACATTTAGGATATAAAAAGATGGTAAGAATTATAGGGAAAAAAACAAACAGAGCAGGGGAGAGGTTTGGGGTGTGCTGTTAGAAAATACTAAAACACAAAGCTTTTTCCTTCCTTCTGAGATTTCTCTCTCAACTTGTCGTTGTGTTTTTCAATTGCCACTTAATATCATTCTAAGTAAAAAAAAAAAAAAAAAAAAACCTCAAAAATCTACCTCCAGGGGACCCTGGGTGGCTCAGAAAGTTGAGCATTTGACTCTTGGTTTTGGCTCAGGTCATGATCTCAGGGTCCTGGGATCGAGCCCCATGTCAGGCTCCATGCTCAGTGGGGAGTCTGCTTGGGATTCTCTCCCTCTCTTTCTGCCCCTCCTGTTCCCGTGCTCTGTCTCTCGCTCTCAAATAAATAAATCTTTAAAAAAAAATCTACCTTCAACTCACTGATGAGTAAGGCAGAATTGAAAGGATAAGGACCACGGGTTGCCCGATCTTTCCCTCTCCTTCCATGCCATCATTTTCAAGATAGCTGGGTTCCTAACACAGGGAGGTCACACAGTAAGAAAGATGTGACAGGGTTCCTGGGATGTTCATGGTTCTTAAACCACCATTGCCTGCTTTCTGCATTTGAAGCAAGTTCTGGTCTGAATGGAAAGCGTGGCCTCTTTGGGCTGTCAGCATCCCTACCTATCAAGCATGAGATGTAACATGCTTATCTGATCCTAGCTTTGAATCTCACTGAACTGCCACACGCCCTGGGTCCTTGGAGCATCAGGAATGTTCTTCAGCAAACCGGTGGCAACCAACCACAGACATATTTAGTCCAGGTATCTCTTTTGTTCGTGTGTGTGCTCCATTACCCCGTGAAACCTCACCCAACACACACACAAGTTCAAAGAGAAAATTATTAAGAGTTTCAAAATGGTGAGCGCAGAGCATTCCACCAAACGTGGGAGTCCTCTGAGTGTGGGGCCTTGGCCACTGCGCAGGTCGTGGTTCGAGCTGCCCTGGCGTATAATCTGAAATCAGCCCCTGTACGCGGAGAGGGAGCCTAAAGAAAGAGGCAGGCCACTCCAAGCGGGGCGGGCGGCAGTTTTAATAAGCAAAGGGAACTTATACACGAGGTAGTCTCAGGCAGCAGCGAGACAAACAGATCCTTGCACCACCTGACAAATCTTAGAAGTTTATAAAAAGGCTTTAACTGTGTTGAGTCATATATACCATTCAGGTGTCCTCAACACACATCACTGTCTCAAGACTCCGACCTCGGAGCAGGCTCTGGGAACAGGAAAGGCAAGAGGAACCCACATTCCAAGGGAGGGAGAGGGGGCGAGGAGCCTCTGAGTACCCCATGACCCCAGCTCATGGGTCAATCAGCGGTCACGTTTTCTCGATGACATTCCTCAACAGTCACTCACCCATGAAGCCAGCCCTGCTCTGTTGATTCTGCTTAGAATGGCAGCTTGAGAATGCAGCGAGGAGGGACACTGTGTTGGGAGGGAGGCGGCAAGGAGGCTGGTCAAGGGCATTTCTTCTGATGACACTAGGAACACTTAGAGGAAACCAATGGCACCCAGGGCAGGAGCCTGTCTGCACTGGTCTGTGCAAAAGGAGAAACTGCAAAACATTTAAAAATGTCCATTGGACATTCAATTCAAAGATAGAACATCACAAGAAATGAGTCACCTCTCACCGCCTGGAGGAGCAGGCAAGAAGATATCATGCTAAAAAATTGAAAGAGTGACATCACAAAGTACTGGTGAAGATGTGGGGAAACAGGGACTCACCCCTTGCTGGGGGGTGGGGTGTAGAAATCACTTCATTCACTCCCAGAGCAATTGGCAATCCCCGGGCAGCGGGGCTGGAGAATGCTCGCACCTCACACCCCAGAACCCGTGTTTCCAGACACATTCCAGAGAGAACCTGTTGTGTGGGGGGACCAGGGAACATGGGACAAAGATGTTCATTGCAGCATTGTCTGTAATCGCAAAAAAAAAAAAAAAAAAAAAAAAAAAAAAAAAAAGAAAGAAAGAAAAAGAAAAAAGAAATTAGAAACAATATAAATGATCATACTTTTTAAAAACCAAAATGGAATATTAAGATAAAGGACTTATTTAAGGCAGTTAAAATGAACATTTATCAAGAACAAGTCTCAACAGCATGTTGGGTTAAAAAAAGCAATTTGAAAACTCTGCAGGGTGAAAATGTACATTTGAAAACACAAAAAACAATACTCTTTATTGTTTGCGACTACTTACCAAGGCAGCGGAAGTATGAAAGCATGGACAGGAAGGGCACAGGCCAACTTCAGGGTCAAGGTTGTATCCAGAGAGAATGAGATCCAGGAGGGATGCAAAGGGGATTTCTTAAAAGAAGAATTGGAAACATGCAAAGCAACAATGTTAACATATATTAATTCTGGGAAGGGGGGGGTGCATGAGTGTTTATTTTACTCCCTATAGTTTTCTGTAAGTTTGAGCCATTCCACAATTTTTAAAAATTTAAAAAAGGGGGCTCCTGAGTAGTGTAGTCAGTTAGGCGTCCCACTCTTGGTTTCAGCTCAGGTCATGATCTCAAGGTCATGGGATTGAGCCCCAGGACAGGCTCTGCGCTCAAGGGGGGAGTCTGCTTGAGATTCTCTCTCTGTCCCCCCCTCCTTTGCCCCTCCCCCCCGCTCTATCTCTAAAATAAATCTATAAACCTTTAAAAAAAAAAAAAGCAGTGTTGAAAAGTTTCCCTTTTTGTTCTTCACGCCTCCCCAGACTCACTTTTTAAGCCGAGGCCTGGGGTGAGGTGGGGTGACAGGATTGGTGGCGATGGAGTGGGGAATGAAAACCGGCGGGTGGCAGAAAGGTGAGACACGCCGCCTCCTTCATGGATCCAGTTTGGCTCCGCCCCCGCCCTTCTGTATCCATGGCAACCAGGGTCGACGCTCCCTGGACCAGCTGCCAAGTTGGGCTCCCGGGCGCCACCTGGTGGTCGTTCTGGTGGCGCGCTCCGCGAGGGGCCCCCAGGTGTGAGTCAGAGCGACCGCCTTGAGGGGCGCTTCTGAAAAATAAAGACCAGCGTTGTCCTGTCGCACCGGGTCCCTTGTAGCTGCCCTTAGGGCTGTGGTAATTCACTTCAGAAACGTCTTTCATTAAAGTTCGGCTACAGCCATTGACCACCAAGGGTTTGGGGTGTGTCTCCCGGTGCCCCGCACCGCTCTGGGCATTTACAGGTATGTGTCTTCATGGGGACCCCCAGAGCTCACTGTTACAAATTTTTTAGAGACCCCAAGAGAGGAGAAGGCTCTAAAATATGCCAGTGTGGACTTCTAGATAGCATAAACCCATTCTTTTCTATACTTTTTTTTTTAATCTGCTTTACTCTAAAAGTAACATGAATTTGTAGAAAGCTTGGAAAATCATCTCACCACCCACACAGAACCAGAACTAACATTTGGGCTTTATCCTTCTAGTATCCCTCTGCTCCATTCATTTTTGAGGGATTGGTTTCTTACCCAATTGGAAATTCCCAGGCTCAGAGCCGTTTTCTGCCAGGACAGGTAGACCCGGGTTACCAGCCCAGCTCCTCGGCTTACCTGTCACCTCAGTCAAATGAATGGATTTCTCTATGTCTCAGTCTTCTGACTCATAAAATGGGAATATGTTAGCTGCAACTCCCAGAGTCATTGGGAAATTTTCAACGATGTAATACAGATACAACATCTAGCATCGTGCTGAGTGCATAGTAAGCAATAGAAACTCAGCCATAGCTAAAATTACGGCAGAGCCTCGCATGGTATAATTACAGTATTCTGCAACCCACTTTGCTCACTTAAACACAGCATACACATTTTCCTTACGCGAAGGAAAAATTTAGTTTTTTCCTTTCTATGCAGGGGGAAAATCCCGTTCTCCTCTACTCTGTCTTTTGCCTGTGCGTCTCCTTTACTGCTCACAGAAAACACCGCACTGCTGATGACTCTGGTCACCAGATGCGTGGAGGTTTTTCCCGCACCAAGCAATTCTCTGTGACACGAGCTTAGTGTCCTCCAATTTAACTCAATCCTGGCACTATCTACCTGGAGAGAGTGTCAGGTCCCCCAGGGTTAAGGGCCCAATCCTGAAGTTAAAGCCACAAGACCTCCCCCTCCCCCCATTTCAGATGCCAGTCTCAAGTCCAGACTGTCTGTCACTTGTGCTTCTGACCAACTGGGTACCGATTAGAGGTTCCCACGACCCCCTCCTTGGGTTTGATTAATTTGCAGAGTTCAGGGAAACACTTACTTGTGTTTACCAGTGTATTAAAGGATATGGGTATTATTATATTATTAAAGGCCATTAAAGGCAAGGTCTGGAAGCTTCTGTCTCCGTGGAGTTGGGGTGTGTCACCCTCCCGGGGGCCTGGAAACTCCCGAAGCCCATTCTATTGGGATTTTTATGGAGGCGTCCTCCTGCAGGCATGATCAATTATTTTTTTAAAGATTTATTTAATTATTTTAGAGAAAGAGAGGGGGAGGGGCAAAGGGAGAGGGAGAGAACCTCAAGCAGACTCCGGGAAGAGGCTGAGCCCCATGTGGGGCTCAATCTGACGACCCACATCTCACGACCAGAGACAAAATCAAGAGTAGGACATTCAACCGACTGCACCACCCAGGTGCCCCAGGCATGAGCAATTATTAACTCCAATTCTAGCCCCTCTCCTCTCTCTTGGAGAGGTTGGAGGGGGGGCTGAAAATTCCAAGCCTCTAATAATGGCTTGTTTTTTTCTGGTGACCAGCCCCCAACCAAGGTCACTTCATTAGAGCAAAAAAATGCTCCCATGCTCTTTTCACTTAGAAATTTACGAGGGGTTTAGGGGCCCTGTCAGGGACACAGTCGAAGACAAATATTAGACCAGAGATGATCCCAGTGTTGTCAGGAAATTAGAAGCTCTGTGCCAGGAACTGGGGTCAGAAACCAATATATATTTTCTATTCTCTCACTGTGTGTGTGGGGGGGGGTGTGTGTGTGAGGGAGTGTGGGAGTGTAACCTTAAATATTATTTAAGAATGGGATCCTTAACAATCACATGATGTTTCAACACACAAACATATCCAATAACTTATTTAACCAATTCTCCACCTTTGGATTCAAGGAGTTCCTGAGCTTTTCCTTTTGTAAACAATGTCACGTAGAAGAGTCCTGATTAGTTGCTTCCTCCATGGATGATTCATTTGCTTTGATGTTCAGGAAGGCCTTCCCCTCCCCCAGGATGAAATCAACATTTTCCTAAGTGTGTTTAGGTCCTTTATGGCCCCCAATTTTTAATTCAATTCTTTAATCCGTCTGGAATGTATTTTCATACCACAAAGCGAGAGCTAAGAAGTCTCATTTTGTTCTCATTCACAATAACCTCACCCTCTGGCCCAGCAGGGCATCCAGTCTCTCCTCGCTGATTCGGTGGACCACCTTTATTAGATTCCAGACTCGTCTCCGTGCCGGTTCTCTGCTGGGCTCGTCACGCTGGCTCCCATGTGCAAGTGTGGCTATTGGCCACAGGCATCATTTTGTTGAGTCCCAGGGAAGCTCAACCATTCGGCACAAGCCAGGAGTTTCAGACAGGAGAAGCCAAGTCCCCAGCTCTTCTCCAGCCTCTGTTGACTGTCTTTGCTATCTCTTCCCCACCATAAACAATCCTAGATGACTGTCAAGCCCAAAACTCACCTCCCGCGTGCTCAGCCACTTTCCTCCATGGTCATATCTATACTTGGAAATCTCTCAGCAGTTATGTATCCAGCCTCTTCGTGCACGGCAGATTGTGTTTTCCAAAGATGGCCTCACCAATATATTATCCATCCTACGTACTCTTGTTAAAGAAGTTGACTGACTTGCCTCCCCCTGAGAAGGGGAGTCTGTGTGCTCTCCCGTGAATCTGGACCTTCTAGCTGCCCCATTCACTGGAGCACAGCCAGAGTGACACTATGTGATCTCGCTATGTGGATCTCTGGGATGAGGTCATCAAAAGGATATAGCTTCTTCCTGGCTTGCTCTCTCTCTCTCTCTCTCTGTCTCAGTGCTTGCCTTTGGAATCCAGCCACCATCTTTTGAGAAAACCCAGACCACATGGAGGTGTTCTAGCTAACATTTCTCGTGCTCCAGCCACCATCAACTGCCTGACACGTGAGCGAATGACGTGATTCCAGCCTCAGCCTTCCAGCCTTCCAGAATTCTAGCGGAGGACTCAGACATTAAGAAGCAAAGATAAGATAACAGGGTAAGAGGAGGACAGGAAATTATTGTTTATGGGTACAAAGTTTCTGTTTAGGGTGGTGAATAAGTTCTGGAACTGGAGAGCGGTGATGGCCACACAACATTGTGCGTGTGTTTGATGCCATTGAACAGTATGTGTAAAATGGTTAAAATGATAAATATTACTTAACGCGTGTCTTACCACAATAAAAAAATATTAAAGAAAAGAAAATCCAGGAAACAAAGACAAGCCATCCCCACTTTTCCCTCTTGAAATGCCTGAGCCACAGAAATCAACCCCAAAACTAAGTAATGTGAGGTCATTTGTTAGGCAGCACTAGCTAAGACACACATGCTCTCCAGCCCTGCAGGAAACCCTGGGGGAAAGTACATGCCTTTTCAGAAATAAATGATAAGCTTTCAGGGGCGCCTGGGTGGCTCAGTTGGTTAAACATCTGACCCTCGATTTTGGCTCAGGTCGTGATCTCAGGGTCGTGAGATCGAGCCCCACATTGGGCTCCGTGCTCAGTGTAGTCTACTTGGGATTGTCTCTCTCCCTCTCGCTCTCCCCCTTCCCCCACTCCCTCTCTCTCAAAATAAATACATAAAATCTTTTTAAAAAATGGTAAGTTTTCAGGGCAGAGCCTCTCCCCACAGCACCCGTAATACTGCTCAGAGCACAGTAGGTGCTCAGAAAATGTTTAGAGACTCGCATCGAACGCTCTAAGCTACAGATGGGATCTTCGATTCTACAACAGTGCTTAAAGTTATACCCACCGTCAGAGACGTGACAAAGTTCAGACAATTGTAAAGGAAGACTGAACTCACACTTACCGGACACCCTTGTACCAGGCACATCATACCCATTATGGTGAAGTCCCCGGGTTCTGGAGCTGGGCAAACGTGGGTTCTAATTGTACCACTATACTTTCCAGACTGTGGTCTGGGGCAAGTTGCTGGATCTCACTGGGGCCCCGTTTCCTGAACCATAACATAGGTATGGCAGAACCAATTTCAGATTGCTGTACAAGGATGAAACACGATAAAGGCATAATAAATCACAAGCAAACATTAGGCACACCTTTAGTGCTCCAGAAAAGTTGACTCTATCTCATCTACTCCTCACGCCAGCTCGGCAACACAGGTGCAGACTTATCTGCATTTTACTGATGGGGAAAGAAACTTCGGAAAGTGAGGCCGCCGGCGGAGGAAGGCAGGAGTGGTGACAGGGTGGAGCCTGGGTTGGCCCCTGCCTTTGCTTGCTCAGGCCGCCACAACCACCACAGAAAGGAACTTTCCCGTAGTTCAGGGGGTTAGAGGTCAGAGATCAAGGTGTCAGCAGGTTTGGGTCCTTCTAGGCCCTCTGTCCTCAGCTTGTAGATGCTGTCTTCTCCCCATGTTCTTGTGTGAGCTTCCCTCTGTGTGTGTCTCATACCCTCTTCTTCTTCTTCTTTTTTTTTTTTTAAGATTTTATTTATTTATTTGAGAGAGAGAGAGAGAGAGCAAGCAGGGGGAGTGGCAGGCAGAGGGAGAGGGAGAAGCAGGCTTCCCACTGAACAGGGAGCCAGACATGGGGCTCCATCCCAGGACCCTGAGATAATGACCTGAGCTGAAGACAGATGCTTAACCGACAGAGCCACCCGGTGCCCCCTCTCATCCCCTCTTCTTATAGGGACATGAATCATAATGAATTGGGAAGCGCACATACGATCTTCTTTAACATAATTACCTCTATAAAGACCCTTATCTCTCCAAAACAGTTTCATTCTGAGGTAGTAGGCTTGGGGACTCCCCTACATGAATTGGGGGGGGGGACACCGTTCAGCCCATGGCAACTCCCTTCCTGTTATCCTGAAACAGGCGGAGGTGAAGGTCTGTGCTGGGACCTTGGCTCCTGGGTCGAGGGAGGGCTGCGTGTCCCGACCAGGAGGAGACACCCTGTCAGTGAGGTACGTTCAGGGAGAACAGCAGGCGAGGCTGACGGACTCCACAGCCTCCCTCACAGCCTTGGCAAGACTAGAAAGTGCCAGTCCAACTGCAGGGAGCGATGATTGTTCAGACAGGCCCAGGCTGGCAGTGCTCACCGCCACACAAAGACCCAGGAGAGGGGAAAAAATATCTGTGGGCTAAATGGAAAAGAACAAACCTTCCATTAACAACTCCCTGGGGGTTGTGGGGTGAGAAGAGGTGGGGAGGTGGCGAGTCAGTAAAAATTTCCATCTGTAGTGGCTGTGAAAATCCGCCGGGATATCCTGGCGGGAGGAGACAGACAATATGCAAAAATTAACAAGCAAGATAGTTTCCAGTGATGACAGTGGCCACAAAGACGGTGAAACCGTATGAAGTGATCGGGGGGTGACAGGAGGTCCCCCTTTACAAAGGATGGCTGGGGACGGCCTCTTGGAAGAAGTGGCATTTGAGCCGAAGCCTGAAAGACAAGAAGGGCTGGGTTATGGGAAGGTCTAGAGCCGGGTTTCTCCATCTCCGCAGAGGGCCTTCGGGGCAGGACGATTCTTTGCTGTAGGGGCTGCCTGGGGCAGGGCTGGGGTTGGGGGGCGGTAGGAGCAGCCTCCTTGGCCTCTACTCACTAGATGTCTGTAGCGTCTCCTCATGCACCCCCCCCCCAAGCTGTGAAAACCAAAAATGTCTCCAGACACCCCCAAGGAGGTCCCCCGGGAGGCAGAGTCACCCCGTGGAGAGCCGCTGATCCAGAAGAAGGGCGTTTCCGGGAGAGGGAATGATAAACACGACGGTGCTGAGGTGGGAACAGGCTCAGGCAGGTTTCCTGGGCACAGAAGTTTCCAGAAATGAAAGTTTTCAAGGATGTGACAGTTCATGGGCGGAGTCCCGTGAGGGAGGAGAGTGGGGAGGTAGGTAGGGGCCAGACCCCTGGGAGCCTGACGCTGTGCGAACCGGGGAGGAACTCAGTCTGACCTGAAACTTCCCTCCAGCTGCTGGGGTAGGGATGGGGGCACAGATCAGAAGAGGGTGGCAAATGTGTCGTTTCCTGCAGCTACTGTAACAAACTATGAACTTGGTGTCTTAAAACAGCAGAGATCTATTCCCTTATTCTGGGGGCCAGAAGTCCAAAATCAGCAGGGCTGAGGACCCTTCCTTTTACCTTCTGGCTTCTGGTGGCCACAGGCATTCCTCGGCTTTCTATTCTCTGCCTGTGTCTTCCTGTGGTCTCTGCCCTGTGTCTCTTTTTATTTTATTTTAAAGATTCTTATGTATTTATTTGATAGAGAAAGAGAGAGAGAGAGAGAGAAGCAGACTCCCTGCTGAGCAGAGAGCCCAACATGGGACTTGATCCCAGGACCCTGAGATCATGACCTAAGCCGAAGGCAGATGTTAACCGACTGAGCCACCCAGGCACCCTTCTCTCCTCTTCTTATCATGTCAGTGGTCATTGGATTTAAGGCCTGGATGATTTCAGCATGAGATCCTTAACTAAATGACGTTTGCAAAGACCCTGTTTCCAAATAAGGTCAGAGTCTGAGGTTCTGGGTGGTTGTGCATTTTGGGGGACACTACGGAGCCCACCACAGCCAGCAAGGAGCAGGCAGAGTGGGCCACAGCCATCTCCAGTCAAGGCCTGGTGGGGCCTGGGCCATGGGCGGGGGCTCCAAAGAGATGGAGTTTGGGGGGGGGGTGCCAAGTGGCTCATACAGCAGGCATCCCCACACCCTGACCTGCTGTGCCCATGTATGGCACATAGGTACCAGAAATGGTCCCCCAACATCTCCCCACTGCAGGAAGAAGTCAGGCCTGACAGCGCCAGCATCTAGCCTTCCCCAGTGCCCGTGGCCACCCTCCTCCCCCTTCTGGCGTCTGGCACCGGCTTTGGGCCTCCCCTCCAATCCTCCATCCTGCTGGGTTTCTCCTGCACTCAGACCTTTCTGGGAAAGCACAACTTTGTCCCTGGCTCCTGCCTTCCTCCTAAAGCTCTCACGTGAATATTTTTCTCCAAGAACGGAGATTAGGAGCCTTTATCTCTGGGCCAAGGGCAAAATAGAAGAATGTCCCTGGTTTTCCTCTGCGGGCCACGCTCATCCGCCCTGGGGTTGGGCTTGTTTTTCAGGTTTCAGTCAATGGAGCATTTTTGTTCTCTGCAGAAACAGAACCAAGCCCTTGGGTCCCCTGTCCTACTGGGGGGTATTGGTCATGGCGGGCCGGTAGGCCCAGGTGTTCTTGGCCTGCCCCTCCCCCCCACACCTTGGGAGTGGGGCCTGAGGAAGATTCCACCAACAGGAAGTCTAGCTCCCACCCTCTCAGGGTGGTAATTAGGGCTTGCAGTGGGTGGGGGCCACACGGGCAGGCCTGGGGGTGAAGACGTGGGAGTCAGGGTAGGGCTGGAGAAGGCAGTGGGCAGGGGCAGGAGGAGGGGCCTGTTTCCCACGGCACCCTGGAATGGCCCTGTTTGTGAAAAATCAATTATGTCACTATGGACAGTTCAGTGGCCTTTAGTACATTCGCGGTGTCATGCTGCAACCACTTCTGTTTACTCTCAAAGCCTTTCCATCACCCCAAAGGAGACCCCATACCCATTAAGCAGTCACTCCCCACTCCCCTCCCCCAGGCCCTGGCACACAGCAGTTGGCCCCCGTGTTTCCAGGGAGGTTCCTTCCTCCTCTGCCTCTTGCTGGCTCATGTGAAAACTGAAAGCTAAGAAAGAGTAATCCCAGCCTCTGGCCATAGCTCCCGGGGCGTGGGGGCCCCCAAATATCTGACCCCGATTAGATCATTGTTTAACACTCGTCTATCAGACCAAATTGTGTTTAGGAGTACCTGCAAAAATGACTATTGCCTAGATTTGTTCTTCAGTTTTAAAACAATGAAAACTTTAGGAAAGAAGAATACATTTTTATTTCTAAAGCTACTACTTAAATTCAGCAGACTACTGCCCATGGAAATTAAGTTATACTTAATCAACCCATCACACCTTGCTGCTTGTGCTTCTTTCCACTGTTTTCAATCTTAAACCCAGATGAAACCTCATAAGAAAGGACAGAGCACAAGAAACTCAAGTTCAAAGTCTCGTCTTTACAGTCACCGTCTCAGGACCGAGCTGTAAACCGCACCCAAAGTCAGTTCCAGCAACAGGGAGCCATTAACCAGGCGGTTCCGTACATGACGGGGCCTGGATGCCTAACTGGGAGCTCTCTGAATTAAACGCCCTGTTGAATGCAATGCCTATTAAAGCTTGAGAAATAAAAATGGGCATATTTGAATTTGCATGTGTATATTAAAAGCCAACACTAATTGCAACTACTGTATAAAGCTTAAGCCTCGGTACCTTTCCCCCCAGCACCCCAGAGGCGTGTTTTATCATTGGTGTTTAGAATCACTGACACTGAATGATAATAAAAAGCAAGCAGATGTCGGGCTGTATTTACTATTTTAAATCCTCGACAGAAAGCGCACCTCCTATTCCTGGACTCGGGGAGGTCTGCTTCCCCCTGTCCGGCCCACTGGGTGGGGGCTTCTGGGAGAAAAACTATCAGAAGCAGCCTCTCCAGCCTCTCGCTGGACATGGGGAGGAAGCCCACAGCCCCAGTGCTTGTCAGTTGTCTTCCTGTGTATTGAGGGGAGCCTACACTCCACAAGGGAGAGGGAAGAGACAGAAAGAAATGCCAAGCCCCCAAATCAAATCACTACCAGAGCAGGTATGAATCACCCCGAATATAACTGCGGACCAACAATGGCTAGACCATACAGTAAAATAGAACTCTGACCCACACCCCCTGCAGCATTAGGACTTGATCAATAACTACCAGCTTCCCTACCTCCCTTCCCCAGCTCGGGACCAACCAGAGAAGCCAGGTGCTCTCCCTTAACCAAACCCATAGGATGCCCACCACCAGTCAATCAGCCCCGGACAAATGCGAGGGTTGGTAGCTGATTCCCTTGCGATGGCGAGCCGTGAACGAAGAGCCTCTGTTTATTGTCGCTTGTGTGGTCTTCGTGCGGTCCCACAGAGCCCCATTATGTGTTTGAGCCGACCCCAAGTGTGTTTTGTATTACTTGCGTCCTAATTGAAACCACTCCCCTCAGCCTCCCCCACGACGAAGGAGGGATAATGATGTCCACTTCACACTCTGGTCCCCAGAGGCCTTGGTACCTGGCATAGCAGGGTGATTTCTCCTGGAAGGAAACGAAAACCTGAACCCAAGTTGGGTCAAACCATAAGGACATTTGTTCTCTCACATAACAAGGCATCTGGAGGGATGGGTGGGTTGGCTGGGCCTCCGGAGGCCTCAGGAAGCCTCCCTGAGTGGTTTCAAGATGGCCGGTGCTATTCAGGCATATGCATCCAGACCGGCAACTTCCACGGATGGTCTGTTTTCTCTTCTGAGGGTCCCAGAGGAGCAAGACACCTCACTGAACAGGATTATACCACATGGTCACGCGTGAGCCACACAAAGCCTGAGGAACTAGAATTCATATAACTGGCAGATGCCAATCAGGATCCAGCCATGGAGTTGCGGCTGGGGTGGGGCTCCCCTCTCTACTTCCTTGGTCCTCTGGAATCACATCGCCCTCTGAATAAAGATTGGGATCTGCCAGGAAGGAGACGGAGGGGAGGGAGGGATGTTGAGGAGTTCCTGTCACACTTGGGCAGTTTGTTTCAGATCCTCACTAAAAGACGGTGCTGCACCCCAGCCTTCCTCAGACGGGCCCCCATTGGCTGTGGACAGGGGTGCTCCCCCCATGGGCCTGGTCTCTTCCTCGGGTCCTGGATCACAGGCGAGAGCCTCACCCACCTCCTCTCTGGCCTGGCCTCCCTTTGAAAAGTCCAGTCACCGGGAAGGCAGGATGCAACGTCTGGGGGTCCCCAAGACCATTTTCACTTCCGGCATCAACTGCAAAGCTCTGAAGTCCCCGAGACCACCCTCGTTCTGACACAAAGTTGTCAAGTCTGCAAGGTCAGGGCGTTCCCAAGACCACCCTCCCGTTTGGTAATTTGCCTGGACTCACAGACTCACTAGGAGCCATTGTAGTCACGATTCTTCTGATTTTATTTTATTATTTTATATTTTATTTTATAAATCCAGCGAAAGATACAGATTGTGAGGGGAGAGCCTCAGAAGGCAGAGTTCGGGAAGGTTCCATGGGCAGAGCTTTCTGTTGCCCCCCGCCCTGGGGAAGTGCAGGAGGTGCTGATATCTCCCAGCTACAACATGTGACATCGCGAGTGCAGTGTCACCAACCAGGGAAGCCCCCAAGTCTCGGTGTTCAGAATTTTAACTGGGGCTCCATCACATACACTTGTGGTTGACTCCCCAGAGGGCTAATTTCAGTTTCTGCAGCGCCACCAGAGGTCAAACTGGTGCTCCATGGCCCAAGCCTCCACCATAAATCACGTTGTTAGCTGTCTGGCAGGCCCCAAGGCCCCCAGGTAAACGGACACTCTTATCAGACAGGAGGACATTCCAAGGCTTAGAGATAACCTCCCAGGAGCTGAAGGCAAAGGCCAGACCCCACTTTGGGTCATGTCAGGACTTTACTAGCACAGGCTCGTTTGCCAAGAGCTCGGGTTGGAGGCTCTGAGGTCGCTACGGCCTTTCAGAGAAGCCGAGAAGAGGCAAGGGAAGGCAGGTCCAAAAAGGCCAAATCGAATCCCCCAGAACATCTGGGGGACTGATGGGGGCCACGTTCATGGTCCTCTTACCATCCTTCCTTGAGCTAGGCCATCAGTGACTTCCTGGACCTCTTGATTAGGGGGACCATCCCAGGGAAGAGTGGCTAATGGTTCATTAAGAAATTTAGGGGTAAGGGGGCTCTCGCCTCTAGGTCCAACTGTTCTTACGGAACGGCCAGTGCTGGACTGGCTGCTGGCACCCCTCCCCGGTTAATTGTGGGTTTCGTCTCCAAGTGGTGGAAGTTCATTTTTGCTGTAATTAGGTGAAAATTCTAGTGCAATCACGTCGGTAATTGCTGTGTTCACACCAAAAGGCAGGGCTGAGCGGCCAGCCCCGGGGGACGCAAGCCCACGGCCCTGCGGGCTCCTGCTTGGAGGGAAGCCACCGTCTCCGCCTGTGTCAGCTGTCTGGGGCTCCTTAGTTGTATCTGAGGCTCTGGATGTCTGGGTGTTGAAACACAGGCACCCAGAATTCCAGCAATTGTGGTTCTCACCATTTCGCGAATACCCAGCTATGCGAGCACAGTTCAAACATTATTGCGTTTAGGGGCGCCTGGGTGGCACAGTGGTTGGGCGTCTGCCTTCGGCTCAGGGCGTGATTCCGGCGTTATGGGATNATTGCGTTTAGGGGCGCCTGGGTGGCACAGTGGTTGGGCGTCTGCCTTCGGCTCAGGGCGTGATTCCGGCGTTATGGGATCGAGCCCCACATCAGGCTCCTCCACTATGAGCCTGCTTCTTCCTCTCCCACTCCCCCTGCTTGTGTTCCCTCTCTCGCTGGCTGTCTCTATCTNGAATAAATAAATAAAATCTTTAAAAAAAAATTATTGCATTTAGTCCTTACGATAATCCGAAGACATAGGTCCCTGTTCACAGATGAGGAAGTTGAGGCTCTCAGAAGTCCAGTGACAGACCCAAGGTCACAAAGCCANCGTTTAGTCCTTACGATAATCCGAAGACATAGGTCCCTGTTCACAGATGAGGAAGTTGAGGCTCTCAGAAGTCCAGTGACAGACCCAAGGTCACAAAGCCAGAGGGGACAGAGCTGGGTCTGCACTGAACAAAGTTGGGGGCAGCTGAGATCCCCCCAAACCCAGGTTTTAATCACCAGCATTTCTTGCATGATAGATGCGTAATGATGTTGTCTCTGAAACTTTGAGGTAGAAATCCGTGCACCCAAGGGGAGGGCTCTGCAGGCAGGCCAAAGAATTTTCCTAAAACCTGTGAGCCATCCACATGCTACACATCCCAGCTCAAAACCGTGTTAAAACACGAATAGAGATACGTGTTAAACCGTGTTAAAATACGAATAGAGAATATGAGGTGTAGGAAGGCCAGCAGAGCAGATGGTCGTCATGGTAGAAATAGTGTGTTACCTACATACACACTGTGCAGGGCCACGCGAGGAAGCACTGGGGTCGGTCAGGAGGCAGAGGGAGCAAGGGAAAGACACGGGCAAGAGCCTTTACTGCAAGATCTTATTTATTTGAGAGACAGTACACAAGCAGCGGGAGCAGCAGGCAGAGGGAGAGGAAGAAGCAGGCTCCTCGCTGAGCAGGAAGCTAGACGCGGGGCTCGAGCCCAGGACCCTGGGATCGTGACCTGAGCTGAAGGCAGATGTTTAACAGACTGAGCCACCCAGACACCCTTCATTGTGGTTTTTGTGGGAAGGAATAGCAAGGCAGGGAAAGCAGGGTAAGCAGGCTACGCAGGTTTAGGACTGGCTGGTCTGAATAATGCCAGTGGGCTCTGGGGCATACAGGCTGTCCCTAGTTGGCTGGTCCTTGGCCTTGGGGGATTAGGGCACAGGGATGGTGGCCCAGGGTGAGAGCCCCATAGGGGAGGGGGTTGGAGCATGGGCTCTGGGGCGGTTGGTCAGCATTCAAAAGTTGTGCTCAGAGGTGAGTGGTGTGTTACGGCTAGGAATTAGCTAGTGCTGGGAGGGGCAGTCCCTCCCGGTCAGCAAGGCCCCAGATAGGAAAGCGCCAGGACACAGAAAACAAAAGACGTGGTTGGTGCACTGTGCAAGAGCTTTGATCACAAGTAAACTCTGGACCATGAGAGATAAGCAGGATTGCTCAGGCTGAGAAGGGGGGCAGGAAGGCATTTGTAAGCAAAGCAACCAGTGTGAACAGAGGTAAGGAGGTGAGAAGGGGCAGGCACACGGGCTGTGCTGCTCTAGAAAGGCCCGGAAGGTCAGATGCTCCTGGGCTCCACCTCTTCCTTTCATGCCAACCCTTCTGCTTCCTATCAGGTTCCCCATCACGGAGAGGGAACTGTATCCCACAATGCCCCTCACCCCTGCACCTTTCCATCCCCTCTGCTGTTCAGCCAAGTCTAGGCCACCGCAGCTCTCCCCTGGGTTGGGGTGGGGGACACGACAGCCTCCTGGCTGGTTTCCCACCCTCCTGCCATCTTCATGAGATGTCAGTCTGACCAAGTTATTTCTCGGCTCAAAACCTTTGGTGGTGGGGTGCCTGGCTGGCCCGGTCAGTCGAGTGCATAACTCTGGATCTCGGGGTCGTGCTGCACATGGAGCCTACTTAAAAAAAAATAAATAAAACACTATGTTAAAAAAAAAAACAATAAGGGAAAAGACAACCTTTGGTGGAACTGGATATTTGAACGTATTAAGGGATTGTTGACTGTTTTGGTGATGATGGTGGTACTGCAGATTTTTACAAAATAAAGCGCATTCCTTTATCTTTTGGAGAAGCAGAATGAAATATTTGTGAATGAACTGGTGGGATGCCTGGAATTGGCTTCATAAGAATATAGGAGGGGTAAGGAGCAGGTGGAGGTGAGGGCTGAGGGTTTGCTAAAGCTGGTGACAGGTATGGGGGCTGACATGACCCTGCATTGTCTGTGTTTCGTGTTTGGAATGTCCCCAGCAAAAAGTCCAATGAAAAAAAACTCTTCAGTGGTCCCTAACAGTGACTGGACTGCATCCAAAGCCTGGACCTGGCTTCCCCTAACCTCATGCCTGGGACCCTGCTCTCGTCTCTGGTCCCCACCTGCCCTCTCCGGGTCCTAACACGTGCCCTCGAGCGCCCCCCACACCAGCTTCTAACACCTGCCATCCATTCTGCCCCATTCAAGAGCACAGCCCAGAATCAAGCTCATCTTTTTTGCCTGATCCCCCCTTGACTGGCTTGGTACCTCCTATCTAGCCTGAATCGTACTGTACTTCTAACACCTGTCTCCTTCTCTCTCTTATTCAGTAATTCATTTATTCATTCAATCAATCAGTCCATCGACCTTCATTGGCCATTGACCGTGAGCCACTGGGGGTGCGGAGGGGATTGCGTCTGTCAAGCCCAGCCCAGGGCCTGCCCGGTCACGGCCCAGGCGACGGGATAACAGGGCTGAGACTGGGAATGTGCGAGCCACCTGGACTCCCTCGGTGGCTCATAGAAATCTGAACGGCAGCAATAAAGAGGCACGTGATGGGTGTTGTTTGCTTGTGAGGGAACGAGTTCAGGGGTAGATGCTCTGAGTGTTCAAAACGTTCCTTCAGGGGCGCCTGGGTGGCACAGCGGTTGAGCGTCTGCCTTCGGCTCAGGGCGTGATCCCGGCGTTATGGGATCGAGCCCCACATCAGGCTCTTCCGCTATGAGCCTGCTTCTTCCTTTCCCACTCCCCCCTTGTGTTCCCTCTCTCGCTGGCTGTCTCTATCTCTGTCGAATAAATAAATAAAATCTTAAAAAAAAAAAACAACGTTCCTTCAGTCAAACCAATGATGGCTTGTCGGGCCTCACTGGGAATCAGGGAAAGCCGCCTCTTTAAATGTCCCTGATCAGGGTCATTTGTTCCCTCTCTCCGTGCAGCTCTGGTGAAGAATCAGAAGCCCCAAGGGGCAGCCAATCTTGAAGCAATAAAGGAGGACCCTGCAGAGACCACAGCGAACTCTTTCCATGTGGGACGTAAAACCTCTCGATACCGCCTGCCTCAGATGCTTTACGATCCCAGACCTATTCTTTTCAAAAAACTACCAACTCAAGTAAATTCCAGGGGGACAAACCCTACGCAACATTAAACCCCACAATCTCTTTGAATGATCTTTCGATCTTTGTTGAGGGCCTTGGGCTTGTATGCAGTTGTCCCCAGCAGGTACAGATTTTTTCTTTCTTTTTCTTAGCTGGATTTTGACTGCAATCCGTGTGGCATGGTGGGTTAACTTAAAGACCGTGGAAGCGGACTGCTGGAGTGTGCATCCCAGCCCCTTGCTTGCTGTGTGACCTAGGGCAAATGACTTAATGTATCTGTGCCTCTGTTTCCTGACCTGAAAAATCAGGGTAGGATAGTACCTATCTTGTTGGGTTGATGCAGTGGATTAAATGAGTTAATCCATGTAGACCAGGGGCTGGGCCATGGAGAAAGCGTTTATGCAGCTGCACAGGCCAGAAACTTAGAGGCTACCCTGGGTCTCTCCCTTTTGCTACCCCCCATCCCATGTCCAACCATGTTCTGTGGGTTGTACCTGGGGTGGGGGTGGTGAGAAATCTCCTCATTTCTCCTCATCTCTACCCTCACTGCCTCAGCCCACCACGTCCTGCCTGAGGGACTACAGAGCTCTTCCTCCCAGCTCTACTCCGCCCACGTATCTTTTCCAGATTATGATTTCGCTTCCTTCGGATAAATACCCAGAAGTGGAATTGCTGGGTCATGTGGTAATTCTACTTTTTTTTTTCCAAGGAGCCTCCATGTTGTTTTCCACAGCGGCTACACCAATGTACATCCCAACAAAAGTGCACGTGGATTCCCTTTTCTGCAGATGTCCGTTGACCAGTAAATGGATAAGCAAAATGTGGTCTATCCATACAATGGGATATTATTCAAGCTTAAAGAGGAAGGGAATTCTGGCACCCTGGCTCCAACATGGATGAACCTGGAGGACACCATGCTGAGTGAAGTAAGGCAACCACAAAAGGACAAATCGCTGTAGGATTCCACCTATATGACACACTTGTAGTCAAATTTGTAGAAATAGAGAATAGAATGGGGTTGCCAGGCAGTGTGGGAGGGGGAGTGGGTACCGACTTTCATTTGGGAAGATGAAAAGGGTCTGGTTATGGATCATGGTGGTGGTTGCACGCCAGTGTGAATGTACTTACTGTATGGAACCATACAATTAAAAATGATTAAAATGCCAACTTTTAGGGGCATCTGGGCGGCTCAGTTGGTTAAGTGCCTCTTGGTTTCAGCTCATGTCATGATCTCATAGTCGTGAGATTGAGCCGCACATTGAGCTCACGCTCAGTGTGGAATCGGCTTCAGTTTCTCTTCTTCTTCCTCGGCCCCTCCCCCCACTTGCCCTCTCTCTCTCTTTCAAATAAATAAATAAAATCTTTTTTAAAAAGGGCAATTTTTATGTTGTTATGGTATGCTATCTTTTATCGCAATTGTAGAAAAATCACTTCCTCAGTACATCAGCCACATTTCAAATGCCCAACATGTGACTGGTGGCTACCATATTGGATTGCAAAGATATAGAACATTTCCATCATTTCAGGAAGTTCTGTTGGCCAGCCGTGAGGCCAGGACGTAGTTGAGGAGGAGCTGCGTGTCATGGACCTTAGCGGTTCCTCTTCACGGATATCATCACCAGGAATGAGGCGTGAAGGCAAAGGGAGTGGGGTGCAAACCTTCCCATGGAGCCTAGTGCTGAGTGAGTGGAGCACTCTGGGTTTTCCTATCGTCTTCCTGGGTGCTTTGAGAGTGAGCTGGACTTGATCACATAAGCAGAGCCCTAAGTCCTGTGCTCACCTTTTAGCAGACAAAAGAGACGTGTGATCTCACCCACCTTTAGAGAGATCGTAGCAAGTGCATCCCTCTCCATATGGTTTCAACGCTATTCTCCCTCATTTTTGAGCCTTCACATCCATGAAATTTGTCCTCATTATGTACACTGGGGTTCCTTAAGGACAGAAGGCTGCATGTCATCTATTTTTATGCATCCTGGAACACCTATTACAGTGTCTGGCACGGAGTAGCCATTTGATAAATTTTATTTTAAAAGTTTTAATTTTAAAAAATTGTCCATGTGCCAGGGTTCCTACCATAAGCATTGAGATGGCTTACAAAAGGAAAATATTCAATAAAGTAATCAGAACTTAGGTAGGAAGACAGAGCCAGGGCCAAAAAAGTAAAAAAAGGAGTGAGAACCAGGGACAAAAGAAGTCAAAAGGCAAGTCAAAGACTGACAGAGTTGCTCTAGCCTCCTATTTGCTTCAGAGCTTCCTGGCAGGCAAAGTGAAAAGGGAGATAAGATCCGTTGTGTTCCTTTATTGTCAGGGAAAGAAACACATCTATGGCAGACATCTCCCCCTCGCCACTTCAGATCCACTCTCAACCCTTCTCCATGACATCCTCTGTCCCTAGGAAGAGCTGTATGGACTATACTAATGTATTCCTGTACCCTTCAGCTTCTTGCTGGATAATCCATGCAAAGCTCTGGTATGAGATAAGAGGAAGAGGAGAGTGAGGTTGGGTTATCTATCTCCCCCAGCAGCTGAAGTGCCTTATCCCTTCAAGGTCACGTTGCCTTGAACTGGCTGTGCCCTCAACTGAAGGTCATCCTTCTGTACCTCTCTCTTCTCTCCCGGGTTCTGGTAACCCCTCTTTCCCCACCCCTTCCAGCCAGGAATGATAACAACTTGGCTGCTGTTATCCACACCTTTCTAAATAGCTCCATTGTAAATAAACCCTCCTAAAATGATCCTATTTTGAGTGTGCCATCTGGATCCTGGGACCCCGACTGAAACAATATCCATTTCTCATGAGAAGCAAGCTCTTTTTGCCCTAAGTTTGAAAATAAATATCTCATGTGGGCGCATTATAGGGGATAGGGATTGGGGGTGACGAACAATGACCCACAGCAAAGGCAAACGTGGCAATGAATTTCAAGGAATTGTTTCCTTCATAAGAGCCAAGTACATCTCATTCTTTCATCCAGCAAATAATTATTGAACTCCTACTATGTGCCCGGTACTGTTCCAGGTGCTGGAGTTTACACTAGTGAACAAACTGCAATGCAGTGAAGACAGCTCTGTGAGAGGCTGAGTTACTGTGTCCCAGTATGTGCACTTTGGAGTGGTGGTTCTCATACTTCAGCGTCCAATCCCCCTGGAAGGCTGCTTTAGACACAGATAGCTGGCTCCACCCCTAGTTTCCATTTCAGGAGCTCCAGGCCTTTGGGGCCTAAAAATGGACATTTCTAACACATTCCCAGGTGATGCTGATGTTTCTGCTCCAGGGATCACACTGACATCTGATGCCTAAATCCCAAGAGTGGCATACAGAAACCATCTTGAAATGAGCAGATCCTGCAAGTCCTCTCTCAGTAACACATCTCCTCCTTGACTTCTCTAGACCGTCTGGGACTGTGTTCTCCAGCCAAGGCTCTGGATGCTAAAATTCCCCACTCTTAGTTAACTGGACCTTGGTCATGAGAAGCCAGGAGATGTCCCTTGATGAAAACAAAGGCACTGACTAGTTCCAGGACTCTGGGTAGCATGGGAGTGGTGAAGGATGAGATCTAAACCTACTGTCTGAGTACTCTCTTCTGTGTTCTCTCCTTACAGCAGGGACTGGCTTCCCCAGTAAATGAGAGTTCCAATTCTTAGCTGGCCGCACAGCCAGGCTATAAAAAAGCCTGCATTTCCCAGCCTCCCTTGCAGCTAGGTAGGGCAAGGTGTCTAAGTTCTGACCAATGAGTTTTCTTTTTCTTAATTGAGATGTAATTCACATACCACAAAACTCACCCCCCCCTTTTTTAAAGATTTTATTTATTTATTTATTTGACAGAAATAGAGACAGCCAGCGAGAGACGGAACACAAGCAGGGGGAGTGGGAGAGGAAGAAGCAGGCTCCTAGCAGAGGAGCCTGATGTGGGGCTCGATCCCATAACGCCGGGATCACGCCCTGAGCCGAAGGCAGACACTTAACTGCTGTGCCACCCAGGCACCCCAAAACTCACCCTTTTAAAGGGAACTTCAGTGTGTTTCAATATAACTCAAAAAGTTGTGCAACCTTTATCACTATAGAATTCCAGAAGGGCAAATGAGTTTTAAGATTCCAGAAACTTTCCTTAAAAGATAGCTGTTATAAACTCTTTGCCCCTTCTTCTTCGTCCTTTCCTCCATTTTGCAATCTGGAGCATGAATGGGGTGGCTGGAGTTCCAGCTGCCATCTTGGACCGTGAGGATGGGGTCACACAATGGGGATGGCTGAGTGAGAAGCTAGAAGGAGCCAGGACCTTGAGGCCTTTGTGACCAGGACTGCTTACCCAGATTTTTAAATGAGAAAGGAATAAACTTTTGATTTGGTTAGGGCTCTCTTATTTGGAGGTGGGGGAGGAGACGGTCACCAATATTCACAGCTGAACCTGACTCTAACTGGTAACCAGTAATCTGATGAATCAGTCTGGGTTCTTAGTCGTAACCACAGAAATAAACGCTAATTGGCTTGAGCACGAAAGCGATGCATTAAAGGATAGTGGGTAACTCAGACTCTCCAGGAAGGCTGAAGAACCTAAGGATTGGAGTCTACACAGTCAGGAATAAGCCCCAAGAACACTACAAGACAGGTTTAATGGAGACATCACTGCTAGGGACAAAGAACAATCCCTTTGATTTTCTCAGTCTAGGCATTAGTTGGCCACTNTAGGCATTAGTTAGCCTCTCCTTCAATGTGAATATGTTTGGTATTCCCTCCTGTTTCTAGCCTCTGGCTAGACACCCATGCATCTGGTTGGTGGAATACAGTCACATGGCAGGGCCCTAGCTTCAAAGGAGGCTGCGAAAATGATCATCAGCCTCCCACAGCCACGCCGGGCGGCTAGAAAGAATGATAAATGGCCACTACAACCATCTCTGGCATCTCCCACGGCTGTTGTCAAACCAGAATTTCAGACGGTTGTTTAATGAACAGAGCCTCTGGTGTCTGCCCGTGTGAAGGAAATCTCTGATGGACAGCGACTTATCTCCAACAGCACATTTCCATGCTTTATATTGCCTGTCACTTGGGTGTAATGAGTCTGCGTGTTGCCTCTTGAAATCCCGTGCTTGTCCCGAGAAGAAGCATACACATATGCAGTGAGCTTGTCATAGGGAGCAAGTAGTTCCTGACCCAGCAGAAAATTCCCCCTGCCACTCCTACCCCAGAGTTGTGGTTTCCTTTTTCTTTATCCCCAGCAAGACAAGGCTCCCAGCTCAGGATCAGAACAGAGGAAATGTGTCTCTGCAAGATTTGGACTCGATGCAGATTCTTCACCCACAGAGAGAGAGCTTTGGGCTCTGGAGTTCTCAAGACCCTTCCAGCTCAAACCCGTAATCTCGGGTTTGGTGCTGCTGCATTTTCTAAACTTCCTGGGGTCCCTCCAGGAGGCAGGTGTCGCTGACACGGAGCGTCAGGAGCCAGAGGACTTTTCCAATTGGCCTCATTTCTGTTTCTATTAAAATGTGTGCTTGCTTAGCAATTACGCTTCTGGATCTCTACCCACAAGAACTGAAAGCAGGGACACGAGCATATTTCTGCACACCCGTGGTCCTAGCCGCATTATTCACAATAGCCGAAGGGTGGAAACCAACCAGCTAAGTGTCCATCAACAAATGAATGGATAAACAAGGTATGGTCTATCCGTACCAGGGAATATTATTCAGCCTTAAAAAGGAAGGAAACTTGGATACATTATGCTAGATTGAAAGAAGCCATTCACGAAAGCACTACTATTATATGATTCCATTTGTGTAAGGTACCTAGAGTAGTCAGATTCAGACAGAAAGTAAAACCGTGGTTGCAGGGGGCTGGGGGAGAGGGGATGAGGAGTTATTCTTTAATGAGGATATAAGGTTTCAGTTTGGGAAGGTGAAAAGCTTCTGGAGATGGATGGTGGAGATGATTACGTAGCAGTGTGGACGTACTTGATGCCACTGAGCTGTACACTTAAAAATGGTTAAAGTGGGACATTTTTATGTTATGTATATTTTACTGTAACAATAACTTGAAAATGTCTGCTTGCTCAGAGCTCAGTGTCTTCAAAGATTCTCTTGGCTGGATCTTATTAGCAGGACTAAAACCAAGTTACCTATTGTCCAAACACCCCATCAGCTCACTCGGTTCATTGATAATTGTAATCAATAACAGAGAAAAACAACCAGCCAGCCAGCCCTCCCCCGTTCTTATATAAAGGAGCCGGCACACGCTGATGGCCCGGAGACCTGCACCTTCTGACTTGTGGAAAGGTGCAGACTCGACTTAGATATTCCAAAGTCACATAGGATGTCTTGTCCCCAGACAAGCCAGCTACGGGCTCTAGCTCCCTTCTGAACACAGACACATGCAGCCAGATTTGAATAAAGACACAGCAAATTGCATATCAGCTCCATGCGTCTATACCTTGCTCAGAAACAATGCAGAATAGCAGATCGAAAAGCTATCCACCATCCCCAAACAGCAACAATCTTTCAAGTAAAATTTAAAGAAATACATGGAACATAGCCAACTATCCCCACCAAAAATAAAACACTCCACTTCCCTCAGCCGATTCAATTATCTCTCTAAAAAAGGGCTTTTTTTAACACCTCCCAGCAGGGAGCAGATTCGGAGTTGGTGGGAATAACAGTGCATAATCAAGCAATCAGAGCCCAAGGTGTAAAATAAAACACGGACTGGCTCGGCCAGGAGCAGCGGCACCCTAGCACGGTGAATATAAATGTTTAGAAATGGATATTATCATTTTAGTGCCATCTGGAATATTTTCAGCGATGTAAAGCGTATTTAAAAAAATTCTTCATGATGCTTTCATTGTGGCGACAATGCAGGTGCTATGCTGGTGACACAGTCTCTGTCCTTGACATGATATTGCTCTGAGTTGAGTCTGTAAAATCCACCAGCTTAAAAACAAAAATAAACACACAAAGAAAAAATAATTCTCCCTTTTCCCTATAAAATAATTTCAGGCTCGTCATAGAAAGGTGAGAAAATACCAAAGGAAAAAAAAAAGGAAGAAAGAAATAGAAAGAAGAGAAGAAACATCTATAGTCCTACCATTCAGAGATAACCACGTTAGTATTCTAATGTTTTGGCGATTTCCTTCTAGTCCTTATGAATATGTATGAAGAGTAATTTGAATATGCATATGAATATGAGATCATGCTGTCTCCTTTTACTTAACATGGCAACATGGCATTTTCCCTTGTTAACATGGTCATTCCCAGGTCTGGTCACATTTGCATCATCCCCCTTCCTGCCTTTTAAGGCCTTTTGGCCTCTGTCTTCAGGCTGAATGTTTCTCCTGCCTTGTGCTTCCCTCTCTCATCCAGGCTTGCTGCAGTATAATCTCCCACTCTTCAGGCCTCTCTGTTGGAGTTCCTGCACTCTGGGCCTGGGCAGCCCCGCTGGACCCTGGATCCCTGGCCAGACCTTCTTTGCCAGCCACGACATACTCTGCAGACAGCTGCCACTCACCACCAGCTCTCCCATCTAGCCTCCATTTAAATGGCTCATGAGGCCCCAAGTCTTTTCCTGGAAATGCTCTTAGAAGTATAAAGAAGTTTGCAATGGGTTTTTCCCTTAAGAATCATTAGCTTCCATGGTTTATTTTCCTTAGCCTTCTCAATAAGAAGAAAGTCACAGATGATTGTCCTCAAAGGAATCTGGGGTGTGGTCAAGCAAGACCCAAGTAAACACACCACCAACACAGGAGGACAGAGGCTGTTCTTAGGGATGCCCAGGGATGTCCCACACACCTGTGCCCGAGAACTCCCAGAGGCCAGGAAGTCCCCATTCTCCAGCTGAAGAGGTAGTTGAGGGTTTTTTGTCTGCTCAAGACCTAGGATTGTCCTGCCGCCTAGACCCGCTTTGCCCCATCCTTCCTTGGGATCTCCACTATCCCACCTGAGCTGGGTTGAGCCTTACCTGTTCTCAGGCAGCAGCTTTGGCCCTTCATGTGAAGAGGTGAGCAGGTGGGACAGGGCCAGTCTTCTCCAACAGAAAACAGGCACGAGGAAGGAGACTATGGTCATGCGCCCAAGTGAAGCCCATGGTGGCAAGTCAACCTCCATATGAGTCCTTTCATCCTGTTGCTGTTCAAATACCGTCCCACACCTTAGCATCCTCGGGGAGAAGAAAGATGCCCCCGATTCCCACATCCAGGAAATGGGCACAGCTCCAACCCCAGAGGGTTATTCTGGGGAATAATGAGGAAACACACTGGAAATGCCTGTGTGTCACTCGGGACGCAACACATGTCTGAGTATCCCAGGCAGAGTCTGCAATTGTGTGTGGCTTGTCCCTGAAAATCCGAGAGAGGGACACACGTGTACCATGTGGTTCATGGTTGCAACCGGGTATGCAAAGAGCAGTGAAAAGGCCTATTTCTAATAAAACCCTGCAATTAAAAAAAAAAAAGGCCACACCTCCCTCTGCTATTAAATAATAAATCCATTGAGCTTTAGAGAAGGAACCACACATTCTGGCTGAGCTTGTTGGCAGGAGGGGAACCACCCTGAACGGCTTCAAGCACAAACAGGTGGGGCGAAGGGAGGGGCAGGAAGTCACCTGGGCCTCCCTGACTTGGGCCCCAGCAACTGGCCTGCAGGGTGAGGGCGAGCCGCTTATGGGTCCAGCTTCCTGCTGGGCACTGAGTCTGAAAAGGGGCCACGGGAAGAATCAGGCACCAACCACGCACAGTGGCCTATGGTTTATTATCTACATGGCTTTGACCCTAGGTTCTGGACAGCGGGGTTCTAGAGGAGTCAGTTCCTTACATGTTGTCTTTGGGGGGCGTCCCACGTAGCGTTTATTTTCATGGTATTTGGGGGCATACAGAAAAAAAAAAAAAAAGGAAAATTCCTCCTTCTGGTTGTCCCTTGCCGGGACACACTCCAGCCACCTCAGATGGGATAGGGTGGCATTCAGCAGGAGCCTCCCCTAGGATTCCCTCTGCCTCAGAGTTCCCAGGCCCTGCTTCCTGAACTTTCTTTGTGGCCTAGAGCCAAGGAAGGCCAGAGGACGGTGTTGCACAAGCCGATTGGTCCAGGTAAGCCAAGAGGCCTCTGCCTGGCCTGCCCAGCCACTCCAGACCCACGTGCCAGCAGCGCCCTGTTGAAACTCCCCAGTGCCCAGGCTGTCCGCCAGACACCTGCTGCCCGGCCTGCCCCAGCTGGCCTGGTGGGAGCTGACGCAGGAAGCTACCCCTGTACGTCAGCCTCAGTTTTATAGGCTTGGGGCAAGGGTCCCGTGACCGACAGGGAAGCTGAGCCAGGCAGGGCTTCCCAGAGCAGTCTTGGCTCTCCTTGTCCTAGAACACCACCTCCCTGCGAGTATGGACCTCATTTTCTTGTTTATTCCTGTGTTTGGGACATGACCCAACACATCACAGTCACCTCTTGTATTTGTCAAAATCGTTGAGGAATGATCAGTGAGGAGCAGATGTGACTAGAACATGTGCCCTGCCCTAGAGAAGCTTGGGGTGCACACACACCAAGCATTAGGACACAGGACAAGGAGCTCTGCTATAGCTGGGGGCTATGGGAGGCGAGCGGAGAGGGCTGGGGAGGAATCAGGAGAAGGGGCTTGAGAATGGACAGAAGAAGTTGCAAGCAGCAAGAAGGAAGGGCCTTCTGGATAAATGGAACAGATGTAAATGTTCTGAGCTGAGAGGTTTGGTGTAAGGAGGGGGGCTGAGGGACGGCCCCTGGCCCAGGCCAGTGGGAGGCCTTTGTGGGCAAGGGCCCAGCTGGGTGCCTTTAAGGGAGAGTAACCCTTAGACCTTTGTCTAGGAAGATGGCACCAGGCAAGGTGGATGACGGTGGTGGGGGGAGGAGGAGGGAGGGGGAGACTGGTAGTGACCCCAAGGGCAGCTGGAGAAGCCACGCGTCACATCTCCGGAGAGCAGCCTGGGGACCCAGCTGGGCAGTGGTGGTCAGATGTGGGTAGAGTGGACGTGGGAGAGACATAGAAGGAGTCAACCACAAGCTCCGTGTCTGTCCGGGGGAGGGGAAGAAAGCGAAGCCTGGGCCAGATTTCCCTGCAAAAGCTGCCAACAGGAGCAGATGTGGCCACCAGGGCCCTGCCTCTGGCTGGCTTGCCCTGCAGACTGAGAGGGGGCACGGGGACATGCTTGGGTTTCGGCACGCCACGCATGAACCCATAGCCACTCAATGGCTGATGGAGATCCCACTGCCAGGGCTTCTAGCAGTGGGGACACAGCAGGGAAGTCAGCAGGCAGGGTTCCCCTCCGGGGACTTCCATTCTGATGGGGGGGTGGCAGGTGATATGCCCAATGAGCATCTCTACAGGAAAAAGTCAGAGGGTGACCGGTGCTCTGAGGAATAATGACCTTGAGTTGGGGGTCAGGCAGTGACAGGGATGGGTGGCCAGGGAGGCCCCCATGGGGAAGGGGCATTCCAGCCTGACCCCGCCCTTCTCCTAAGGCAGTCCCACAATCCCCAGGGTCTACCCTGGACTCTTCCCTTTCCTTGTCAAAACTTACTTGCCCTCCTACCAGACTTTGACAGCCTCCCCTGTGATGCACAGGAGATAAAACATTAAAACCCATTCTCTTTCCTCCATCTGGAGCTCTATCTCCCCCCTCCCTTAATAAATTACCTTCTGTTCTTCCTTGGGATTGCTGCTCGAGTATCACCTCCTCAGAGAAGCCTTCCTTGATTCCCAGGACTGGATCAGGCCGCCTTGCGTACCTGCACTTCACTGCCTCTCACTATTCCCACAGTGCTCTGACCATCAATTGTGTGATCAGCTGCGCGATTTCTGTCCCCGCAGAGCACAGGTGCCAAGGTGCAAGGACAGCATTTTTCTTGTCCATCAAGGTATATCCAGTGGCCAGCACAGTGGTATGTCCAGCGACAGAAACACAGGTGACGCTCCCAAGGCTGCACCCATAAGAAGGAGAGGCCGAGAGTCTTTGCAGAAGCCTGAAGGGGCTGAGAGTTGGTTGCAGGGATTTTCTGATGCTCTTGGAGCCTGCATGGGACCAGGAAGTGACCGGAGAGCAGCGAACAGCCACAGAGGCGCAGGGTCTGGGCTCCAGACTTGGATGGGGACATAAGCAGCCACCAAGGGGCTGTGCAGTGGGAGGTCACCAGGCCCTGCCTTGGGAACTGGGTGCTGGGATGATGAAGCTGCCAGGACCAGCAAGGACCTGGAAGGATGCCCAGGCTGTGGCTTCCATGTCTGGCCCCTGGTCTTCATAGTGAGAGGTGACCTTCCTCCTACCAAGATTCATATGATGGCATTTTCTTATTTCTCAACATGGGAAGGGATTCAGCTGCTGGGCAGGCTAAAGAGAGAAAAATGCCAATGTTCATCCCAGGGGAGACACTGTCTTTTTCATCGGACAGACTTATTTTATTAAGCAACTACTGCTTTCAGGGTAGGATTTGTTTCCCCACCTCCAACACTTCCCCCAACCCCCACTTCTTTCCCCACCAGGGTCTCTCACCCGAGGGGCACACCTGGATAATGTGGCCCACACCTGGTATTCAGAAAAGGCCTCCAATATATGCTCTTGACATCATTCGGTTTTGATTTTGAGGCTTAGCAAGGACACTGGGCCAGGCTGCCTGGGTTAGGGTCCTGCCTCTGGCACGTGGCCTTAGTCAAAGTACTTGACTTCTCTTGTTTTTCATGTTCCTCATCTGTAAAATGGGAACGATAGTTTACTGCAGTCAGAGAAAGCCACAGATTTGTATGATTCCATTTAAAAGAAATGTTCAGGGGCACCAGGGTGACTCAGTCGGTTAAGTGTCTGACTCTTGATTTTGGCTCAGGTCGTGATCTCATGGTCATGATATCAAGCCCCCATGTCGGTCTCCATGCTTAGTGTGGAGTCTGCTTGGGATTCTCTCTCTTTCCCTCTGCCCGCCCCTAAAAATAAAGAAAAATAAAATAAAATAATAAAATAAAATAAAGCAAGTGTCCAGATTAGGTAAATCCATAGAGACAAAAAGGAGATTAGTGGTTGCCAGGGGCTGGAGGAGGGGAGAATTGGGAAGTGACTGCTAACGGGTCCAGAGTTTCTTTTAGAGGTGCTGAAAATATTCTAAGATGGTGAAAATACTCTAAAACTTGATGAAGTTTAAATCCTTATTACTTATAAACTGCTTAGAGCAGTACCTGACGCATAAAAAGTGATCTGTAACTCATTGTTCAATGAAACTCACCTCCAAATAAAGGCATATACACTGATGACCTTGGAAAAAATATTCATAATATGATTTTAAAGAGGTATTCCACTCCTGAATCTCACGGTCTATTGTGTACATTTTATAAATCCTGTAATTATTTTGCAGATAGCATTGTAATATTGCATTATAAATTATGTATATTAGAAGGGTTAATTTGTTAGATGTAAACTTTAGCGTATATTTGAGCTTTCCTTCAGTATTTCTTATTTTGATTGATCGATTGATTGATTTTTACAATATTGGGGGCACCCCCCTAAAATGGGAGGTGGCTCAGGGCTCTGAAAGGCAAACACAGCTGGTGAGCTGTCCTTGACTCAGACAGCTTTGGACTTCACACAAAGGCATTTACAAGGACAGTCAGGGATGAGGTATGTGGCCTTGGCTGATCGGCAGAGAACTAGGGAGAGCCTGACCTACAATCTGCATGGTCTCCTTATTTGCCTAAGGCTGGATTAAAGCAATGCAATCACAAAAGGGATTCAAGCCAGCTTGGGGCAATCGTGAAGATGCTACAGAGTGTACCCAAAGGCAAGACCACTAGTGTGTGTAACAAGTGGCTCTCCGGAAGGGAAACAGCCCTGGTTAGTATCATTTGCCAGTTTGCCAGTATAAGTAAATACTTATACCCCATGGCTTATTTCAAGCCACAGAGATGATATCCCTGAAGTTGGAGTTGGGAAGACGTGTGTGGTAATACACTACCATATAGTATTTTCACTATACAACTATGATATATGTAAATAAGCTTAAAGCATAGATAACAGGAAAATGTAGTAAAATAATGAGAATTGATAGTGGTCACTCCCCATTTCTTCCCAACACCCCTTGGCCCTAGGCAGCTGCTAACCTACTTTCTGTCCCTATGGATTTGCTTATTCTGGATATTTTATAAAAATGGAGTTATATAATATATGACCTTTTAGGACTGCTTTCTTTCACTTAGCATTATGTTTTCAAGGTTCATCCATGTTGTAGCTGTATCGGTAATTCCCTCCTTTATTATTAATATTTTTTTTAAGTAGGCTCCCCACCCAGCATGGAGCCCAACACAGGCCTTGAACTCACGACCCTGAGATTGAGACCTGAGCTGAGATCAAGAGTCCGATGTTTAACTGACTGAGCTGTTCAGGTGCCCCAGTACTTCCATCCTTTATTGCCGAATAATATTCCGTTACAAAGACATACCATATTCTGTTGGTCCATTCGTCAGTTGATGGGCATTAGGGTTGTTTCCACTTTTGGGCTATTGTGAATAGTGCTGCTGTGAATGTTGATGAACAAGGCTTTTTGTGAACATATACCTTCAATTATATTAGATCTACATCTAGGAGCATAACTATTGGATCATTTCATAACTCTATGTTTACCATTTTGAGGAACTGTCAGACTATTTTCCAAAGTGGTGGCACCATTTTATATTCCCATCAGCAATGCAGGGGATTCCAATTTCTGTACATTGTCTCCAACCCTTATGATTATCTGTCTTTCTGATTAGAGCCATCTAATGTGTGAAGTGGTGTTCATTTGCATTTCCCTGATGCCAAATGATTTTGAGCATCTTTTCGCTTCTTTATTGCACATCTTGCATATATTGGGAGCAATGTCTATTCATATCTTTTGCCTACTTTTAATTGGATTATTCCTCTTCTTATCATTGAATTGCAAGGGTTCTTTGTATATTCCAAATACAAGTACCTTATCAGATACATGCTTCACAAATACTCTCTCCTATTCTGGGAGTTGTCTTTTCACTTTCTTGATGGTATTCTTTGGAGCACAAAAGTTTTTGATTTTGACAAAGCCCAATTAACCATTTTGCTGTTGTTGTTACTTGTGCTATTGGTGTTCATAGCTACAAAACCATCACCAAGAACATGAAGATTTATATCCATGTTTTCTCCTGAGAGTTTTATGATTTTAGTTCTTCTATGTAGGTCTTTGATCCATTTTGAGTTAACTTTTGTATATGGCAAGAGGAAGCGGTTTGTCTTCATGCTTTTCATATGGATTGCTTCAGCACCATTTGTTGAGAAACTAATATTTCCCACTGAATTGCATTGGCACCCTTCTTGAATATCAACTGACTACAAATATTTAGGCTTATTAATAGACTCTCAGTTATATTATTTGTTTTGTATGTCTATTCTTGTGCCGACATCACATTATTTTGATTACTCTAGCTTTGTAATCAGGAAGGGTGAGTCCTCCAACTTTATTGTTTTTTTTTTCAAGATTGTTTTAACTATTCTTGGTCCCTTGAATTTCAATATGAATATTAGGATCAGCTTCTCAGTTTCTGCGAAGACTCCAGCTGGCATTTGATGGGGATTGCATCGAATCTGTAGATCAATTGGGGAGTTATTGCCTTCTTAGTAATATTAAATTTTCTGATTCATGAACATGGGATGTCTTCCATTTAGTCAGGTCTTCTTTAAGGTCTTTCAATCGACCTTTAATTATTTAGACATGGTTTCCTTTAGTTCCTTGAATATATTTGTAATAGCTGATTTATTTATTTTTAAATTAATTTTAATAGGTTTTTTATTTACTTAAAAGTTTTGTCTATCAAGTCCACCTTCTCAGCTTCCTTATGGAAAGTTTCTCCTTACTGCTTTTTTATCCTATATATGGAGCATACTTTCCTGTTTCTTTTTGCGTCTTGAAATACTTTTTTTGAAAACTGGACATTTAAAATCACATAATACGGCAACCCTGGAAACTAGTTTTCCCTAGTATCTCCCTTCCACAGAATTGGTTTTGTGGTTGCTGTTTGTTGTTGTTGCAACAACTGCTGCTGTCACCATTGCTTTGTTTAGTGACTTCCCTGGACTAATTCATAAAGTCTGTACTTTTTATTATGTGTGGCCACTGAGGTCTCTGTTCAGCTAACTTAATGCTTAGCTGATTGTACGAAGATTTTCTTAAATGACTTGAATCAATATATCTCCTCAGTTTTGCTGAGAGTCTCTGTATGTGTGTTAAGGCATGCCTTCAATGCTCTGCAACTTAAAATTTTGCCCTAGCCTTCACATCTTGCTTATACACCCAGGAATGGGTGATTTAGGACTTTTCATGTCTTTCTTGGGCATATGCACAGCCTTCCATATGCACATAGCTTTCCAGATTTCCAGGAATATGTTGGAGCTTTTCAAAGCCCCCATTGATACTTCATTCCCTAATTTTTTCTTTTAAGTTTTTGATCAGCCAACAGGTATCACTGGCTCAGGAAGCCGCAATGTTAAAAAAAATTACCACTGATTATTTTCAACAAACTGGGGAAAGGGCTGTTTGCTCTAAGGGAGTTCTGAGTCATGTCAAATAAAGACAAGTCCTGAGAATGGTGCCTTTCTAGGGAGCTGCCTGATGGATCAAACAATGTCAGTTCTCTGGGGATGCAGCTTTTGGGGGAGCTTCAAACCTGTTCCCTCCTGCAGCTGTTTGGCTGCTCATTTTCACAGTTATTGTGGTTTTGAGGCTGGTTTTTTTGTTTTTTGTTTTTTAAGGCTACCATGAAGGTGGGGAGAGAAGAATGGGAATACAGCAAGTGAAAAATGCCACAAAACTCAAAGTTTTTACTGACATTCAGCCATTTTTCTTTAATAAATACTCCTTGTGTTGTTGCAAACCTTTGGCTAATTTCTAGTTTTGAAGAAGTTGATTTTGACAATTTTTGCTGGTGTTCTTGTTGCTTTTCATCCTGGAAGTGCTTCTCCTTTTTACCTTTGTTTTTTGTTGTTGTCGTTTTGGTTTTTTAAAAGATTTATTTATTTTAGAGAGCTGGGGGGAGGGGGTAGAGGGAGAAGGAGAGAGAGAATCCTCAAGCAGACTCCCTGCTGTTCATGGAGCCTGACTGAGGGCTCAACCCCAGGACCCTGAGATCATGACCTGAGCTGAAATCAAGAGTCCATCGCTTAAATAACTGAGCCACCTAGGTGCCCTGTTATCTTTGGTTTTAATATAATTTATTTAATTGTAAGTGTATATAATTTAATTTTTCACAATGGCTGTGTCTAACAACTGGCATGCAAAATTCCTGAAGATTTAATAATTGGCTCTCATGAGCTGATACGAGCTGGTTCCAGGATCCCACTGACAGAACTCTCACAGATGCACCCAGCTCAGTCCTGCAAACATTCAGGGTATCTGCTGGATGCCAGCCCCCAGAGACGCATGCTCATCTAGTACTAAACTGACTCCATACCCCTCAGTATCTAGCCCTCAGTGCAAGCTTGCTGGCAGGATGAGAATGCCAGTACAGTTGTCCAAGTGATGGCCTGGGATGGAAGAAAATTGGAAAAGGCTGAGCACAGGTGAGAACCGCCATAGGAATACAGTGCAAGATACTGCTCCTCAGTTTAGGGATCTAATCCCAAATTGTGCCAAAGGCTATTTTCTGATTCCTAGGTGAAACTAAACAAAGCAAACAGGTTTTCAATTATTTTAGACATTCTCTAACTGGAAATCTTCAAGAGAAGCACTGGCCAAGTTGCGAGTGGTGAGGTGCATGGTAGGGTAAATGTTTCCATTAGACGCCTTCTGAGGAATGTGTACCTTAACTCCTGCTCTGTGAAATGGAAAAAAAATATATTTATTAAACTTTGGGTTTTGCTCAAATAATAATGAAACTTGCCTTGGGATTGTGGTCTGACATGGTGCTGTTGGGGCACACTTTAATTACGATTAACAAGCACGAGGATTGTGAGACAGGGCCTTGCTTGGGCCAGCATGGCTGCAAACAAGCAGGATGACTCCTCCGGACAGCCAGCATGAGCATTCCCTGGCTTCCTCAAACTCAAAGTCCGGAGCTTCCTCATAGAAGTAGAAGTACAACAGGGTGATTGCATCGCTTTTCCAGACCTTTGCCTACCTCCCCTTGCCCAAACAGAGATCAGCAGGCCGGCCGGGACGCTTTAACGCAGTATTTCACATTCCAGCTATTTGTTTACTTAGGTGTTTATTGGCTTACCTTAATCATTCAACAAATATTCCCTGGGGCATCGTCTGTGTGTCCAATGCTGGGTTAGCACCCGAGAGAGCTGACATTTAGGATGGACATTTGAGGAGTTTGGAGAACTGGGCTCCCCTGCTGGCAGTTTATAGAGCTCCATCTGATAAGATTCAAATCAGTTCCTCTCATGCACAAACTGGTGCAAGTACATTCCCCAGAAAAGCCCAGCATTTTCCCAACCTCCAGGCCTCTAACTATTTTGTTGCTTCTGCCTGGAAAGTGCTTGCTCTACATTTACTGCAGGACTATGGTCTCTCCTTACCTGTTGGCTGGACCTTGTCTCTTGGTGGGGAGAGGATGGCAACTGGGAGTGCCCAGCACCAGGATGGGGCACTATTCCTTTAGGAAACAACTACTTGGAGCCAGACCCTATGCCAGCCCCTGGGGGACTCCCACTGACATGCACACAGCTCCTGTCCTCAGGGAGCTTACAGTCACAGGAACAATGAACTATGGCAGCTGGGATAGCAGTCTGTCTAGGGACAGGGCGGGGCACTAGGAGATGCCAGTCATTTCTCCTGGGGCTGGGAGGGGCCTTCTACGATGACGTCATCCTTTAAGTGACTCTTGACAGGGGAAACAGAGTGCGCCAGGGGGCCAAGAGAGGACAGGAACGAAACTTTTGGCAAAAGGAACATCTTGAGCTCAGGAGCTGAGTCAGTGGGTGTGAGGGGAGAGCCATTCTATTCTTGTTGAACTAAAATGAAAGCCCAAGTATCCTTGATGGCCAATGGGATGTGTAGGTCAACCTAAGAAGGGCCTAAAACGGCTATGACAAATAAAAAGGCAGAAGACAAAACAGACCTATTTTTGCTCATTTTAAAATATTGAAAAAAATTCGATGGATTCTGAATGCTTTTTATTGTCTCCTTTACACTTCCCTGTATTTTAAAAATTAAAATAATTGTCGGCATTACCTGCTCCCCACACACTCCTCCGTCTGCAGGGGGCGCACCGGCGGCCACCCTCCCTCTTTCGGGATGGTGGGCGGGGCCCCTCGGGCTTGTGTGGAACTGACGACTGGCT
Organism: Ailuropoda melanoleuca; assembly: GCF_002007445.2. NCBI lineage: Eukaryota > Metazoa > Chordata > Mammalia > Carnivora > Ursidae > Ailuropoda > Ailuropoda melanoleuca. Next base: position 4,887,673 of record NC_048227.1, read on the forward strand.
GGCTGGGCTGTTCGTCACGGCGTCCCGCCCCCGCCCTACGTCACATGACGCAGCCCATCATGGCGGCGGGAGCGCGGCTTCCCTGGCCCGCGGCTCCGCAGGGCTGCTGCCGTTGCTGCTTTTGAGAGGTGGCGGCGGCGGCGGCAAAGGCGGGCGGGCGGGAAGGATGGTGTTTCTGTGGCCCGGGCGGCGGGTGCGGACCAGGAGCCAGGCTGAGGTTTGGCCGAAGCGACGTGTGCTCTGGAGCAGCCGGCGCGGGTGCCGCTGAGGCAGGCGGGACCTAGTGACAGACGGACCGACGGAAGGCGACCCGAGAGCCGGCCCCCGGGCCGCGCCGTGGGCGAGATGCCGGGGCCGCCGGCGTTGCTGCTACCGCTGTTGCTCCTGGCCGCCGGCAGTGCCGGGGCCGCGCCACTTCCGCAAACAGGTGCAGGTGAGCGGGCCAGCTGCGGGAACGGGGCTGCGGGAACCTAGGCTGCGGGGCCACTGCGACGGGGGTGGCCGGGGAAGAGGCTGCGGGCCCGGTCCGGCGTCGGCGCGGAGGAATAGGAGGGCCTGCCGGGGCTGGAGGCCCGGGGAAGCGAGCGATTAGGGAGGTTTCTGCCGCAGGGGCGTGGGGTGGGGGAGCGGGCAGCCTCTCCAGGGCCGAAGCGGGGGCGAGGCGAGACGGTTGGGGCCCGGGAGGGCGGCGAGCGGGGTGGCAGCGATCGACCCCTCCCGGGGTAGGCTGCGGTACCAGCTCTGAACCTGTTGACTGAAGGTTCTCAGCCTACATCCCTTTCTGGCAGTTCTGCTTCCCTTTCAGATGACACCTGCCTCCTGTGTGTTTCTCACATCGTATAATAAGACCCGTTTCTTAACCCTAATCCTACTTAAATGCCTTTGACTTGGTGAGATGTGCGGAGTTTCCTTCGCTCCCTGCAACTTGTTCTGAAGTTGTAGATTGATTTTAGACGCTGTGCTTTTTATTTGGATTGAATCTCTGGGGATGAGAAGGAAACAACTCAGTAAATATTTCTATTTTAGGAAGCCAGTGATTAGAGTAGCAGCCTTTGAGTAACTATTGACAGAATGGCCCAAGGGTGATTGAAGTTTCTATTTTAGCTACGTCAGGGTGTGATTTTCTTTTTTTCTCCCCATATTCTCGACATCGTTTTCAGTTGTGGTTTATTTTCCCAGATAAAACTTTACCCCAGGAAAGCATCCCAAGTTGGGTTATTTATTTATTTATTTAAAGGAAGAAAATTCTGGGTTAAGATTTAGTGCTTATCTTTAATAAAGAGAGACTGAAATTTCATAGATTCATTAAATTTTAGTATTGGAAGAGACCTTAAAGAAAATTGAGTCTGATATTTTTGTTTTGCAGTTGAAGATACTGAGGCCCTGGGGGTCAAATGACCTACCCAAGGTGACACAGCTAAATTGTAGGTGGAGCCACATCTAATACCCAGGTCTTGGATTCCCCTAGTTGTGTGATTTTTCCGTTTCCCCACTTCAAGCTGTGTAAGTGTTTAGGCATACTCCTGAGGTTGAGTTATTTTTTTTTTTTAAAGATTTTATTTATTTATTTATTTGACAGAGATAGGGACAGCTAGCGAGAGAGGGAACACAAGCAGGGGGAGTGGGAGAGGAAGAAGCAGGCTCATAGCAGAGGAGCCTGATGTGGGGCTCGAACCCATAACGCCGGGATCACGCCCTGAGCCGAAGGCAGACGCTTAACAGCTGTGCCACCCAGGCGCAGTTATTTTTAAGTGATGTTCACTAGGTACACAATGTGGAAGTTACCTTCCCCAGTAAAGACAAACACATCTACAATGAAAGGTACGTATAATTGTTTCCAGAACTCCACCAGGTTATGTCATTGAGTGCCCTCTAGTTGAGTATTAATCTGTTATCATTGTACCATGTAATGTATAGCTAAATTTTTGGCATTGCCTTAGATCAAATATTTGTTAGGTGAATTCTGTTTTCTGATCTGATAGATAAGAAAAATGAATGATACTAGAAGTGTATGATGCCCAGGTAAGAGTCACAGAAAGTACCTAGGAAGTGATAAAAGACTATATGGAAAGATGTTGATATTGAAAGAAACTGATGGTGAAATTGAAAATTAGCACTAGAGTAGGATAGTGGACAAAGAATATTTAGTGAGAGGGATTCAAGAAGTTTCCAGATGACTTTGCACTTAAATTTTTATATTTTTTGAAAAATAAGTTCTATGTGAGAATCTATGGAAATGTGTCTGCCTATAAACCTAACATGATTTTTATTCCATTCTTCCACTGTTTTATAGAGGTGTGAATCATAAAATCGGAGGTTTTTTGGGAGCATTGTAAAACAAAATCAGGAAAATTAATTCATAAATAGAAACACCAAATTTTGACATAAACAAAGCATAAAGAAATACTTGCTGATTTATAGCAGCTTTTGCAGATTTTCCCTTCATATTCTGTTGCTCAGAAGGTATATGACTAGATATATGGCATATGAATGAAGGTTAAATTCTGTTGAAAAGATGCATAATCACACATAGATTTGGGGGTTTGTATTTCCATCCAAAAGAGATTATTAATCCTGGTAACAGAGATGGATTCTTGATGAAGATGTATTAGGCCAGGAAGAATAAAGAAACCTTTGAGCTAATCCTGGGAAATGATCTCACTGGTTGAGAAAGAGGAACCCCTCTTGAACGTATATGCTAGATAAAAGAGCAGTTAAATGTTGATAGTAACTCACAAGCCTTTGATTATCTGGGGGACTGGCCATGCGATGGATAGATCCATCGCATAGTGTCTTTTGTCTTCTTGGTGTTGTTCTTTCTATTTAAATTTCAAACTGGTTAATAGTGCCTTGAAGAAAGCATGGCTTATCAAAAATAGGTTGGAAAAAATGCTTGAATTTAACCTGTGCATGGGGAAATAAATGAGTCAGTTAACTAAAATTCAGCCAAAATTCATTTCTAGGTTTGGAAGTTGAAAAGGGTATTTACCCATTCAGTCATAATTAAGCTTTGTTAAGTATGTGGATTGCCTTTGCCCATCAGGCAAGAAGGCATTTCTTTCTTTTCTTTTTAAGTTTTTATTTTAATTCCAGTTAGGTAACATACAGTGTTGTATTAGTTTCAGGTGTACAAGGAAGGGATTTCTTGCTTGAACTTTATTTTGGGCCTCTATTGCCCTGGGAGTTGCTTATGCCCTTTTTGGGGGCCTCTTCCTGAGAATGTCTATTTCTGCAAGGGCCCTTGTTATGTAGATGGAGATCTCTGTCGGTCCTCACTAGGAAGCTTCCATAAAGGGAGAAAGTCCACTGTTTTCGCACACAGTGAAATTACCAAACTAAGGTTACAGTTGAGAAATTATTTTCTCCAGGTCATAGTTATCAGATCATTCTTCTTTTAGAAAACATTAATGCATGCACCTTTTGTAAGATTCTCGGGATTCACATCCTAAAAAAGATCTTCTGTTTGTATTTGTGAAGGCATTCCCCTAAGTCCACAGTTTGTTATTAATATTAGGATAGTGGTTAGACAAGGAAACCCACTTCTATTGTTCTGTGGCATATTAGGTCACCGAGGACAGAGGAAGCTTTTAGCAGTTCCAGATAAAGGAGCTCACGGAAGTCTGTGAAGCCGGTGGGACTCAGCTACTTATTAAACAGCGGCTTGTGAAACCGGGGCTCTCCTTTTAAATTAAACAAACAGACTTGGATCTTGAAAAAGGTTCTGCAGTAAAGGAAGCGCTTCCGAAAAGTGTGAATTTTTGTGTTTATTTCAATAGCTTCTGAGAAATAATGATTTTCAATAGCCTTTTCATGCAGATTATTTCAGGATTAATGGCTGTAGGGCTTGAGATTTGATTTCAGTTGGGAATGTTGTAGTTGCTCTCAGTTGGTGGTATTTTGGAGTTAACTAAATATGCTCGTTTGTACAGTATTAGGAAGTCTGTCCAACAGTTTTGTAGCTGATCGGCATTGAACTTATCAAATCCCAACAGTTTCGCTGATATCAGTGTGCTGACTGTTCATGCAATTCCCTTGAAATTTAGGGAGTCCTAGGGCCTGCTGTGTCACTTAGATAGCAGCTGTAACATGTCACAAAAAATACTTTGTAACGTAAATGAAATGTCCCATAGGGGGTGGCCATGGTTCTGCAACAAATGAGTCTTCAAAAAAGTCCTTGTAAGGTGGACGTATCAAAAGAAGCCAACCTTTGAGTCCTGTTAAGAGTGAAAGTCATGAACCAGTCACAGGAGGAGGGGGTGTTGAGGATAGAACTTGGACTTTGGAATCAGTGTGGGTGGGAGGCCTTCCCTTGCCACTTGAATGGCGTTGGGACCTTGGGCCAGTTACTTGACCTCTCCAAGCTTCTCAGAACTCAGCTCAGAAAAAGGATGATGATATTTACCCTAAAGGTTGTGGGAGGTCGTGTCATGGTGGTGTGCCATGCCTGCTACGTTGGGCTTCTTCATTGCTTCAGATTTCCTCGTAAAATTGGTGGGTTACCATGGAATTGACTAATGGTGAGTGGTATGGTGCAGAGAAGGAACTCAAAGTGGTAGCTGCGTATCATGGCATGCCTAGAGTTTACAGGATTTAAAAACCTTTGTTACTTAAAATAACTTGAATGATGGGTGAAGAAGAGATCCTTCACAGAGAAATCTGGCTTGTTTAAGGTTAATACATAGGCTAGTATTGTTATGTCTTGAAATTCATAATGTTGGGGAATTGTGCTAGAAATTTTTAGGATGATCTGGATTAGTCCACTTTTATGTAATAAACCTGTTTTTAAATGTCAAGATTATTAAAGCTCTTGCATGTGAACAGTTTCTGGATTTAATGTACTTGAAGGAACCATGAGCAGTGCAGGTCTAGTTGATCCCAAACAAAATGTGTACTTGAACAAAGCATCCCTGAAAACAGCCTGCTGAGCTGGGCCCTTAGAAAGTGTCATTGGGAGAGATGACTATGACTGAGTTGTTTCCTCCCTCTCTTTTAAAGTCATGTATTTTTGTAGTCTTGTAGCTGTGCCTTACTTTTCTTAAAAGGTTTATCTTATTATTTTTTAAAGTTTATTTAAGTAATCTCCACACAACGTGGGGCTTGAACCCACAACAGCAAGATCAAGAACCATGAGCTTCCCGGTTTAAGCCAGCCAGGGGCCCTTAAGGGGTTTATTTATTACTCAGGCATGAGGAAAAGACTATTAGAGGAGAAGTTGTACAAATGATCCCGGTCTAAAACACACTATATCTAGGGTCGTTTTTAGTTTCGGTTTTTTCTTTTTCTTTTCTTTTCTTTTTTCTTTTCTTTTCTTTTCTTTTCTTTTCTTTTCTTTTCTTTTCTTTTCTTTTCTCTTCTCTTCTCTTCTTTTTTTCTTTTCTTTTCNTTCTTTCTTCTTTTCTTTTCTTTCTTGCTTTTATTTATTTATTTAACGGAGAGAGAGACAGCCAGCGAGAGAGGGAACACAAGCAGGGGGAGTGGGAGAGGAAGAAGCAGGCTCCCAGAGGAGGAGGGAGCCCGATGTGGGGCTCGATCCCAGGACCCCGGGATCACACCCTGAGCCGAAGGCAGACGCTTAACGACTGAGCCACCCAGGCGCCCCTAGTTTTGATTTTCAACTTTTCTGTAAATCTTCATATGAAGAAGACACTGTAAGAGAAAACTGAGGAAATATGGTAAAATCAGTGCGTTGGAGCAAAATATTGGAGTGAAGTATTTTTAAATTGTTAGCAAGTGACTAATTTGGAACCGTGCCTTGGCATTACAGTTATTTGCCACAAAGAACAGGCATATCAGAAAAATAACCTCAGTGTTTAAAAAAAAAAGTGGTTTTTTTTTCCCCCAAAGGTTGGCACAATGCAGAGATACCAAATTTCATTTGACTTTATTGTGATTCAAATGGGAAAAATGAGAATTGTTGACACGAGATGCCTCAGGTGCCCCAAACCACAACATGGGGAGTACCTCTCATTCTCCCTGGCCCATCTTGGTCTAAGCCAGCGCTCAGGTGCTCTTCCCCCCACAACAAAAGAGTGACTCTTTACTCTTCCGCCCTCCTCGGGCTTGGGGGAATGGTGGTGGCACACCTTTTTGTTTTTGACAATTTGGCAGATTTTGCATTTTACCGTATAATATGTGTTGGTTTAAAAGGCCTAAATAACCATCGAGTCAGATAGGTACCCTGAGACCATGTGCCATGGTGAGTGAGACTAGAGTAGCCCCTGGCCTCCAGCATCGGACCCCCTTTTGGGAGACTTGGTCAGGAAAAGTCAGTGCACATTTCCGCTGTAGGGCATCTGTGGTCCCTGCCTCCACTCTCCACCTTTCGTGGCACTTTAAGAGCGAAGTTAATCTGCTTCTCATTTGTAAATTATTCCCAGCTCTCCATATATTCTCTCTGTTGTCTGGCTCCTCCAGCGCCTCTGTGCGGTCTTTTTCTTTCTGGTCTTTTCTTTTCACCTCTTTGCTGCCCCAGTGTTCCTACCAAGACCTTTTTTCTTGCCCAGATCCTAGAGATTCCCTCCCCCAGTGAACTCCTACTAGAGTGTTCACTTGTGGAACAAAATGTTCCATGGGGTGCGGGATGAAAACATTGGAGGCTCGGTTTTTATTTATTTTCATTTCATTTTTTTAAAATTTTGACTTACATGACTTTTTAAGGTACAGAATATATTGGTACACTAACACATTTTTTCTGCTTTGTAAATCAGTGTGCGTGAAATGAAAGGAATGTAAAGAAAATTTACTGATGGGCTCTGATCAGAAAAGGTTTGGATTGGCTGTACCAGTCTACCATTTGCATTTAGCAAATACCACTCATTTCTTTAAGCCTTGTCTTTTCACCTGGACTGCAACGACTGTGTCCTATATCCTCGGTATTTCTGGTGTTTGCATGGTATCTCACAGGGTGTGGATGCTCAGGCAAAGTTTGTGGGTAAGGATGGTGCTGGAGACTGAAGTTCAGAGACCAGTACTCCAGAGAGTGTGTGCGCTTAAGGGAGAGGATGTAAGCTTACAGCCTTTCGTTCTCCTGCAGACTTTGCTTTTCATCCATCCACAGCCCACTGCCTGGAATGAGGCCATTTATAGTTGCCTTATTTTTAATAATAAACCTTCTCTTTTGGAACAATTTTAGATTTACAGAAAAGTTGCAAAGACGGTACAAGGAGTTCCTGCATATCCTTTACCCAGTTTTCCCTTTTAACATCTTACATTTGTGTGGTAAGGAGCCAATATGAATACATGATTATTAACTGAAGTCCATACTTCATTCATATTTCTTTAGTGTTTCCCTAGTGTCCTTTTCTGTTCCAGGATACCACATTACATTTCGGTGTCAGGTCTCCTTAGGCTCCTTTGCCGTGTTCCTCTTTTTTGATGATCTTGACAGTTCTTGAGGAGTTTGATGTTTTTCTCATTGATTAGGCTGGGGTCATATGTTTTTGGGAGGAAGACCACAGAGATAAAGTGCCATTCTAATCACATCGTGTCAAGAGTATGTGCTTTCAGCAGGACTAGTCGTGTGATCACCTGACTGTGATCACCTGTTTGTCAGCTTTCTCCACCTTCCCTTCTCCATGGTACATACATGTGCAGCCCACATTTAAGGAGTGGTGAGTTACGCTTCACCTCCTGAACAAGTACTTATATGCATTACCTGGAATTCTTGGGTATGGGAGATTTAACTCTTCTTCCCCGTTAATTTTCTTACTGTTATTTGTATCAGAGTGGACACATGGATATTGATTTTGTATGTGGGTTTATAATCCAATACCAGGTTATTTTGCTGCTCAGATTGTGCCAGCTTTGGCCATGGGGAGCTCCTTCAGTTGGCTCTGGTACCTCCACCCCCACCTTCTTTTTTTTTTTTTAAGTACTTTCTTATTTTCTGGCAGTGAGGAAGCTGTAGGCTTGTATATTTCCCTGTCCAGCCCTAGGATTAGCCATTTCTTCAGGCTGGTTCCTTTTTTTGGAGAATGTTATTAGAAACCAAGACCTGGGCCCTGGATTTGCTTGCTGCTACCAGGGCGTGTGTGTATAATGGGGTTTCGATCCTCTCCTTCCTATAGCTAATCCTACGTGATGGGAAGAAGAGAGAAAGATTTTGGATGGACGAAGGACCTCTTAGGAACAAATGACTTGGAAGGGCCCTGCCCATGTTTTCTTCCTGTCCCTTGACCACCTTTTAACCAACTATCAGCATTACCGTAAACACTGTACATCCATGTTTGTGATATAATGATATTGGTGGGATGTTATTTTTATTTTTAGAGTAATAGATATTTGAAAGATAGATGTGATTTATTGTCTCAAAAAGCAGCCTAATCTCTGAGAATATGAGGGAAACCTGTTAGGCTTAAGAATTTAATTAGAGGGGCACCTGGGTGGCACAGTCATTATGCGTCTGCCTTCGGCTCAGGGCGTGATCCCAGCGTTCTGGGATCGAGCCCCACATCAGGCTCCTCTGCTAGGAGCCTGCTTCTTCCTCTCCCGCTCCCCCTGCTCGTGTTCCCTCTCTCGCTGGCTGTCTCTCTCTCTGTCAAATAAATAAATAAATCTTAAAAAAAAAAAAAGAATTTAATTAGAATTATTTTAGGGGGGTCTGTCAGCTTTGGCAATTGTTGAAAAGGATTCTAACTCCTTTAATTGGTGACTTTTTAATTGGTAAAAGCTCACAAGGAACTGTAGACTTGTTTTCATCTGTTTACAGAGCTTTTCATTTCTTTTCACCTTTTATTCTGGATGATTTCAAATATACTCAAAAGTAGAGTAAATAATACAGTGGATCTTCATGTACCCGTCACCCAGCATCAACAATTTTTATTTGTGGTAAAGCTTGTTCTCCTGTATGCTTCCTGCTAGCTCGGCCACCCCCTTGCTTTGATGTAAATGCCATGGTACCCGATGAGCTGAAAGTGTTTCGGAGAAAGTGAAGATATTTTTATAAAACAGGACTTGCATGAAGATCACTGAGGTATTTGTAGAAATGCAGACTTTTGGACCACAAACCAACGAAATCAGAATTTTGGAGGTTGGCCTGGAAATCTGCATTGGTAATACTTTTTTGGTGATTTCTTTGCCCTCACAGCATAAATATTTTATCTTGTACTAGAGATAAGATAAAATCAGTTATTTGTTGGAAATCCGTTGACTTGGGTAACTAGTGAGACTCAGGGAAGGAAGAACAATTTAAATTTTAAAAATTAATGTCAACACCTAAGTTCTGGAGAGACTTCTGCTCCTGACCACGGTATGTGGATATCATTCTGGGGAATCTTCCTGTGAAAAGTAGTTATGCGATAACCACAAAGGAATTTAAACACCGCAGGGCAGAACAGTTACAGCTCTAAATGCCTTTTTTTTTTTCTTTTTTCAGTCCCTTCTCTGGAAGTCAATATAAATAATAACCTCATTACGTTTTAAAAATACCCTGTATAAATAATCGGTAAAAACTGCAAGTTGGTAGCCTGACAGTCAGATGCCAGAGTTGTGAGCTGAGAGCCTCATGGTATAAATGTGGTAGCCCTGGACTGACCAGGGTTTTGCCTGCTGGAGCTCGATCAGCAAGGAAATTAAGCTAGAGCAGGCGTAACTCAGGGACATCCCTGATTCCCCAAGTGAGACATGCACACAGCAGTGCGAGAGCCCTGGATTCATGACCTGTTCAATAACTTTCAGGGCTGTTTCTTTCCAGGATAATATGTCATTAACATCTTGCTTTCAAAAAGTTTATTATTCTAAGCTAGTTTATTTTAGAATATTCTGGAATTGTAGCCTATTTCATATCTTTTTTAAAAGATTTTATTTATATATTTGAAAGAGAGAGAGCACAAGCAGAGGGAGAGGGAGAAGCACACTCCCCGCTGAGCAGGCCTGACACGGGGCTTGATTCCAGGACCCTGGGATCATGACCTGAGCTGAAGGCAGATGCTTAACTGACTGAGCCACCCAGGCGCCCCTATTTCATATTTTTCAACAAGTACTTTTTTTTTTTTTAGCTAGTTGATACATTTTTGTATATTTGCTGTGGACGTATTGGTATGTACAAAATAGTCTTATAATGACTAAAGAAAGTACACCATTTAATCTCTGAAACTGCTACATTGTAATGATTGTATAATCAGTCCAGTTTGATTAAGAACACCCTGGGCTCACATACTAGTACAGACACTTCAGGACTGTTGTTTTGGGCAACATCTGTATGCCTTGGATTGGAGAAAAAAATTGAGTTACAAGCATCTGTGATAGTGATTTTTGAAAGGGGAGTTGCTTTTAGCCAAAGTGAATACACTATTATTTAATTTTTTAAAAGCTTATGGGTTTTTTCCTCCTTGAGGCCCATGTTCAAAGTCGATCCCGAGAATATCTTTTGCCTTGTTTGCTCTACTGCTCAGGAGACTTGAGTTTGACATGATGACATTGCAACCTTTAATTATAGGAAGTAAATCTCTAAGGTGTCTTGGACTTAGAAGGTCGAGGAGGATGAGTATGCAGTCATTTTGCACATTTACAGTAGCCACTTTAACCAGTTAGTAATTGTGAAATTTTGTAGTTTCAGCTTTTTTATTGCAAAACCAGAGCCTTGTGGTCTATTGGTTGCCTCTCAGATGAGCCGCTGAATTTAAGTTGAAAGTATTTTTCACACTGCAGTTTCTTCCCCAAACCCCCAATAAACTCAGCCTCTGCTCCTTTCACAAGGAAAAAAAAATTCCTCTTCCCGATTCCACCTGGCAGTGTGCCTGTGTAGGATGGTTCTCTGTGTCAGCAACAACGGTTACTTTCCAAGGATCCAGCCTGCCAGTCACAGCGCAGAGCCCCACTTGACTCTGACTTCAGACTATTATTAAAAGGCAACACCAGGACACTGATTGCTAGTGAGGCACAGAAAAATAACAAACTTACCAAAATAGTCCCCTGAGAATGCTCCACCGGAGGCCTGGTGCCTGGGTGCAATCCAGAAATCTGTCGTTTAACTTCATTTTCTTTAAGGAAAAGAGAATTAACTTTAATAAAAGATCTGATTTCTGGTATTAACCATAGAGGTATTTGGTAGACTCATAAAATTTTGGAATTATAAATTCTTGTATAGAGAATTTTAAAGCTGATGTGCCAGCTTACAGGTGAAGGCACTGAGGCCCAGAGAAGTTCAGTAGTGATTTCGAACCCATTCTGCCAGTCAGTGGCAGACCTAATCCAGAAGGAGGGTCCTTAACAGCCAGACCCTCTGTTCACCAAGTGCACTGCTTAGTACCCTCAGAATGCTTTCATTTGCGTGATGCCACACATGTACACAGACTAATTGCAGTCATTTCTCCTCTGGATATTTCTTCTTCTTCTTCTTTTTTTTTTTTTAATTTATTTGAGAGAGAGATTACAAGCACAAGGGGCAGAGGGAGGAGAGAGAATCTCAAGCCGACTCCACAGTGAGTGCGGACGGGGCTGGATCCTGCAACCCTGAGGCCATAACCTGTGTGGAAATCAAGAGTCAGTCGCTCAACCGACTGAGCCACCCAGGTGCCCCTGTTAATTCTGTTTACTATCTGAAAGTACGGAGATGAAGTTTTTTAAAAGGATGTCATTTATTTATTTCAGAGAGCTTGCGAGCAGCAGGGAGGGGCAGAGTTAGAGGAAGAGAGAATCCCAAACAGACGCTACACTGAGGATAAGCCTGACATGGGGCTCAGTCCCACGACCCTGAGATCATGACCTCAGCCGAAATCAAGAGTTGGGAAATCAAGAGTCAGTCGCTCAGCTGACTGAGCTACCCAGTGCCCCTGGAGATGAAATTTAAATGTAGTTGTCATATAGTTGATGCTTGAACTACTAAATGTAATTGTTGATTGAAAATTAGGAAGCTGAAGTGCAGATGTCTATAAAGAGGCCCAAAACCCACATTCATGTTTAACTTTTTAAAAAAAAAAATTGTAAGAAAAACAGTTCGGGGCACCTGGGTGCCTCAGTGGGTTAAGCATCTGCCTTTGGCTCAGGTCATGATCCTGGGTTCCTGGGGTTGAGCCCCGCCTTGGACTCAGTGCTCAGCGGGGAGTCTGCCTCTCCCTCTCCCTCTGCCCCACCCCTGCTTGTGTTTGCTTGCTCTCTCTCTCTCTCTCTCTCATAAATAAAATCTTAGAAAAAAATTAGTTTTAGTTTCCACCTATGAAATGAAATTGCACTGTTTAATTAAAGGTGATAAAAATAATTCTTTTAGAAAATGTAATCATAAACTTGTAAACATGAAAAATACTTCAAACACCTTCAGTTTATATGCTTTTGTGGAGGAATGGACCCTTTTTAGAATTTGCTGAGTGCTGTGGGTCTGAAGAATAATGCTCATTGAGCAGAGATTTTGTGTATACTTTTAAGATTTACAGGTATTGAGAAACGTATGTGGAGTCATAGATAAATAATCATTTTCACTTCTTTTTCTCCGCTCTTTAAGACTTCCTTCTTGATCTATTCCCTAAATCCCATCCTTTTCCAGCCCTGGCTTCTTTCCAGGGCTTAGTCATCAGGGGTATCCTTCTTTGTCATCCGTGTTTTCTCCTGGACCCCTTCTCTCAGTTAACACATAATATGTAATAGACCAACTTAACATATGTAATTTTCTAAGAGCTTTAGTTTTGAATAAGTTTACTGGTACAACAGTGTCACATAGGTGCTGTGACCTTGGAGAAGCACCTTCACCTCTCCTTGCTCAGTTTCTTCATTTTAAAATGAGGCTGATAATAGTACCTACCTCACAGGCTTATTGTGGGATTGGGTGAGTTTGGAATAGTGCCTGGCACGAAGTAAGCACCATTTAAGTATCAACATGAATTACATAACCACCTGGGGCCAAACCACTATCATTTCTTAGTTTAATTGTAATATCGGAAATGTATTCCCTGGTCACTTTATATAAAATAATGAACCTCCCCCATCCACTGCTTAATTTTTCCACATTGCATATCACCGTCTGAGGTGCTGTGTATTTATTTACCTGCTTATCATCTGTCTCCCTGCACAAGAATGTAAGCTGTGAGTGTGGGGTCTACTAGATTCCCAGAACCTATAGCGATGCCTGTCCTATAGACGGTGCTTAGTAAACATTTGTTGAAGGGTGTGTTGGGCAGGACTTGCTGCCTGGTGGACTTCACAGTAGGGTGATGGAGCAGCTGTGCAGATAGGAGACCCCCCACCCCTGTAGCTCTTTTAATTATCTGTAGATCCTTTATCTTGCGCTAGACGCTTGAGTGTCGGGAGGCACCTGGTTATATTGGGTTAAATTGTCACTGGGTTTAGTTTTTAAATGTAATATAAAGACATACCAGTGAAGCATTATCAGATAGGAAACCCTGGGCAATCTTGCCTGCATGTACTATAGAACCTTGTCAAGGTCAGCATCATAAGCAGTTTCTGGCTTTGTTACAAAGATAGTACTTAAAAAATAAAACTTTATTATGGGGAATTTTGAACATACACAGAAGTAAACAGAAGAGTATAATGAATTCTCTGTACCCGTCTCCAAGCCCCAGCCATCCCTATGGCCAGTCGGGCCGCATCCATCACAACCTGCTTCCGCTCTGAAGAGAGAACTTTCAAAGACAATTACATTAGGAAGAATTTAAATTAGACCTTAGGAAGCTAGAAAGTTTCTGAGACCATAGACACTGTATCAAGGTCTTGTAGGAAAATTTGAGGAAAAGGTAGACATGTTTTTCAAGGGTTTTTAAGGTTTGCCCTACGTGGGAAGTAAGGAGCACACATTTAGGTCATTTCTCCCATCCTGTGGGTCCTATTGTGCAGAAGTTGTATTAGCTAAGTGTTGTGAGTCCAGTACTGCTGTTGATCTACCTGCACATTTCTATAGATTTCAACAGGAAGTCATATGGAAAGACAGAATGTCCTTTCCCTTAGATACTAGCGGAACACTGAAGTGACCAGTATGGGGGAAGAAGCCCTGGGAAACTGGCCATGAGTTTCTACTTCTGGGACCAGATGCTGCCTGTTCCTGAGCTGGCTTCCTGGACTACAGGAAGATCCTGATTCAGAGCTGTGGCAGACATGAGTGCTGTCGATGACTCCACAACCTAACTATGCCATCGACTTAATTAAGATTCTAGTTTGTAAAATATTATCCCTGCCATGGTTTCCCCTGGGGTAGGGGCAGAGTCGTCTCACAGAAGTCCTGTAAGCCTCATGTTCCTTTGGCTGAACTGTTACCATGTTAGATGGTAGTCTCCATCCTAGCCGGTGTTTTTTACATTGGAATGAAATGAGCCTTTGATAACAGTTCGATGGGATAGGCTGAGAGAAACAGCAACTTCATATAAAATGATCTCATTCACAGGTATTCAGTCAGCACTCAAATTATATAACCTTTCCGCAAGTATGAGAGAACAATTGGGTTGGCTGACCTTGAAAGTCATTTTTGAGCAAAAAGAACACTTCACTGTCTGTGATTAGCACACAGTGTGGTTTGTTTTTCTAGGCTGTTGATATTCTGGCTTAGGGGTCTTTGTGGAATCTCTGATTCATCAACTAGATCATCAATGCACTATTTACTGTTCTGTGTGGTTGGGCGCATTTAGTGCTATGCTTCATTTTCTCTTTCTAATATTAGAATACATTAGGGACATTCTAGATTAGTTAATGTTATTATAAATAGATGTATTGTTACACTAAGAGGCAAGGAAAATATTTAGTGACTTAAGATTCTGTGCACAGGAAAGCTTTATGATAGATGGGTTTGTAATTTCGAGGTGTTAAGTAGAAATGCATGATCTGCAATGTTTGTCTGAATTTTTTTCCCCAAGTAGTATGTTGATGATTCATCTTACCAGGTCTCCAGGATGTGAAGCTACTTGTCAGCATATTGGAAAACATCCAATTATTAGTCCTACCCTGACAGAAAAAAAGGGAAAAAAAGCCAAAACTTTGTATTTAGAAGCAGACTTTATGTCAGGACCAGTCTGGAAGATCTCTGGTCCCTCAATTCCCTGAGTTGTACCAAGTTCCCTTTGTCTAATCAGCCCAATGGCCGCTGGTTTTAATTGTTAAGTAGATACATAAGTCTCTCGTGAATTTCCAGAGGGCCGAGAAGAGAGAACATGGGAGGGTGATATCCGCATCTGACACTTGCCTCACTGGCCCTTTCCATTCCCAAGCTGCTGGGTCCCGGGAAGCCAGCGAGGAGGGCAGGTATACTTGTTTTGGGTGCTGCCCAAGATGGATCCCCTACCGGGCGGTGGGGAGGAGTCATGTTCCTGAAATACTGAATTTGCATCGTTATGGACCTGAGTCCCTGTCCAAACCCCCCCAATCCCTCAGAAGATGATGGTATTTGGAGATGAGGTCTTTAAAGAAGTGAATATGTTAAAACGAGGCCATCAGCTCCTTAGTTGCTAATCCAATATGACTGGCGTCCTTATAAGAAGAAATTTGAACATACAAAGAGATATCAGGGATGTGCAGAAAGACCTCGTGAAGACACAGTGAGAACACAGCTGTCCTCTGAAAGCCAAGGAGAAAGGCCTCAAAAGGGACCAACCCTGCAACAACTTGACGTTGGACGTCCAGCCTCCAGAACTGTGAGACATTGGATTTCTGTGGTTTAAGTCACCGGTGTGCAGTGAACTGTGAGAGCGGCCTGAGCAGATCAGTACACGATGTTCAGACTAAAGCAAATTCAGAGTCACATCTTAGAAGGCATCTGTTAAGAAGATTCCTTTTTTCCCCCTCCTCCTACCAGTGTCCCAGTGGAGCCCCACTTGTGCACTGGGCTCTCCCCTCAGTCCAGCACCTCCCCTGGGCTCCTGCAGAGGAGAGGGGACCTTTGCGTTCCTCCCTTGCAGCCAGAGCGAACCTGCCCTGACGGCTTCCAGCAAGACGCAGCTGTGTGGAGATCACAGGTGTGAATACACGCTCGTTATCACAGGAGAATATAAGTTGGGGAAAGTCTACTTTTGGAGAAAACATTTTTGAAAGAAAACAATGGAATAGTTACACTACTGAACATGAATTGTAAAATGGGTAAATAAAGAATGTGGAAGTTCTCTGTGACCTAGGGAATAAGTGGTAAACTATTAATAGTGGGAAGGGTCAGAACCACCCCAATACAGTGTCTGTTGGGGTGTGATTAGTAATGGGAGGAAAATCTTTGCCAAATAAGGCATAAAATCATTGAAGGAATGCTACTTTTATAGTCTTATTTGTTTGACCCTGGAAACAGAAGTTTCTTCTGGTAACCAGTAGATGACTTATGGATTTCTCTCTCTCTCTGTCTTGCTTATCTTCTCTCCCTTTCTCAAGCCCCTTAGTTGCTGTCTCTCTGACTCCATCCACCCCCCTTCTTACCGACTGAATGCCAGGCTCTGTCCTAGGCTCTGTAATCATTGCTGGAGTATACAGACCTGGTCGCTGACCTCGTTTAGCTTGCAGTCTTGTGGGGGGAACATTTGGGCTTTTAAAATACACAGTGTGATAAACTCTACAGTGGGCAGTACAGGTTCGTGGGGGCCCCGGAGGCAGGGACTCTAACCTGCGGAACCTCGGGGACGTTTTCCAAGTTGAGATCTGAGTAGTGAGGATGAATTAGTGGAGGGGGTGTGTCCGTGGGGGAGGTTCCTGGTAAGGGATGTAAACTGGCAGACTGAAGGGGCAGAGGGCCTGCCTGGAAGGACTGAGAGTGGTTTATGGTACGTGAAACTAGACGCACTAGAGAGTTAGGGGTGATGAGAGCCCGGGGCGGAGGGCAAATGGCAGCTGATGATGATGGACACTGGGGCTTGTTACAGAGTGTGGACATAAGGCTGAAGACTGTGGGAAGCCCCAGGACAGAATTCAAGAACTACCCCCTCCTCGTTCCTCAGTCACCTGGTTTCCCTCCCTGTTGGTGACCACTGTTGGCCAGGGTAGCTTTGTGTACACATTCTTCTGATCTGTTTGTTTTTTTCTTATTTTCATTTAAACATGTATCATAGAGATGGTTTGCATTTTATCCCTGCTCCCCCCAATTCATATATTGAAGTCCTAACCCCCGTGACCTCGGAGTGTGACCCTATTTGGAGATTGGGTCTTTATCAAGGTAATCAAATTAAAATTAGGTCTTTAGGCCCTAATCCAAACTGCAGGGAGAAGCCGGGTATCTCCCAGAAGGTGGGAGACAGGCCCTGCGCGCATCCTTCCACCCAGCTCTCAGAAGGGATCAGACCTGTCAGCACCTTGATGTTGGACTTGTAGCCTCCAGGACTGTGAAGCCCCCGTTTGTGGTACTTAGTTACAGCAGCTTGAGCAAACCGATAGACATTCCTAGAGTAGGTGAGAGTAGAGATTGTAAATTGTTATATCTATTTTCCCCCCATTTAAACTTTTTATTTAATGGATGTGAAAAAATTATTTAATAAATAGAAAACTTCAACCAGACAGACACGACTGTACTGACCTTCCCTGTGGCTGTCCCTCAGCTTTGGTCAGCTTGTGGCTGTCCTTTTTCATGCTATTCCCCTCAACTTTCGCTGCCCCCGTACTGTTTGTTTGAAGCAAATTCCAGACATCTTTAAATAGGTCACTATCTGTGAAAGGTAAGGACTACTTTTAAAACAGAATCACGGTATTATCACTCCGAGGAGCAATGAGTCATCCTTCCTTAATATGGTCAGTTGCCAGTGTTCAGATCTCCAGTTGTCTCAGATGTCATGATCATTTTGAGTTGGAATCATGATTCAGATGATACCCATACATTGCAGTTGGTCAGTACGTCTTTTCAGATCTCTTTCAGTCTCTTCTCTATCTCTCATCATGCAGGTCTTCCTCCTTGGTGTTGCTCGTAACAATTCCTTTGCCGATCACATTCTTGTGGTGGTATCTGATACGTTCCGCAGTTCTCTTTATTTCCTGTGAATTGGTATTTAGATCTAGAGCATTGGGCTGATGCAGGCTTGATACTTTGTTGTTGTTTTTTGCTTTCAGTCTGCTGTTTTATTGTTTTAATTTTTTATTTATTTTTTTTAAAAGATTTTATTTATTTATTTGACAGAGATAGAGACAGGCAGCGAGAGAGGGAACACAAGCAGGGGGAGTGGGAGAGGAAGAAGCAGGCTCATAGCGGAGGAGCCTGATGTGGGGCTCGATCCCATAACGCTGGGATCACGCCCTGAGCCGAAGGCAGACGCTTAACCACTGTGCCACCCAGGCGCCCAGTCTGCTGTTTTAGTACCTGGTGGTGTTTTTCTGTTGGGACACACATAATGTCTGGTTATCTCTTTTTTTTTTTTTTCTAAAGATTTTATTTATTTATTTGACAGAGATAGAGACAGCCAGCGAGAGAGGGAACACAAGCAGGGAGTGGGAGAGGAAGAAGCAGGCTCATAGCGGAGGAGCCTGATGTGGGGCTCGATCCCGTAACACCGGGATCACTCCCTGAGCCGAAGGCAGACGCTTAACCGCTGTGCCACCCAGGCGCCCCTGGTTATCTCTTTTTGCATTATTAACTTGATATAAATGTCACATTCACGAAATATTATTCTGGTTTTTGGTTTTTTTTTAAACAACTATTTAAAAATGTAAACACCATTCTTAGGTTGTAGGCCATACCCAAATCAGCAGTAGGCAGGATTTCACCTACAGGCCATAGAGTCTTCTGATCCCTGTTCCAAGGTATATACATATGTTTGATATACTAGGAAATATATATTTAGTCTTTGTCTCCTCTCCTGGCACAGAACTCCTAAACCCCTTGGAATTTCCCAAGTGATGAAGTGATAGGAGCATCTCTTGTTAATAATAACAAGCCCCTTTCAACCACACTTGAATTTATGCTAATGAAGTGACTCTTGGTGGCCCCTAAATAGCTTCAGGATGGGGGGGTAGTGGCCAAAGGGACAAATTGTGAGATTAAAGGGTTTGAATTTACCACTGGATAACAAAACAGTAAATATGAGGAAATTTCTCTATAAAAGTGTATCAGCTAGTGACTGAGGAAGGAACAACAAAATTAGAATATCAGCATTTTCAGTCCCTAATGGATTTGCACATACCATCACTTGTTTTTATCTGTGGACCTTAAGAAAATTTTATTTAATCCAAAAATGGATTCACAGGTAACTCTTTAGTTAATTGCGTGTGTGTTCAAGTTCTGATGGAGTTTCTAGGCTTCTGAAGGAGTTTCTATAAACCCAGATTTATAATGGTTGGATTAATAATCAGGTAATATTCCTGATTTACTCTGAGTCATTGCTATGAAATTGAGTTCTCCAAATTACCAGTCTATGAAACAGGTAATATGTACCTGCCTCTTAGAGTTTCTCATGTTTTCTGCTTATTAAATCAAGTGCTAGATATCTATTAAAATGGTTTGAAAACTGTAAAATGAAAACTCACAGAATGGGCTTTAGAGATGCCAGGTTTTTTTAAATCAGTGTCTGGGGGAAGCATACTAACTACTCCAAACCTCTAATTATCCTTGTTCTGGGTTTGTAATCCGTAAAGCTGCCTAAGAGAGTGGAGACACTCCTGTGGTCATTGATGTTTTTCTTTACTAGGTGATTGGTTCACTTTATGCATTTCTGAATGCTGTAGGCTGAGAATGTGGAAGGAGAGCTGTCTTTCTGCAAAGTTCCCTAACTGTTGGAATCAGGAACCTTCCAGGGGCCCAGTTTGTAGTTTGAACCGCTGGGGTATGGGGATTTTAGTTGTTGTTCCTCACATCTAGAATTTGCTTCCTCTCTGTGGTTTGTACAAACCCATCTCACCTTCTATCCTATTCATAGGTGGGTTTGATTTCTTCATTTTATGGAAGTTTTTCCTTCATTGGTATGTTGAATTTTTTTTAAAGCACATTGCTTTGGACTGATCAAAAGAAAAATACAGTAAATAAAATATTCTTTAAAGATATAGCTGTACAAATTTCCTCTTGAGCCTACCTGGTGAATTTCTTCTTAGGTGGTAATTTGTAGAGGCCCTTCCGTGGCACTGGAGGACACGGAGGGTCGGTAGACCACACCTACACGGAAGAAATCTGAGTATGGGATAGCACATGCCCCTGCAGTGTCTTAACAGAAATAAGTACGTTATCAAGGTGGGGCAGAATGCCTCATAACTAGTTATTTTTAACACGAGTCTGACTTTTCATGCCTACCTAATGACTCACGGAAGACAGTTTTATGAACCAGATAATTGAGCTGGCCTTCAGGCAGTGCTCATCAAATTTTACAATAAATAGATAGTATGTGATGATAAAAAAAATTACGGGTGAAAAGAAAGGAAAAAGTAATTTAATATCCACTTTGTGAAGTTTGGAGGAGAGCCCCAGAAGTATGAGCTTTTAATTAACAACAATGGACTTTGGGTCAAAGGACTTAGGTTAGGCTATTTTTAATTATTAACAGTTAACCTCCTTGAGGCAAAACCATGTGGTATCAGGGGAGGCGAGGGAGATTCATTCTCAGCACCCCTGAATGCAGAGTCTGGCCCTGCCACTTTCCTACTTCCTGTTTGGGCTTATCGTTGTCCTCGTCTGGGGTGTGGAGCTGGTCAGATTCCCTCGGAGGTGTTGTGACCATGGAATGGAGCAATACTGGATTTTATCAGATCTCAGATGTGATTATGACATACCCTTATTTCTATGCCATTAAGAAAGAAGAAATGCTGCCTGAGTAAACCAGCTTTCTTTCAAGCGGAAGATGCCCCTGACATTTAGGAATGTTAAAGTGAGGTTGGACAAAACTGTGTCTTAAAAATCAATAAAATATAGTGTATATGAAAGTGATTTGCTGCCTAAGCCTCAGGAGTCCTATTTAGTGGTTATTATATGAGTCAAGGGAGTGAAACAAAGTTGTCAGAATAAATACCAGTGGGAAGCAGAGGCCCTGCAGGATGAGAGAACAGGTAGCTGCCAGAAGAAAGAGAGGAAGTGCCTGCCATCTGTCTGGGCCTCCATTCACAGAGAGGTGGCTGTCAATGGCTCTCTGCTCTGCCCTTAGCTTTCCCCGTGCACATGGGTGTCTGCTTGGGGAGTTCTTGCTCTGAGGGACAGCTGATTTTGAGAGGAATCACCAAGTTATTTTCTCTGTTCAATGTTGGATTTTCCTCTGTTTTAGATTTTACTGGTTTAGAACTTGAGTTTTTTTTTTTTTAGGATTTTATTTATTTTAGAGAGAGTGTGCGTGTGAGTGGAGGGAAGTGCAGAGAGAGAGGGAGAGAGAGACTCTCCAGCAGACTCCCTGCTGAGCTTGGAGCCCAACACAGGGGTCGATCTCACAACCCTGAGATCATGACCTGAGCTGAAATCAAGAGTCAGATGCTTAACTGACTGAGCCACCCAGGCACTCCTGGAACTTGCAGATTTTTTTTTTAATGTTCAGTTAGCCACTGTATAGTACATCATTAATTTTTGATGTAGTGATCTGTGATTCATTAGTTGCATATAACACCCTTGCTCATCACAACACGTGCCTTCCTCAATACTCATCATCTGGTTACCTCATCCCCCCAGCACCCTCCCCTCTGAAACCCTCAGTTTGTTTCCCGGAGTCCATAGTCTCTCATGGTTTGTCTCCCTCTGATTTCTCCCCCTTCAGTTTTCCCTTCCTTCCCCTATAGTCCTCGGTGCTAGTCTTCAGTTCCACATATAACTGAAGCCATATGATAATTTGTCTTTCTCCGCTTGACTTATTTCACTTAGCATAATCCCCTCCAGTTCCATGCATGTCGTTGCAAATGGTGGGTATTCATTTTTTCTGATGGCTAATATTCCATTGTATATATGTAGCACATCTTCTTTATCCATTCGTCTGTTGAAGGGCATCTTGGCTCCTTCCACCCTTTGGCTATTGTGGACAATGCTGCTATGAACATTGGGGTGCATATGGCCCTTCTCTTCACTACATCTGTATCTTTGGGGTAAATACCTAGTAGTGCAATTGCTGGGTCATAGGGTAGCTCTATTTTTAACATCTTGAGGAACCTCCATACTGTTTTCTGGAGTGGCTTGCATTCCCACTAACAGCGTAAGAGGGTTCCCCTTTCTCCACATCCTCGCCAACATTTGTTGTTTCCTGTTTTGTTAATTTTTGCCATTCTTACTGGTGTAAGGTGGCATCTCATTGTGGTTTTGACTTGTGTGTCCCTGATGGCTAATGATGTTGAGCACTTTTTCATGTGTCTTTTAGCCATTGTATTCTTTGGAGAAATGTCTGTTCATGTTTTCTGCCCATTCTTGATGGGATTATTTGTTTTTTGGGTGTTGAGTTTGAGAAGTTCTTTATAGATCTTGGATACCAGCCCTTTATCTGTAATGTCATTTGCAAATATCTTCTCCCATTCCGTGGGTTGCCTGTTAGTTTTGTTGACTGTTTTCCTTTGCTGTGCAGAAGCTTTTTATCTTGATGAAGTCCCAGAAGTTCATTTTTGCTTGTTTCCCTTGCCTTTAGAGACGTGTCTTGAAAGCGGTTGCTGTGGCCCATGTTGAAGAGGTTACTGCCTGTGTTCTCCTCTAGGATTTTGATGGATTCCTGTCTCACATTGAGGTCTTTCATCCATTTTGAGTTTACCTTTGTGTATGGTGTAAGAGAGAGGTCCAGTTTCATTCTTCTGAACTTGCAGATTCTTAAGAACCCTTAGATAACTCTTTATTTTTTTAGTGCAGACTTGAACAAGGCTTCAGCTGGCCTGAGCCCGGCTTGTAACAGCACGAGTTTCAGCATTGTCCTTTCCCAGAGGGACCTCTTGTTATTGGAAAGGAACTTAGTCCTGTTTGCCGTTGATTTAGACTTCTCTGCTCTTCACTAAGGTCGTTTTATGTTCAAGAACGTGTTTTGCGGGGCACCTGCCTGGTGCAGTTGGTTGAGCATCCGACTCTTGGTTTCAGCTCAGGTTTTGATCTCGGGGTTGTGAGATCGACCCTTGCATCGGGCTCCATGCTCAGTGTGGAGTCTCCTTGAGATTATCTGTCTGTCTCTCAAATAAATAAGTAAATCTTTAAAAAAAAAAAAAAAGAATGTGTTTTGCTCACATAGGAGTTTCGGTTAGTTCTTATTTTCTTCAGGTAGTATAGTTTCACTTCAGGAAAAAGGTGACATTGTTCCTTAACTTGTCTCCATGCTTCCCCTTGGTGCACTGGAACATTGAGCTTACATGTATATGTCAATTACATCTCAAAAAAGCAAGCAGGGCGGGGGTAGTTTATTTTAGTCAAACACCTCTAGGTGAGATGTAACAATTTACCCTAACAAGAAAAGCTTCACAATAGCCCTAGTTGAAAAAGATGTTTTCCAAATAACTTTTTGCTGAAAGTAAAGTTGCATTTTGTTTTGTTTTAAAAACGCCCCTTTAAAAATGGAAAAATTGTTCTAAGCTGGAGTCGGCCCACTCCCATGCGAAACACAGGCCACAGGCTGTAGTTTGCAGATCCCCGCTCTGTTAGAAAGCGGCTTATTATGACCAAGGCTCCTTGAAGAAGTGGCTGGTTCTAAAGTTAGAGCAGGGAAGATAGAAAAAAAGACTAGAGCTTCCGGTAGTGCCAGAAAATGAGACAGTGTTGCGGAAAGGGAAAGATGGAGTATGTCCAACAGACCCAGTAGTCAACTTGAAAGAGCTGCCAGGGGCCAAAGCTGGAACAATTTGAGCTACAAAATAATTTTAATAATGGATTATAACCCAAAGAATATAAAATAAATGTCTGTGGGTTCATAACGAAATAAATGACCGGATAAATAATTGAGGGAGAAGGGACAAATCTTCCTTATGGAAGAATTCCAAGTAAGAAGTGTAGAAGGACTGAGGGAAATAGAAGATCACCATTAGAACATTCCTAGTGGTAAACTGCAGGTAAGGCGCGGAGACAAATGTGAAAACAAGTGTGCCAGACTTTAGGGAGACACAGCGTATTTGTACAGCCTCACGGTGTCTCCCAGATACGAATTACTGTGGCAGTTTTAACATGTGTCTACAAATTCTATAGTATTCCTCCTTCCAAGGAGTGCAGCTTAAATCCTCTTCCCTGTGAGTGGGCCTGGATTCTGTCACCCACTTTTAAGGAATACATGAAGGGAAAAGTGGTAACTTCTCAGTGGTGACACCTGGGCCAAGAGGTGGGGGTTCACATCACTGGGAGTAAGTTATGCCAGCACTGTGTGCTCCTGATGTGATGTGACGAGAAGTGTAGTCTGCTCTGGTATTCTAGATTCTTCCCACCTAAGTGTTCTAGATTCTTCCCACCTAAGTGTAAAGTCAGTCCAGTCATCAGGCAGAAAACATCAGGCCACCCAAACCGAGGAACATTCTACAAAATGCTGACCAGCACTCTTCAAAAGTTTCCAAGGGACAACACTCAAGGGAAGAATGAGCAAGGTCAGAGCCTAGAGGAGTCAGAGGAACGAGAGGAGTGAGTGTGTCGCTGGTAGCCTGGGTTGGATCCTGGAAAATAAAAGGGATGTGGGGAAACTGGGTGAAACCTGAGTAAAGGGAAGTTCAGTTAGTAGCGTTGTACCGTCTTGTCTTAGTTTTGATCACTTTGCTTTGGGGATGTAAGATTCGGAAGCCAGGTGAGGGGCGTATGGGGGTGCTCGGGGTGTCCCTGCAGCACCTCTGTAAATTGAAGATTGTTTCCATATTCAGAGTTTTTTTTTAAACCCTACTGCTTATCCTGGGTTGGTCATCTACTTTCTCTTGAGCATCTAGGCATTATTTTCTTAATTCTTGGGTGGGAAATTATTGATTTAATTTGTGTATTAAAGTTGATTTTGAAATGTCTTTGTTGTTAATATTCTTTCTCTTTCCAGGGGAGGCACCTGCTGCAGAAGTCTCCTCTTTCGTGATCCTGTCTGTGTGCAGTTTACTGGTATTAATAGTGTTAATTGCAAACTGTGTATCTTGCTGTAAGGACCCGGAAATAGACTTCAAGGTGAGCACAGGTGGTGGGAACACTTAAAAATCATCCTCTGATACATTTATCAATAGATGGGTTACGTATCACAGTCCCTCGGGAGTAGGGACAGGCAGAATTTTTCTGTAAGGGCCAGATAGTAAATATATTCTGCCGTTGTAAATAGGCGATACTGGGGGCTGGATGGTCTCTGTCACGGCCACTCAGCTTCAGCTCCACCATTGAGACATGAAACCAAATGGTTGTGGCTGTGTGCCAGTAAAACTTTATTTACAAAAGTAGGTGGTTTGGATTTGGCCCACCAGCTGTAGTTTGCTGACGTTGCTTTAGAGCATTATCGACAATAACCACTGCCTGTTTTAATTTTCACTAAGTGAGAAATAAAGCATGATTGAATTCACTTGCTGTGAGGCCTGTAAGGAAGAGCAGGCTGATCTTTTTTCCCCTCCAACTTTTGTGCGCTGGTGCATTGTGGTGGTGAAGATTATCAAGGCCAAGGGATCCCTGGGTGTGTTTTGTGTATGAGGAAGAGCATCTTTCATTTTACCTGAACCCTTGAGTTCTCTGAGGGGGAGAAAGAGTGGTACCAATTGTAGATTTTGGTGGGGGTGAGGGTGGCGGGAAATACTATAGAAAGGCTGATGTTTTAGCTGCAGATGGGTGGAATCTGCTGGCAACCAAGTGGGATATCCTGTTCTAGAACTTACCATATGCCTGCTGGTGTGCATCAGGGCTCAGCGAATACTTGTTAAAGAGGAGTACTTGAAGAGAAGGAAGGAATGCATGCAGAGAAAATGATCCTGGACCAGTGTCCAGCCCTGCCAGTTGTCCTGGGCTGTCCTGGGGGCCCTGAGGGCGATGGGTTCAAATTGGGGACAAAAGCTGTCTGCTAGCTTCAGCCCTCTTTTTACTGGACACATGAATCTTCTTTCTAGAGCCTCATACCTGTTTCTGTGTTTTCTTTACCTTGAGTGTGGCGGCAGCTCTGAGAGATAAGGAGATGTGTTGTCCTTTTGGCTCGACGCTAACATCACACACATGGAAAGATGAAAGCAGAGGGAGGCTGGAGGAAAACACTTACTAGTGCAGGCCATTTTCCTTAGAAGATTCTACCGCAAACAAACATAGGGTTTTATTCACAACTTCAGCCCCCCGGGCCCTAGAATCACTACAGACACGTCTGTGGGAACTTAATGACTGCATGGTGGCACAGTGGTAGGCACAGAATCTCTGTCCGTTGACTCTCAGTCTTGCCGAGGGACTGTGTACAGACACCTTGTCTTTTGGGGACAAAGATAGTCTGATCAGTGTTGCTGAAACTGAAATCCAGGCTCTCTCACGTGTCATGATGCCTCATTCTTGCCTTAGATTGTTCTGACCCGACTGAGTCTCCGTGTTGACCCAGGGAGCTTTTTGGGAATCACTTGAGCTTACCTGGGTGATTCTGGTGCAGTTGGCCCTGGGACCACACCGTAGAGAGGATCCTCTCCGGCTGTGTAAACCATGACTGAAGGCAGAGTGTCCATTCCTTTAGATTTAGAACTGTGCAGTGTTAGAGACTTGGTCCCTTGGAAGTCGTGTTACAGACCAGGAAGCTGCTGCCTGGCGGAGGAAGCGACTTGCAGGCGTGTATCCAGGCAGCCACTGGCATAACTAGAAAAGCGACCCAGTCTTCTCTCTAGCCCCATGTTTATTATTTCGCAGTTTCACCTCTCTGAATCTTTAGAATCACTGGCTGCCTAATGCGATATCATGTTGCTGCCAGGGTTTTGAGTGGCGTTGTTTTTAAGGTAGGGGTGATGGATAAAGTCTTTTCTTTTTTTTTTTTTTTTTTAAAAGATGTGTTTATTTATTTTACAGAGAGAGAGGGAGAGAGCAGGCAGGAGGGGCAAAGGAAGAGGGAGAGAGAAACCCAGGCAGACTCTATGCTGAGAGCAGAGCCCAACACAGGGCTTGATCTCTTGACCTCAAGATCAGACCTGAGCTGAAACCAAGAGTTGGAGGCTCAACTGACTGTGCGGACCAGGCGCCCCAAGTCTTTTGTAATGAGAGAATCTTTAGGAATGTCCAAAGGGGAATTGAGCAAAGCTCTTCCATTCAGAGGTGCTTCACGGACTGAAGTTATGGCACCTTGTTCGTCCTACCCCCTCCCCCGTTACAAATAGCAATACATATCCTACTGCATTTGACGGCATGGGTGACATGTCTGAGGATAACGTCCTCCCACATGCATGTGAGAACATACATATTATATCAGAGAAATCTACCCTTACAACTTCCGGTTTTTCCCTTGTGGGGGCGGGGGGTGCAGCATGGGGCTGTGGTAGAAAAGGAAAATGATATTCTGTAGAGGAATGGAAAACAGTCTTGCTCACTGATCTATTCTCAGCTTCTGTTATGGTACTTGGTGGGATAATACTCATTAATTATCTGAGCGAATGAATGACCTTGATCATCACCTGTAGAATGTTAAATTAACACGGACCAGTGGAGACCCATCTCACTGGAATGATGATAGCAGGAGTCAGGGTAGCTTTCTGCTGCACAGAGTCACTGAAAAGATTCCTGTAGCTCTGTGAGCACAGCTGCAGTTTTAAAGTTGCCATCTTCAGAAAACCGGACATTCTTAGTGTGTTAATGGTACGTGCGTGCTACACAGCTTTAGACTGACCTTCGTTCAGACACTGATGATTTTTCTACCCAGTTAATAATTTTCCCATTGTTACTCTTCCCAGAGAAACAGGACTTCCTTGAAAGTATCTTTTCCGAGTCTTTTAACTGTCCGTTATCTTGATTGAAATCCTATTGCAATTAGAAATGCGTATATAGTTTTAAAATAAAATGAATCTGTTTGGATTCAGTATGCAAAGAGATATGTGAAAGTGAATTATAAAGAAAAAAGAAGGGGCGCCTGGGTGGCACAGGCAGTTAAGCGTCTGCCTTCGGCTCAGGGCGTGATCCCAGCGTTCTGGGATCGAGCCCCACATCGGGCTCTTCTGCTATGAGCCTGCTTCTTCCTCTCCCACTCCCCCTGTGTGTTCCCTCTCTCGCTGGCTGTCTCTATCTCTGTCAAATAAATAAAAAATCTTAAAAAAAAAAAAAAAAGAAAAAAGAAGAGCTGAAGCTCTAGTAACTCAAAATTTCCAACCTAGAGGAGTATTTCCATGTGAAGTTACGTGGTCATTTTAGAAAATTTTGCATTTAACTTCAAGCTATCAGTTGAAAAAGTTGCATAAAGTATGTGTAATTTATTTTTAAACCTTATTGATTCTGCTGTTTGACAATGGAGAGCACAATTATGTATGCTTTTTACTGAAGTAGGTAAAAATTGGGGGAAAAAATTAAGGCCGTGTTTCAGATGAGTGAGTGAATGCTCATGTCTCAGATGTTAGCATATGTTTTTAATATTTGCTCTCAGACTGGTTTATATCAGATATAACATTGCTTCTCTTTTATTTTAGGAATTTGAAGATAATTTTGATGATGAGATAGATTTCACACCACCAGCAGAAGATACTCCCTCTGTTCAGTCCCCGGCAGAAGTTTTCACACTTTCAGTACCAAATATCTCACTACCAGCTCCGTCCCAGCTCCAGCCTTCTGTAGGTAAGGCCTTACGTCCCAGCGTCATGTTTTCACGAATCATTTCTCAGAGGTGAGGGTGGGAACCTTGATGCTAATCATAAAATACTTGGATTGCCTGTCTCATCTGCTTGCTTATTTCTCTTCTTCCTGCTCCCTGGGGAACCTGGATTGTAGTGGTCTGGTCCAGTGCATGCCTGCAAAAGCTGAGTTCTTTCCTTTTGGACCCTGAGTCTGGTAGCAGAGTAAACTGGTCCCCTCTGTTCATTGAAGTGGAACTCTCGCACAGAGCTCCTGGCTTTAGTTCTTCAGTTCTCAGCTTTAGTTCTCAACACTGCTCGTCTTAGGACACTGCTGTCTTTCCCTGGGATGCCTTGTGTTTGGGGAGGGGGTATATTTGGATATGTTAGTTGGATTGACTTTTCATCCTAAGGTACAGGGTTGAGTAGATGTTGATCAATTTCTTGTTATAAAATAGAATCTGACCAGCAATTCGAGAATCAGGGATTTCTGAGACTACTAAGAGAAGGCTGTTCTGTCTGCGTCAGTGCCATTCCTGCCTCTTGTGGTTCTGTGCACAGTGGTGTAGGTGTAGGGCAGTGGTGGATTGCATTGCTGTAGCTGCACGTGACTAAGAGAAGACGTAGGATAAAACATGACACAGCTGGTGCATTTCCTATAAAATATCTGTACACTTAGGTATATTTAATATTTGTAGGTTTTGCAACATTAAAAAACTAACATGTAGTATTTACCTTTAGTTTTAATAAATAACAACACCCTTCCTTCGACCAAAATAGTGAAATTTAACAGGAGTCTGACATGCCCTTGGGATCACCTAAGTAACCTAAGTATACTTCTGTTTAAATAAAAATATTTTCTCTCCTCTTTGCTTTCTTGATCATAGGCTTTCCTTTATACGAAGGGAAGCCCTGAGAGAATTCTCTAGGGCTTTTACCATCTTGGAGTCTTAACACTCATGAATTCATTTCAAGTAATAGAATCCTAGCTCAGATCAGCATACACAGAAAGGGGACCTTTTTTGACGCTAGAACCAGGTGATTGGAAGAGTAGGGGTAAGGCAGAACTTAGAGGCAACTGGAGCTGGGAACTTGGACACCATCGTGCTTTTCTTTCCCTCATCATTTCTCTCCTCTTTGCCTGTCAGCTTAAATCCCGGACACCAGCTTCTTTCCTTGGCTTGGAGCAGGGCTGCTGCCAACTCCAGGTTCAGATCCTTGTAGCTTTACTACCAGAGGAAAGGAGCTTCTCTCTCCTCAGACCAGAAAGAAAACCCTTGGAGAGCCATACTGGTTGGCTTCCCCCGAGTCTGATCATATTGACCCCTCACTGTGGGCAGGAAGGTGCGACAGAGAAGAGCCTGGTGACTTCTGTCCAAGACATAGTGGGGAGGGACCAGAGCACAGTCATGGGCACAACAGAAATGGTAGTGACCTGGACAGCCATCCTCATTACATTCATATACGTCTCTATATTTCTAGATTCCTCTATTCTAAATTCCTTAATGGGAAGAAATTCTTTTCAATTTCTCTGCATAGAGTAGTCGCAGAATATTTTTATGATCTTGGGATGGAAGAGAGCTTTGCAAGCTTGACGCCAAATGCAGAAACCATAAAGGAAAATATTGGCAAATTTGATTCATAAAATGAAATAGTCTGTGTAGAAAAAAGACACCATAAACAAATTTGACCAAGTAGCAGAAATATTTGTAAACTACGAAGAGTGTCTAAAAAAACCTCCCAAAAACCCTTTGTCATATATTAATATACACTAAGATTACAAACAAATGTTACAAAAAGAAAAAGAACACTTCAATTGGAAAGAATAAGTCAAGGATGTGAAAGGGGGAGTTCATGAAAAATTCAAATGGCCAATAAAAAATAGGAATTCCACTATTAATTAAAGAAGTACAAACATAAAGTAAGATGATAACAGCTACACAAGGATGAGAAGAAAGGTTGTGATGGATGAGGGGTGTGTGTGGAAACAGGCACTTGGACACTCACTACTAGTGGGACTGTAAATTGATAGAGACATTCTTTCCCAAGGGTAGTCTGATAGTATGTATCCAAATGTAAAATGTGTTTACCCTTGATTCCGAAGTTCCGCTCTCAGTAGTTTATTTAGGTTAGTATGCAAATAAATGTCTACAAAGGAATTTATTGCAGCGTGAGGTTAAATCTCTGTCAGTCTGTAACTTGTTAATTTCTGGTAAGTCCATACAGTGGAGTATTATGTAGTCTGTAAAAGGGTGAAAAGGATTTGTGATATATTAAGTGAAAAAAGTACACCACATATTTAAGAGCAAATCTAGAAGAAGCTCTACGTGTTTTTTCCTTGTTTTCTTTTTAAAATTTTTTTAATTTTATGAATAGATAATACAGTCATACAGTTGAAAAACTAAAACATAAAAAGGTATATATAGTGAAAAGCCTCTAATCTTTGAATCTGACCTCAGCTCCTACCCTCACCATCTGTACATAGCCACTCTTCTTGGTTTCTTATACACCTTTCCAGACTTTCTTAATGTAAATATTCCCATTTACGTGGTCCCCACCCCCTGCCACCGCCAACACACGCTTTTTTTTACTCGTAGGGGCATGGTAAATATATTCTGCACCTCGCTTTTTTCACTTACAGATGTACCTTAGAGGTCTTTCCGTCTGCGTAAAGAGAGCTTATTTATTCCTGCTTACAAGTTTCTATTCTTTAAATTGTATGGACTTAGCACAATTTCTTTAACCTGTTGGTGGATATTTGGGTTGTTTCTAATCTTATACTATTAAAAATAAAGCTTGTACCTATGTTGGTTTGCACATTGATGCTGGGCTGGTATATTTGTAGAATAAATTTTCAAAAGTGGTCAAAGAGTACATGTGTTCTATAATTTGGGGGGATATTGCCAGCTTACCCTCCACAAGCAGTTGTGCTAATCTGTGTTCCTGCGATGTGGGTGTCAAATGGTATATGCTATTACTACTGGAGCTAAGTTGTATCAGTTCAAATTAGATTGTTACAGATTCAGTGTGATAACTATAATCTCCACGGTAACCACTAAGAAAATAACTAGTAAATACGGAAACAGAAAATGAAGAAAAAATCAAAATGTACACTAAAAAAAATTAGTCAAAAATACATGAAGAAAGAAGTTTTTGATGTTTCCTGATTTCAATATAGCCAAATTTAACAGCCCCTTAAGCTAGAATGTAATTTCTCTCTTTTTTTTAATTTTTAAAGCAAATTTTTTTTTCTTTTCTTTTTTTTTTTTTTTTAAGAGTTAGAGCTTTTTATGTCTTAAGAAATCCTTTCCTGTTCTGTGGTCAAAAATGATACTTAACTACTTTTTTTTCCTATAGTGTTTTAAGGTTTTGCTTTGACATTTAAATTAATTTAAATCCATAACCCATCCTAAGTTAATTTTTGAATATGGTGTTAGGGAATCCATGAATCTTTTGGTAGATTACTCAGCTTTCTTCACTGATCGGTCCTTCCATTCTTCTCTGCTTTTTAGTTCCATGTGTAGGGGTGCCTGGGTGGCTCAGCTGGTTAAGTGTCTGCCTTTGACTCAGGTCATGATCCTGGAGTCCTGGGATTGAGCCCACGTCGGGCTCCCTGCTTAGCAGGGAGTCTGCTACTCGCTCTGCCCCCGCTCTCTCTCATTCTCTCTCTCTCTCTCTCTCAAATAAATAAAATCTTAAAAAAACACCACCACCACCACCACCATATGTGTATGGGTCTGTTGTAGGCTTTCTATTCTATTTCAGTAATTTATCAATTCCTTGTTCCAGTACCACACTCTTAATTATTTAATAGCTTCTCAGTAACGACGTGATTTGCAGGTTTTTCTTCCATTCTGTAGGTTGTCTTTTCACTCTTTTGATGATGTCCTTTAATACACAAAAGTTTTAAATTTTGAAGTCCAGTTTATTTTTTTCTTTTGTTCCTTTGTGCTTTTTACTTAAGAAACCTTTGTCAAACTCAAGGTCCTGAAGATTTGCACCAATGTTGTCTTCTATAACTTATAGGTTAGCTTTGAAATTTGGGTCTTTGACCCGTTATATGTGTATACGGTGTGAAGTAAGGTTCCAGGTTCATTCTTTTACAGGTGGATAGCTAGTTGCCCCAGCAACAGTTTGTGAAGAGACTGTTCTTCCCCCATTGCATTGTCTTGGCACCTTGTTGAAAATCAGTTGACCATATTTGTTTGTGTTGATTTCTGGACTCTCCCACTGATCTATATCTAGCCTTATGCCAGTGTCCCAGTATTTTGATTATTACAGCTTTGCAGTGAGCTTTGGAATTGAGAAGTTTATGAATCTTCCAACTTTGTTTTTGTTTTTCAAGAATGTTTTGGCTGTTCAGAGTCCCTTGAAATTCTATATGATTTTTATTTTATTTATTTTTTATTTTTTTAAAGATTTATTTATTTACTTATTTGAGAGAGAGAGCACAAGCAGGGGGAGCAACAAGCAAGGGAGAGGGAGAAGCAGACTCCCCACTGAGTAGGGAGCCCGTGACGGGGGGCTCCATCCCAGGACCCCGGGACCATGACCCGAGCTAAGGGCAGATACCCAGCAGACTGAGCCACCCAGACACCCCCCCCCAATATGAATTTTAGGATCATTTTTTCCATTTCTGCAAAATAGGCCTTTGGGGTTTGTGTGTATACCATTTTGATTCCCTTCTCATTCCCTTTTGTTTATATTTTTTTAGATATTTTCTTGGGGATCACAATTATAACAATTATGTTTCGGTTGATACCAGCTTTGCTTCAGTACCATATAAAAACTGCAATTCAGTCCAGTCCATTTATGTTCTCACATCTTCATATTTTGTGTGCCCATTAACATAGATTTATAATTTTTTATGTGTTTGTCTTTTAAATCATGTAGGAAATTAAAAGAGGAGCTAGACACCAAAAAATAAAATAATGCTGGCTTTTATATTTACCTGTGTAGTTTTACTGGTGATCTTTATTTATTCATATGGCTTCCAGTTGCTGTTTAGTCCTTTTACTTTAGCCTGAAGGACTCCCTTTAACAGTCCTTTAGGGCAGGTGTAGAGGCAGCACTTTCCCTAAACTTACGTTTATCTGGAGTGGTCTTAATTTCTCTTTCATTGTTGGCAGGCAGTTTTGCCAAGTATAGAACTCTTGGTTGCTGGTTCTTTTCCTTCAGCACTTTACGCTTGCCGTCCCACTGCCTTCTGGTCTCCATGGTTTCTGGTGAGGAATCAGTTGTTAATCTTATCATAGATCCCTTATATGTATGAGGGAGCTCCCTTTTGCTGCTTTCAAGATTCTCTGTCTTTGGTTTTTGACAGTCTGATTATGATGTGTCTCAGTGTGGGTTTCTTTGAGTTTATCTTACTTGGAATTTGTTGAACTTCTTGGATATATAGATTTATACCTTTTATTAGATGGGGACATTTTTTACCATTATATCTTCAAATATTCTTTCTGCCCCCTTTCCCCTCTTTTTCTGGGGCTCTCATCTGTATGTTGGTCCCTTTGGTGGTGTCCCACAAGTCCCTTAGCCTTTGCTCATTGATTTTTTTTTTCATTGTTTTTTCTTCTGCTCAGCCTCGATAATTATATTTGAACTCTCTTCAAGTCACTGCTGCTTCTGTCTGCTCGCATTTTTGGTTGAACCCCTCTAGTGAGTTTTTTTGTTTCAGTTATGTACTTTTTGGCTCCAAATTTGTGTTTGGTTCCTTTTACTAATTTGAATCTCTGTTGATCTTCTCCACTTATCAGGACATTATTGTCCTGGTGTCCTTCAGTTCTTTGTCCATGATTTCCTTTCACTCTTTGAGCATGTTTAAGACAGTTGATTTAAAATCTTGTCTGGTAAGGCTACTGTCTGTGTTTTCTCAGGTACATTTCCTTTGTACCTGTGAGTGGACCATACTTTCTTGTTTCTTTGTGTGTTTTGGACTTTTTTGTTGAAAATTGGACATTTTGAATAATATGATATACTTAAAAGAAGAAAGAAAACAACAAAAAAAGTATTCTGTGGGTCTTTGCAGATTAGCTTTGTGTTGGGACGCTCCTCACCCAGGCTACTTAACAGCTCTGCCTTTGTCCTCACCTCCTGCTTGTGCTGGGCATGAAGCCTAGCTAGAGGTGAAAGTCGTATTCTTCTCAAATCTTCTGTGAGTGTGTGTCCTTCCTGAGCATGCAGATGTCTCTCCAGGTTTCTCCATATATTGCAATCGCTTTTCAGAGCCCCTGCTCACCTCCTAAATCTCACTCCCCAGCTTTTCTGCTAAAGCTTTCAGCACGTCTACTGTTTGCCTCTTTTTGCCCCAGGTGGAAGTATCTCATCCATTTGGCTTTTACTGTTTTTGAGGAACGTGTTTTTGAGGAACACTCCATCCTGATAGAGTTCTGAGTTTGGTGAAACCGAGGGAAGCTGCTTGTGGAAGTCCCTCACTGAAACTTCCAGTAAAAGAAAACACAGTTCCTTGGGAATAATAAAGTCCACTGTGCTCTGTCTGGAACCAGGACCCACACTGGAACATCCGTCATCATTCAGATCACTGCTGTACCAGGGGCTAGGAGGATTCGGGCTATGATAAATTCAAAGACACAAAGAAATTGCACCTTGTTTCAGTGGCCTTTCTCCTGGTTTGATTTGGTTGCTGTTAATCTTTGACTGTCGTCCAGAGTTCTCATAAAGTTGACGCTGACAGATTTTGACAAGATTTTTACCTCTACCATGAAACTAAGGACTAAGTAAAAGCCATTGGAATGGTGATTGTGGTTATACAGGAGTAGTTAGATGAGAAAACACAGTGTGAAGTATTAAAGAATCAGGGTAGGAAACGCATTCAAAAAAATATTATCGGTTTTAAAACTTGAAACTATTTTGGCAGTATCAGTTTGAAAGTAATGGTGTGTGTGTGTGTGTGTATATATATATATGAATTTATTTCTACCTTTATTAGCATAAGCTTTAAATTTACATTTGTGTTTATTCTTTAGATATTTAGTATTTATTTTATTTCAGTTAAATGCCCATATTTATTTTTTCTGTTCTTTTTCCTACAGAAGGTTTGAAGTCTCAAGTTGCCCGCCACAGTCTAAACTATATACAGGAAATTGGAAATGGCTGGTTTGGAAAGGTAAAATGTTGTTCACATCTACCTTTTCCCCCCTCCTAGTTATAATGTTTAGAATTTAAAGCTAATTAAGAGTTGTATTGTAGGACATTCCACGTTCTCTTTAGTTGCTGTGGTACCAGTTGAGTCTACTCTTACACCCTGGAACCACACAGGAATGTGAGCTTCAGTGTTTCTAGGTATATGTGTTTTTCCAAGAAGGTCTTTTATTTATACGTCAGATGCTTTTCCAGTTGTTGGCATAGAACAGTAAGAAGGGAAGAGGGACTGGAATTTTAGAAGCTTTTTATCCTCCTCAAGGTAAATTATTTGTTTTTTAATTCTTCTCCCTTTCTCCCCCCTCTTGCTTACAGTACTTAAACCACTTTCGAGCTGTAGATACATAGTATTATTATAATGGAAACCATGGCAAAGAACTGTTCTCTCTTTCTCATAGCCTGTCAAGGGACAAATAGTAACAGTGGTTTGTTGATCTTTTTACCATGGAGTGTTCAGAAGGAATAATCTTATCATCACAGCTATTTCCATAATGTAATTAGCAGTCATTCTGTGTAAAAGGTTCCTAAGTGAGTAGCGATTGCATCATAAGCAGGGTGGTCAAGACAAGAAGAGGTATTTGCTCCGTGCTCAGCCGTCTTATGCATCTTGTCTTTCCATTCAGAGTTGTTTGTCAGTCCTGTGTCTTTGATGTCATCCTACCTTTATTAGTGACCAAATCTTCTAAACCATTTAGCAAAACCTGTTGTGTATCACACAGTGTTTTTGGTGCTGAGGGTCCAGTGTGGAGGAAGGTAGGTAAAGTCCTGGCCTGTGTGGAGTGCTAGGAATGTGGCAGCGAACAAAAGAGAACCCTTGCCCTGACTAAGCTGAAACCTCTCGCTGTGGCGGGGGGTGGTGGCGGGTGATCAGACAGCAAACAATCAGGAGTGGGGGATGGACTCAGACAGGTGTGGGGGAGCCAGGTGATGTGAGATAGAATATATGCATTTAGAGACCTTTACTCAGAGTGAGCTGGGAAAGTACTCTGGCGTCTGAGAGAGGACTGCAGTAATCCAGCTAACCGGTACGAGGATCACCTGGGCAGTTCCATTGTGGAAGACCAAGGGGAAAGTGGAAAATTGGTCAGAAGGCTGCTGTAGTCACACGGGAAGAGATGCAGGCAGGCTTGGACCTGGATGATAGCATGAAGCGGTGAGAAGTGGTGCGAGCCAATGTGAATTTTCAAATTAAGAGCATGCGGGACTGAGGATTGATCAGATATGGAGTCTGGAGAAGGGGGGTCAAGGGTGGCTGCTTATGGCCTGATTGGTGGGAAGAATAGAATTGCTGGCAAGTGAAATGGGAACGATTAAGGAGAAGCAGGCACGGAGGAGGAGAAAGTCGGGAGTTCGCTTTTGGTTGGGTTAGATGGGATGGCTCTGAGGCATCCAGATGGAGATACCGAGTAAGCAGTTGGCAGTATACATCCTGAACTCAAAGGAGAGGTTCCAGGTGAAAGACACACGTTTGGGAGAGCTCCGTCTATAGGTGGTATTCAGAGGTATGAGACTAGATGGAGTCACCAAGATTGAATGTCAAGAAGAGGGGGAGGCACAAGGACCGAGTCCTGAGGGTCTGCGGCGAGGAGAGGTCAGTGCAGGTAGTGACGGAAGCTGAGGTGATCAGCCAGTGTGTAGGAAGGGGTGCAGAAGAGTGGGGTATTCTGAGAGTCAGTGAAGGAGTGCCAAGAAGATGAATGAATGGTAGTAAATGCTGCTGGCAAACTTAGATGAGGACTCTGGGAGAGGTAGGGCCCAGCACGTGAGGGCCATAGTATTGTCCTAAGAGGCTGTAGAGGGTCACGTGCTCACTTGCAGTGGGCACAAGGGAGAAAGTGGAGGTGGCACATTTAGACAACCCTGTTGAAGAGTCTTACTGTAAAAGGGAGCAGAGAAATGGAGTATGAGCTGTTTGGGACCATCCAAGGGCTAAGGGAAGGCGTTTTGTTTTGTTTTGTTTTTTGCTTTGCTTTGCTTTTTATAGGATGTGCAGCTCTTTTAGCCTCTTTATATTAGAGTGGAGAAACTGATAATGCAGGAGAGAGGAAAGGGGGGTTACTGTAGGAATTCTCTTGAAAAGGGAATAAAAACAGCGTGTGGATACAGGTGCAGGTGGATTTGGTGTTAAAATGAGGAAGTTTACTTGTGGTTATTTTATTCAGTGAACAGGAGGCCAGTTGAAAGGGAGGAGTAAAAAGATGTGTTGGGAGTTTGACTAGGAGAAGAAGGTGTGACAGAGTCCTCTGGGAACCCTGTCAACTAGGAAATGCAGCAGGAGGATGGGAATGCTGAGGACCCTTACAAATTTGAAATGAGACCAGTCATCGTGGTTGTGTGTTTTGTCTGCTTTTGGTGTTACCATAGGCAGGTAGTTGAATTTAAGTAGTGCTGGGGTTTGGCCGAGCCAACAGGGCTCTGTGAGAGGGGCAAGGAGGGTGGTGACAGCACAGGATGGTGGGGTCTTAGCTGCCAGGGAGGAGAGAGGGGCTCTGTGGTAGGGGCAGGATGGTGGAATAGTGGTATCACGAATGGATCTGGAGGGCAAATTGTGCGCTTGTTGGATTAGACTGTTTGAGTGAGCTGGAAATCAAAGGACAAGTAGAGAAGGAGAAATCAAAATTTGAGGTTTGGGACATAATCCAGTTATTAACTAGGTCTAGACCCATGGGAGATTTTGTGAGATGGGGGCAGAGAAAAGATTATTGAAAGTGAGGTAAAAACCTGAGAGGTCAAGGTGTTGAATGAATGGTCCTTGCGGACACTGAAGACCAAGAATGATATCAGTGATGGCAGAGAGAGGATGACAGCAAGATTATTCTAACCTGTTTTGGAATTGCTGTTTTGTGAATGAATGAATTTTATGAAAGCATGAATGCTTATGATAGATGTACAAGCTGGTTGTTTGAAACCAGAGTATATGACTTGGTTAATTATCAGAATTCCTTGTTCTGTTTATTGTTCTGCCTTTACATTCTTAATAAACACATTATATTCTCTTCAAGGCCTTACTCTGTATTTCCAGGGCAATAAAATTAATCTACTTGATAAAAATATGGAAAACTATTTTAAAAAGAAGGCTTTTAGTTTTGATCATTCTTGATTTAAATAAAAATTTTTACTTCAGTGTTTTCATCTTAAATATTATATTTTGGAATGCCTTTGTATTGTCCAGTATTTATATTTGGAGTTTCACTTGTAGTGTGCTCTTATTTTCATTCATTTTTTTTTTTTTTTAAGATTTGTCTGTTCTTGGGGCGCCTGGGTAGCGCAGTTGTTAAGCGTCTGCCTTCGGCTCAGGGCGTGATCCCGGCGTTCTGGGATCGAGTCCCACATTGGGCTCCTGGGGCTGGGAGCCTTCTTCCCTCTCCCACTCCCCTGCTGTGTTCCCTGTCTCGCTGGCTGTCTCTCTGTCACATAAATAAATAAAATCTTTAAAAAAAAAAAGAAAAAAAGATTTGTCTGTTCTAGAGAGAGGGAAAGAGAGAGAGAGAGAGAGAGCCTGAGCAGGGGGGAGGGGCAGAGGGAGAGGGAGAGAATCCCAAGCACACTCCATGCTGAGTGCAGAGCCTGACGTGGGGCTCGATCCCACCACCCTTAGATCATGACCTGGGCCAAAATCATTAGTTGCCCAACTAACTGAGCCATCCAGGCGCCCCATTGTTTTCATTCATTTTGTATTCTGTTCATTTCAGTGGCATATTTTTTTCTTGTGTTTAGACTGAAGTTTTAGTACAAGATAAAGGTCTGGAATAATTGGAATGCCATAGATTTTTAACGTTATAATGCAATGGTAGTGTATTTGCACATTGCCTGTGTGTCAATTTACTTTCTCATATGTGAAGGAGACAAAATAACAAAACCCAGTTGAAGTGTTTTGAGAAACATTTGAGTTATTTTTGAACTGACCTTATAAATTACTCTTCTGTGATGTCATTGGTAATATCCGTGAAAGTATGGTACAATTTTATAATAAAAAAAATACAGATACATATATGAATGCTATCAGTATCCATTGAACAGTTTAAAACTGAAGGAAAGTGGTTTCATTTTTCAAGCCTTTTGTGAAGTAATATCTTCATAGTAGAAGGACTGATTGTTGCTTTATTTATTTTCCTGTGCTCTGTTTCCTGATAATGAGACATACTTCCTTACCATTTTGATGGAAGTGAAGTGAAAAACTGTTCTTTGGTTTTAGGTCCTCCTTGGAGAGATTTACACGGGCACTAGCGTAGCGAGAGTAATAGTGAAGGAGTTAAAAGCAAGTGCGAGCCCAAAGGAACAAGATACTTTTTTGAAAAACGGAGAACCTTACTAGTAAGTAAACCTTAATAAGTGTTCTGTAAACAGAGTCTGTAGTCTGTTGAAAATCAGGTGTTTAAAATGACGTTGCTATTTGTCATATTTAAATCATCATGAATGTCAAAATTTGGTTTACTGTTTGAACAGTTCTGCTAGTGTGCTCCCTGATGAACAACACTGTGACTTTTTATTTTTCCCAGCATTCTTCAGCATCCAAACATTCTGCAGTGTGTTGGACAATGTGTAGAAGCAATTCCCTATCTTCTGGTGTTTGAGTTCTGTGACTTGGTAAGTTTTTAATGGAAATTCAAGGTCAAAGCATTTAAAAGGTTACATCCAAGTGTTTTTGACATATAGAAATGCTGGATGAGGTTCTGCTCTCGCTTCTGTCCCCCATTTTTAAAGCTTTATTATGTGTACTAAGTCATTGCCTTTGAAAATACTATTAACGGACGCTTACATGTTGTTTTATATTCCATCCCTATGCTGAGCTGTTTGCATGTGTTACATTTAATCATATTTGTCCCGACTTTATATATATATGATTAAAGTAAGGTTCAAGGAGATGAAGAAAATGTCGTTTATCAAGTATATGGCAAAACCAGAGCGTGGATTTAGGATTGCCCTTCCCGAGCTTGAG
The DNA here is from genome assembly GCF_002007445.2 of Ailuropoda melanoleuca. Taxonomy (NCBI): domain Eukaryota; kingdom Metazoa; phylum Chordata; class Mammalia; order Carnivora; family Ursidae; genus Ailuropoda; species Ailuropoda melanoleuca. Next base: position 4,928,234 of record NC_048227.1, read on the forward strand.
GTCTTAACTTCCTCTGGGCAGTTCAAAACACCTTTCCTCATTAAGGGAATCTTATAGAGTACCTGTGACCTGTCAGTTATTTATTTATTTTTTAAAGATTTTATTTATTTGAGAGAGAGAGAGAGCACGAGAGAGAGTGAGCAGGCAGAGCAGGGACTGGTGGTAGGGCAGAGGGAGAGGGAGCAGCAGGCTCCCCACTGAGCAGGGAGCCTGACATGGGGCTGGATCCCAGGAGCCCAGGATCATGACCTGAGCCAAAGGCAGATGCCTAACCGACTGAGCCACTCAGGCTCCTCGACCTGTCAGTTTTTTAAAATAATGAATGTATGTGCCATTTATATTTTTAAATAATTAGATGATTTTTTAACCTAAAATTAATAGCCTAATTTCTTAGCATGATAGTATTACTTACTGAGATTTATAGTTGGAAAAACTGTTTTTATGCAGTTTTTATGAATAATAACTTTTATGTGAAAATTTCCTGTCATCATCTGTTTTTGAAAGCTAGGTTTTAGTTGATTTCCTTGCATCGTCTCAGTTTTCAGAACATTAAAACATTAAGACTGTCCACAGAAAAGTGGATGTACATCAGGGTAAGTCCCCAGTTAGTTCAGACAATATTTTCAGCTGGTTAAATGGGAAGAGAGTGGTAGCCATTGTGGATTTTTGTTTTAATTCCTAAATGGGATTTAGATATTATGCTCGTTGGCAAAGGTAGTTAATTCCAAAGAAAAATTAATAACCCTGGGATATTAGCTTTCATTGGATTATATCAGAGTAACCCCCAAATCTCAGTGACTGATAAAGAGCAAAGTGGTGTTCTCACTCATCTTACGTGTCAGCTCTGGGGCAGCTGCACCTCTCTCCCAGGCTGGATTCATCTGTAGCTGCTGGCGGGGGGCGGTGTATATTCTGGTATTCTGTGCAAGTGGATTTATATGGCTCTTTTCCGGCCAGATTTATGAGGTTGTTCAAATCTCCTCTGTGCTTCTGATTTGGGAGGGCTTTGACAGAGAAGTCCGAGTCCGTTTTCTGTCCGTTTTTGAGAGGCACATTATAATCTGCTCTGATTACAGATTTTCCTTATAATTCTAGTTGTATTTGCTTTGAGTGTTGAGTCAAGGATACACATTTAGAACCGATATATGACATCTGGTAGTTTTAAGCTTTCATAGCTATGAAGGGGCTCTTTTTAAGTGTTATTAAGGATTAAGTCTGGTTTCACTGATAATTAATATAGTTATCCCAGCCTTCTTTTGGTTAGAATTTGCCTGGTTATCTCTCTCATTCCTTTTCTCTGATTTATTGGTTTGTTGGTTTTTTCTCTGGCTTCTCCAGTTTATTGGTAAAATTTCGTTCACTTGTCAGTCTTGATCACTTAACATGGAACACGTACTCCATTTATGTTTCTTTTATCTATGAGGTATTTGGAATTTAATGTACCGGTTTTGTATTATTTTTCCTACCTACCTGTTTCAGTTTTTCTGTCTTTTTTGCTAGCCTTCTTTCAGATTCTTGATTTTTTTTTAAAGATTTTATGTATTGATTTATTTATTGGAGAGAGAGAGAAAGTGCAAGAAGAGAAAGAGTGCAAGAGAGAGAAAGAGAGCACGAGGGGAGGGAGGGAGCAGACCCCCTGCTGAGCAGGGAGCCTGACATGGGACTTGATCCCAGGACCCTGAGATCATGACCTGGCCCAAAGGCAGATGCTTAACCCACTGAGCCACCCAGGCATCCCAACTAGTTTGGATTTTTGATACCGTTCTTAGTTTTTTGTGATTATACTGGAGGTTATAATATGCATACGTAATTGGACTAAGTCTAAAATTAATATTTTAACCCTCCTCCAAGGAAGCTAGGGACTTCAGAGAGCTCTGTCTCCATGTAAGGAAAACTGGAATTAAACCTACTTTTCTGGGCCATCCCCACCTTTTCTCCCATTCTCGAGGGTGCTTATTTGTTAAACAGCTGCTGTGGAAAGACAGCAGGCTGCTCTCCATGGGTATAGAGGGAAAGTGTGGTCGTTGTCCTCCAGAGCTCCTCCGTAGCGGGAGCAGACGTGATAATTGTTATTTAGCCTGATAAATTATTGAATGGAGGCGTGAGAACTAAGAAGAAGGAGTTCTCAGTGATGTTTCTGATCATCTTATTGCCTGTGTATTTTGTTTGGATTATCTCAGTATCATCAGGTATAATATCATCCTCGGTTATTACGCTATGAGAACTGCTTATTTTAATGGCCTCAGGGTGACCAGTGTGATGAGTAGTTCCTGTGCTGTCAGCACTAGAGAAAAAAATGTAAAGATGCATCTTTCTGTGATGAGACAAGTCCGCTGTCAGAGTGCTTGTTTTCTGAGACACTTGATGGTGGCTTTCTGGGGTCCCTAAGCTCTTGACATTTTTTGTAACAGTCACCACAGTCTTTGTGAGTGAACACAGCAGAAATGCGACAGGAAGCATATCTACTTGAAATACCACATTTCTGGGTTAAGCAAGGTGGTTTATTAAAACTGTCTCATACATATCGGTATTTCCTCTCCTTCACCTTCCGCGTCCGTTCCTGGAAGTTTTATTAGACGTTGTTGGTGTTCCTGGAATGAGAAAGGCCTCTGGATGCTCAGCGTGTTGTTTTCTTCTGAACAGTTCAGGAGATGGGTTTATTTTTAGTGCTATTTTAATGTATTTTTTCACAAAGTTACCTGTTCTTTTTGGGAGTAGGAGTTTAACCAACTTCATAAAGAAACTCTAAAACATTACAAAATAAACAACGCCTTGACAATTATCATAAATAACCCACAATTAATAAGATTCTCGAGTAGTCTTTTTATCTTTGTCATTATCCATTGTTTTTATATAAATATAATAAATACATGCCTTTTGTTAACTTTTTTTTAAAGATTTTATTTATTTGAGAGAGAGTGAGTGGGGGTGAGGAGCCGAGAGAGAGGGAGGAGCAGAGGGAGAGGGAGAAGCAGACTCCCCGCTGAGCGGGGAGCTTGACGCAGGACTCGATCCCAGGACCCTGAGACCATGACCTGAGCTGAAGGGAGACGCTTAACCAACTGAGCCACCGAGGTGCCCCTGTTAACATCCTTTTCATAAAAATTTTTCCCCAGTACTTTTAGATCTCACATTTAAATGCATATTCTCCAAGTACTTAGACTGAGTATTCAGAGAATATTAACTTACCTAGGGTTGTACTGGCTTTCGTATTTCAGGGTGAAGAGTATGCATACAGCTCTCCAGAATTAACAGTTATGACTTCTTGAAACATATTTTATGTGAACCTCCTAAGTCATAATGGGGAAGTGTCTACTCCTGCAGGCTAGACGTGTGGAAAGAGCCCTCACGCCTACCAGCAGCTTTCATTAGCAGTGCAGAGTTAATAGCTATTTTTTATTTAAGTGCACTGCCCAGTGGTACATTGATCAACAGTAAAACTTTAAAAGCAATAATTGTTTCTCGAAAAATTAAAATAGAATTACCATCTGACCTAGCGATTTCACTTCTAAGTATATATATTATCCAAAATCACTGAAGCCGCCTCAAAAGAGATATTTGGACACCCGTGTTCATAGCAGCATAATTCACAATAGCCCAGAGATAGAAGCGATTCAAGTGACCCATCAGTGGATGAATAAGTAAACAAAATAGAGTCTGTCCATACAGTGGTTTATCACTGAGCCTTGAAAAGGAAGGAAATTCTGGCATTTGCTTCAACATGGATTCACTTTGAGGGCATTATGCTTATTAGTGAGATAAGCCAAACCACAAAAGGACAAATACTGCATGATTCCACCTATATGAGGTGTCTAAAGTAGTCAGACTCACAGAGACAGGGGTGGTGAGTGCCAGGGACAGGGTTGGGAGGGATAGGGAGTGAGTATATAACGGGGACAGAGTCTCCGTTTGGGAAGACGAAAAGAGTTCTGGAGACGGATGGTCGGGGCGGCTGCACACTGGGTGAAGGTGCTTAATGGCCCTTAACTGGACACTTAGAAGTGGCTGAGATGGTGTTGTTATGTTACACATTTTTCACCACACACACAAGTCAGTGATTACCTACCGGTAGTTTAAGGCGCTGTCCCAGGTGTTTCCTATCCTAGCAGGACACTCCTATCCCCTTGGGAAATCTGGCAGTCAGTGCTTGGAGTAGCCAGTCTCCCATCCAAGTAGAGGCTGTTGACCCAGGGCACTCGCCACCTTGCCTGGCAGTGAGGGGTCTTGTTCGTGTCGTTGGATGGCTTCGTGCTCCTCACCTCTGGGCTCTAGGAAGCTTCAGAGGGAGCAGGGTCAGCAGCAGCGAGTGCTGGGGCCTCGGCAGGGTCACCAACTCTAAAGTCCAGTTGTCCAGGCTCAGTATGTGCAGTGGCTACGGGGCAGGAAGCGTCAGGTAGCGTCATCCCAGTGAACCGAAGAGGACCCCCACCTAAAGGGATGTGCCCCCGACACCCCAAAGCCTCACTTCAACACTGAGCCCTGCTCCCAGCCTGGACGCCCCATAGCCCTCCCAGGAGTAGGCCATCCGGAGCAGAGGGGCGTCATGCAAGGCAAAACTGCCCGCTGGCAAGGGTCCAGAGGACAGAGGGTAATCGCTCAGACTCGGTAATAAGCAGCTGCAGCCACAGTGAAAGGAGCCACTATCTTCACATGTTCTTAGTAGGTCAAGAGCTATTGAATGAACATTGGCCTCTTCAGTCGTCATCGGGCAGTGATCATGCTCAGCGATAACATCTCTTAATAGAAAGGAGAGAATATTTTTGTACTGAAGTAATTCTTGTGAGATGGAATTACCAGTCTGTTGTTGAAAAGCACTTTATCTTAGAATTTTTATGAAAGAAAATGAAAACTCTTCCGAGTGAGTTCGGTAGCTGGACTGCAGCCGACGGTTTCTAATGCCGATGGCGCAACGTTCGTGGAAGGAGATGACTGCAGAGTGTTGTCTGTAACTCGTTGCCATGGGAGGTTCACAGTGCTCTCTCAGGAATATCCAGGCAAGGAGATTGTTTTGGGGGTAAGGATCACTCATTCAGCACAAGTGTGCGAGGCACCTAGGAAGTACAGAGGGCTGTGCACAGCGCCCCGGGGAGCACAGGGGTGAGTCGTCCCGCTCCTGCACGGTGCCCTCAGGAACACAGCAAGTCACCTAGATCCCTGCGTTGCCTGCCTCTAGATCCAGGCTGGCCCGCCTTCGGATGCTCCTTCTGCCACTTGTGTATCGCTTTGGGAAGTTACCTGACCTCTCTAAGCCTCAGTTTAGACATCAGTCAGATGGGGGTAATACCATCTGGGGAGACGACCCTGCCTGTTAATAAGATGATTAAGGTAAATTTTGGAGCACATAGTAAAGTGCTTAGAACATGGTAGTTATTTTTATTCATTTTTGGTTATATCAGTTGATCATAATTAATGATGAAAGGTTTGAATAATGTGTATAGAAGTATAAGCAGTTCTGGGCACCTGGCAGCTCAGTCTGTAGAGCATGTGACCCCTGATTTCGATCATGAGTTCAAGCCCCACGTTGGGCATAGAGCTTACTTAAAAAAAAAAAAAATGTGTAGCAGTTCTGACGAGGATCACTGGAGAAGGCTTCGCTTTGGAGAAGGTGTAGCAGTTCTGACGAGGATCACTGGAGAAGGCTTCGCTTTGGAGAAGGTGTTTGCTTGGAGGGTGCAGCAGTGGTTGGATAGACCTGTGTTAGCAGGAACGGCCTGAGCCAGGCGGAGAAGCCCACAGTGCTCTGCAGGGGTGTGGAGACTGGGGAAGCGGGTTGGCGTCTGCTGGGAAAGATCAGTTGGAAGGGCGAAAAGCAGAGACAGACCACTCTGGAGCCCAGACTGCAGGCTGAGGTGACAGACACGTTGCTCCATCTTAATCTTTCTGAAGAGTCATCAGTTTCTTTGACTCTGTCACCTGACCCTGAAGCAAGAGATGTTATTTTCTTTGCAAGGAAGGTTCTTGACGTCAGGTACACATTTCCTTTATGATAGCTGATAAAGCAGGGAGTGAGTTTCTGAGAGGAGTTAGCAGTGGCCACATGAGAATGGGAAAGAAGTCTGTTTGGGGGGGCACCTGGGTGGCTCAGTCGTTAAGCGTCTGCCTTTGGCTCGGGGTGTGATCCCAGCGTTCTGGGATCGAGCCCCCCATCAGGCTCCTCCGCTGGGAGCCTGCTTCTTCCTCTCCCACTCCCCCTGCTTATGTTCCCTCTCTCGCTGGCTGTCTCTCTGTCAAATAAATCAATAAAATCTTAAAAAAAAAAAAAGTCTGTTTGGGATTCTCGACGTGTAGCATCTTCCTCTGTGGGGTTTGCTTTGTTCCATCTCTCATCAAGGGTCAGTAACACTTGGAATCATGGGATCGTAGAGCCAAAGGAACCTTGGCCGCTGCCCACCAAGAGGCCTAAGGAAGGGAAGGCTCTAGTTTTGTCCGTCCCAGGCCTTGTGCTGGGCCTGGGAAATGTCCGTTACTCCCTTCGTGGGTCCTCAGAGCCCTGTGAGATGGATGGCAATAGCTTCATTTTACCGATTGGAAAACTGAGGCTCAGAGAGATGAAGGTATTCGTTGAAGAGTTGAACCCAGGTCTGTCTGGCTTCAGCACCATGCTTTCTGTTCTTTATTTGTCTGGTTAATCGACTCGCCTGAGGTCACATAATTACCAGTGGCAAAGTGGGGACTTTAATTGATGGCTTAATTTTACTCTGTGTGTTTTTATACCAGGTGGTTTAATGCTTTTATATATTTTTTCCACCAGTGGGGAGCCTCTGTTTTAGAATTGTCCTTTGTACAGAAGATGCTTACTTAATGGGTATGTGTTATTTATAAATATATTCATTAAGTAAGTTCATGCACCGGGGAACCTTCTAGGTGCTGGGCATACGAAGATGAATGATGTGTCCCTGCCCCCACAGAGCTCATGTAAAAGAGAGGACATGGAGTTACAGGGGAACAGAGGTGCATGTGGACAGTGTCCCTAACCCAGGGGCAGCAGAGGGGACGCTCGCGATGCACCGCGATGAGGCTTGATAGTGAGGTCGTGGGCACCTGGGTGGAGAGGGCCCTGAGGCCCTGGCTCTTGGCGAAAATAGATCCAGGACTTGGTGATGGTTTGGATGTGGGAGTCTAGAGACAGCAAACCCAAGAATGATGTCTTCAGTTTTGATCTGATCTACTGCGAAAATGGTGACGCCATTTCCTGAGATGGAGCAGGTTGTCTGAGTTACGTATCAGGCTTCTTAGATTTGAGGGGTGTCTTAGGGCATCCGGGAGAGGGTGTCAAGTCAACAATTGGGAGGATGAGTCTGGGGCTCGGGACAGAGGGCTTTGAGCCTGAAAAATGTGTTAGAAATGATTTTTAAAACCATGGGGTGGATCGGGTCATCTTGGAATGAGTGTCCGCAGTGATGAGGACCAGGGTTGAGCCCCGGACTGTGCCTGCACTTACAGATCAGTGAGAGGAGGAAGATCCAGCACAGGGGCCTGGGAAAGGCCTGCCAGTGAGATAGGAGACCTGGAGACAGGTGGAGAGAGAAAGGAGGGCTCCACGTTGGCTGTGCTGGTGAGACTAGGTGGGGGAGCGCTGTGGGAGCAGCTGCAGCGAGCATGGGGGGCTGGGCTGGGGGTGGTCTTGTGAGAGCAGGAGGTGAGTCAGCCAGAAGAGAGTTCATCTGTGAAGGGAGGAGGGAAATGGGATGCTAGTGTGAGAGGCGTGTGGAGGCAGAGGGAGGCTTGTTTGGTTCTTGGTTGGACTGACCTGGGGGGTGTTTGGGCACAGGGGTGAATAATCCATAACAACAGAAGGTGGTGTGCAGGGTGTGGACATTGGCAGGTGAGGGCTTGTGTGCTGAGGAAGAGGCCCTGGGCGGGAGGGGGGTGACCGGACAGGTGCTCAGGGCGTTCAGCTGAACGTGGACATACGTGTTCATTCATGGGCAGGGGCGGACTGTGTGGCTGCTGATGCCCATCTTGCATCCTTTCATTCAAATTTTTGTTTACAAATCATAAATTTCCCCCCAGTCATCCTATTAAACCTATGAATGACTGTAATTTTCCAGTTATTGACTATTCACTTGTTGAGTTTTACATTATGATGAAATTAATTCATTGTTCTCAGTGCCCTGCCGAAAGCCGGCTAGAGCCCGCATGGCGGTGTGGGTTGGAAGTCAGGAGGACACGGGTGAGGGTCCCTGTGAAGGCCTTTGGGTGACTCCATGCAGGAGGCCATTCCTAGTCCCTGCTCCCTCGGAGTTCTTGGTGCAGCGCTTTGCTGCCATCTAGCGTCATACATGTTTCTTCTAGAGTCTTTTTGGGCGGTTTTGGGGAGGATCTGAGAAATGTTTAAGACTTGGATAAAGGAAAGTGTATTTAAATTCAGAATACATTGCTGGTCTTCATGGTTTTTTTTCTTTAAATAAGAGACCAAAGTAATGATCCCTGTCTACCACTGAAACATAAATAAAATAAACCAGATATCTCAATAACAGTTTCGTCTTTTTTGGATAGAATGGATCAATTTTTAGTATTTATTTAATATGAACATTTTTTACTGTAATTAAAGCTTATATGCTGATTTTTTTTTGTTTTATAACGGTGGTACCAGTGGCGCCTGGGTGACTTAGTCAGTTAAGCGTCCGACTCTTGATTTCAGTTCAGGCCATGATCACAGGGTCGTGAGGTCAAGCCCCACGTCAGGCTGTGCGCTCAGTGTGGAGTCTGCTTGAGATTCTCTCTCTCCCCGTCTCCCTCTGCCCCTCCTGCTCGTTCTCTTTCTCTCAAATAAGTAAAACCTTAAAAAAAAAAAAAAGATTTAAACAGTGGTACCAGGAGAGCTCTGAGGATCTTTCTGGAACATAGAACTAACCCTGGGTCCCGCACAAACCACCACAAATCCCATCCAGGAGAAAGAGTGATCAGGCTCCCCCCACTCATTGACGTTAGCTCCTCACCCAGTCAGAGGTGTTTGCCTGGGTTGTGCTAATTGCTAACTTTATCCCTGTCATGGAGGGTGGGGAGAGCCCTTTAGTTTTGCCAAGCTAGAAACACGAGGAGCATGAATGTTCTTAAGCAAAATCCCCTTCTCGTTTTATTTTACCTTCTGGTGAAATTTGGAGAGTGAATTATTGTGGAGACAAGACCTCTTAACACAGTGAGTGGTAATGAGTATACAGTTGCCCATTGAACAACATGGGTTTGAACTGCACAGGTCTACTTTGACGCCGATTTTTCCCAGTAAGTGCAGGGCAGTACTATAAGTGTATTTTCTCTTCCTTATGATTTTTTTTAACATTTCCTTTTGTTCTGTTTTACTTTATTCTAAGAATATAGAGTATAATATATGTAACATACAGAATGTGTGTTAAGTGATTCTTTCTGTTTCTCCGTAAGTCTTCTGGTCAACAACAGGCTGTTAGTCGTTACATTTTTGGAGAGTCTAAAGTTATATGTGGATTTTCGACCACTTGGGGGTCGGTGCCCCTCACCCCCACATTGTCGAAGGGTAAACTGTACTTTAGATAACCTTGAAAAATAACAACACCCACTCTGCCATTCTGCCTTCATGGCCAAAGTCACTTGTGAAGTGTTCCCTGTTTGCCAGCAGCTTCTGTTTGTTTTGAGAACTGGCCAGATACAGCACAGCATAATGCTACTTTTGTGTGAGGGTAATTTTTTCCTTAGATGGATATTGCAGGAGAGGGGTTAGACAAATGGATTTAAGTTGCCATTTCATTGGTAATGTAAATAAACTTAAACTTATTTATTTTCATATTTAGTTTCCGCATGGGCCACCTTTTGAAAATCCCATTAGCCTGTAGACCTGGAGCTTTTTGCTGGTGTTTGTCTGGGTTAATGTAATTATTGTGAGAATTGTCTTTATTCCCACCACTCTCACCAGTGGGTAGAGACTAGCCTAGGGGAGGGCAGGGTGGGGGCGGTTAGGGACACGTGTTTTTAAAAGGCAAGAAAGGGTCTGCTCTGGAGCAGCTTGCAATTCCAGAATCACATCTGGGAGGAAATAAGAGCATGGGTCCTGAGGGACAAACCATCCCTGCCCCACCCCTCACCCCGCCGAAGTTCCATTAAGTTTAGGAGAATCCGACAAATCCATGGGGTTGACATTAAGTTATTTTACATTCATTCTTATAAAATAAATTGATTCGATCTGCATCCCTAAGTAGTAGGATCTTCTTGACAGGTTGGTAAAACTGAAAAGTAGGAGTGCAGCCCCACTGTGTATTGGCTGTGGCCTTGTGCACGGTGGTTGGCCTCCTCCCTGGGCCCCATTTCCACATCCAGGAAGTGTTTCAAATTGCAGGAATTATTTGAGGCAACACATGTAGAAGCTTCTAGCACAGTGCTTGGCACACTGCTCAGAAGTTCCAGTAGCCGTGATTTTTTTTTTTTAAGATTTTTTTTATTTGTTTATTTTGACAGAGATAGAGACAGCCAGCGAGAGAGGGAACACAAGCAGGGGGAGTGGGAGAGGAAGAAGCAGGCTCATAGCAGAGGAGCCTGATGTGGGGCTCGATCCCATAACGCCGGGATCCCGCCCTGAGCCGAAGGCAGACGCTTAACCGCTGTGCCACCCAGGCGCCCCAGTAGCCGTGATTATTAATCTCAACATTATCATTCGTATGAAAAGCCTTGAAACTGGGAATGAAGGAGTCCTGGAGGGGACCTAGAATTTATACTGTGATGTGCTTAGCATTGAAAGTAAGCAGATGTTTGTAGCAGAATATTTGTGCTTATTGGTTTTTACTCTGGGAAGAACTTGATAAATTGGCCGTCTTTCCTACCAGTGGTAAGAAATGCATTCTGTTGCTTAGCTGGTTTCCTCCTGCAGGAGTCTTTCCTTGACTCAGATATAACGCACATTGAAAGCTGTTGGCTTTATATAAAGCTTTAGTTTGGAATTGAGTCAGAGCAATAAATTTTTACTCATGTGATAAAGAGAATGTGGAGGATTTTATTTCCTTAAACCTGTATTCCCCCCACAACTTACAGTCCTAAATTAAAGTCCCGGCAGAAAGGCAGAGTAACACAGGGAGGTCCAGTGGGAGTGCCTGGAGAGCTCGGCATCTCAGCGGTTGCATATCGGGTGTCCAGGTGTGAATTTGTTCGTTTTTCTGCCCAGGCTGCCCTCCTTTGAATGGCCTTTGTAACTTTATGAATTTTTGTGGCGGGCTGGAATGTTCTTTCTCGGAGTGGCGTCTGGGCCACACAGGGCCCTGGGGAGGCTGGCAGAGACTTGGCCAGCACTCAGTGTGCTTTTTCCCCTCCTCTCCTACCCAGTTTTCTTTTCGTTCTCTCCCTCTCCGTTGCTCACAAGTGCTTTGGTGATAGCCTTCATGACGTAATGTTCTCTGACCGTGTGTCTCTTGGAATCCTTAAAGACAGTGTGCATAGCACCATATCGTATGTCAGTTACCTGGAAACTAATATAATCTGCACTTAGTTTATATTGTGCATCATTGAAAAATTATCTTATTTTTACTGTTTTGCTTTACATGTGTTCGTATAAACTAACATTTAGTTTAAAGGTGTTCTCTATACTTCAAAGTCTTTGGATGGAATTACTCTTTGTAATTTGGAACTTGCTTTGAATCAGATTCTTCATCGAGGTCAAATCTAAGTGATTTCTAATAAATAATCTTAATAGTTACCATCGGCTAAGGCACCTGTTCAGTTGCCAGTTTGTTCACCTTGTCCCCGTGGAAGCTGACCTGGACTCCTTTTTGCAGGGTGACCTAAAAGCTTACCTGCGCAACGAGCAAGAGCACATGCGGGGGGACTCGCAGACCATGCTGCTGCAGCGGATGGCCTGCGAGATCGCGGCGGGCCTGGCCGCCATGCACAAGCTGCACTTCCTGCACAGGTGGGTCTGCCCGGCGGCGCCGTTGGCGTCCAGGTTCTGCAAAGGACTTTGGAGGGCGTATGAGTAGAAGCTGTCCTGTACGTCCCAGTGTCGGAATGAGGGTGGAGTTGGGCTTCCATTAAACTGGTACCAGGGAACAGAATGTCTCCATACAGCCTGAGGTCTAGAAGCCATTTCCAGAATTTCAGAGAATGTGAAAAATTTGCTCAGAGCTGAGAGCAGACGGTGCCAGTCTCCCTGCAGACATCTCTCTGTGTGTCCCTTTCATGACAGTGTCAGGCTATGGTTCTAGTTGCGAGGTTGCTGGGTGAGGAAGGGAGGATCTGATAGGCTGGCAGCCAGCGCTCAGAGAGACCTGCTTCCCCGCCCCACCCCGCCGGGTTGCAGGTGGTCAGGGGTTGTGTGCGAGCAATACAGCGGTCAGTGTGACGCATTTGTGCAGAAACCGTTCTGGTCCGATTTGAACAGCCACGGGTCTTTGGAGCACATTGTATTTTGCTCAGACCCTTGATGTAATTTTCGTAATTAAAACAACAAAGGGCTTTGAGGCCTGAGGTAATGGTTCTGTCAACCCAAAAGGAGATTTCTGCTTATTCTCCTCTAGCCTTCTGAGCTCAGATTTATATTTAAAATATGTTTGAAATTATTTCTCAGGTCTCCAGGGAAACCAGCTTCTCTTTAGTTGACTTTAATTAAGTCATTTAACTCTTAATGATCCGAAAAGCAGAAAAGGAGCACCTGTGTGTGTTGACCTTAAGGGCTACGAAGAATTCTATTTTTTTTTCTTTTTTTAGTATTCTTATTTTTAAAAGGTAGGTTTCACAGGAATATATTTATAGTGTGATGCCATTTTTTTAAATAAGAAAACATCTGCTTGTATTTGTAGAGGTGTGAGTGCGTGCACGCTGTGTGTGTACGCTGTGAGTGTGTGTGTGTGTGTGCACGTGTGTGTGTATGTGAGAACAGACATGGAAAAGTACTCTATCAGATTCTCAATGTTATTTCAGGGTAGGGAAGAAAAAAAATTATTAACATTTTTCCATACATCTATATCTTATTTGACATGCAGAGTAAGCAAGTCATTCTGATAAAGGGCTTTATAAAATACCCCAAAGATTATGGGTTTCTTCAAGCACGAGGCAGAATCCCTTACACGAAACTTCAAAATATAAATATCTGTTTGCCTTATAATGGAGAAACCTTGGATTTCATTTTTAATCTCTTATAGCAGGTTAATACTCAGCATACTTATATTGTTACTCTTTTGTAAGACATGGCAGATTATTCCCTAAAAGGTGGTTTAGGAGTTTTTTGATCTTGGAGGCTGGGGCGTTTAGAGAGAATGTCATGTCAGACTCAACAGCGTGAAGGCCCCAGAGGCAGCTAGAAATTGCATTTAAAGCTCACATTTGTTCCTGCTACTGTATTTTAAAAATTGGCAAAGACATTAGAGTAAATGTTCTTTTCCTGTGAGTTTCTGTAGGTTAAAGTTCTACTTAATTTAGAATTGTGTGAGCTTTAGAACAAATAAAGATGATAAATCACATGGTTTGGGTGCTATCCAGGTACAAGATAATATTCTTTAAACTAGTGGCAACTGTCCCCTCCCTCCCTCCCTGTTTCCCTCTCTCTCTCTCTCTCTCTTTTTTTTTTTTTAAGATTTTATTTGACAGTGATAGAGACAGCCAGCGAGAGAGGGAATACAAGCAGGGGGAGTGGGAGAGGAAGAAGCAGGCTCATAGCAGAGGAGCCTGATGTGGGGCTCGATCCCACAACGCCGGGATCACGCCCTGAGCCGAAGGCAGGCGCTTAACCACTGTGCCACCCAGGCGCCCCTCTTTTTTTTTAAGATTTTATTTATTTGTCAGAGAGAGAGCACAAGCGGGGGGAGTGGCAGAGGGAGAGGGAGAGGGAGAAGCAGGCTCCCTGCTGAGCAGGAAATCCGCTGTGGGACTTCATCCCAGGACCCTGAGATCATGAACTGAGCTGAAGGCAAACACTTAACTGACTGAGCCACCTAGGCGTCCCTCTCTCTCTCTCTCTTTTAAGTAGCTATGTTTTATGTAAAATTCCCACTTGGGAAAAAATTTGTGCTTTAAGCTTTTTGTTTTGTTTTGTTTTGTTGATCGTAGCAAACTATATAGCATATTTTTAAATTGGAGTTCAGAATATTTATTGGCTGACTCAGTCAGGCTTTCTGTGTTGGTTGAAAATAGAATAGCCCACACGTCCAACTAAAAGCTGTTGGCTATTTTGGAAACGGATCTAGTAAAGCACTCCCAATTACATTTTATTTTTGCTTATTGTTTAAGAGGAGACGTATACCTGGGTCTTAGGTAGCCTGCATCTCTGAAGTTTACACGTGACATCTGTGAAGGCCGTGTAAACAGCAGAAGCTGCCAGTATGCTATGCTCCACACCATTCTGCCTTTCTGGCCGAGAGCCTGGGACTTCCTGTCCCTTGCCTGTCAGCCTTCCTTAGCAGCTCCAGTGAGATGCCACAGGTCACTGTGATGAGCTAAGTACACAGAGGTTGCAGTGGGCGGCGTGGGCCTTATGGTGGCTCAGATAGCTGAAGACCTCTGTGGCCGTGGCCTTGAGAGGTACCCAGGTGACCACTGTTCACGAGAGAGTCTCTTTAGGATTTTCCCGCTTTTAAAGTTAAGGTAACTTTCGCTGAGAAACCTTGAGGTTCTCTGGCTCTCAGAGTGTGGCTACCCAGTGTTGCAGGAGCATGATACGTAAACACTAGGGTTCGGTGCGATTTTACATGATTTTTTCTTAATCTTTACTGTGTATTGTGTCCACAGTGGTAGAGATTAGGAAGTCTGGTTACTAATCAGCTTGTGCTGAACCTCTGGCGTGAGTGACCGGTGTGTGTGAAATGAAAGAGTGAGGGTCCCAGACGTGGGGCCTCACCTGCGCTAGTCTCGGGTTCTTCACTTGGAAGATCTTGGTCATAGAGCAGAGCTGGGATTCAGAATCAGAGCTGTGGTCTCCGGGGCCCACACTCTTAGCCAGTAAGCTACCCTAAACAATCACTGGTCACTCTTTTACTGGTGACACGATACTGTATATTGAGAAAAAACAAGATACTAGTTTCTTTAAAAAACAAAATTAGTAAGAATTTATTGTCGCTTGCTTATAGATACACTAAAGTGTATCTGGAAATGAGTGCAAAAAAACCTCATTCCGTTTTCACCAATGCCACAGAAATTATTTATAATTTATTATAAATTATTTGGGAGTAAATAATGTGAGAAGGACACAGGACTATGTGAAGGAAGCTGTGCAGTGTCACCGAAGGACATAAAACATGTGAACATGTGGAAAGATGTAGCCCATTTTTTGGTGGGAAGACAACACAGAAATGTCAGTTAACTCAAAATTATTTTTTAAAAAGATTTTAGTTATTTGAGAGAGTGAGTGAGAGAGAGAGTGCACAAGCCAGGGGAGGGGCAGAGGGAGAGAAGCAGACTCCCCACTGAGCAGGGAGCCTTATACGGGGCTCGATCCCAGGACCTTGGGATCATGACCTGAGTTGAAGGCAGACGCTTAACCGATTGAGCCACCCAGGTGCCCACGTTAACTCAGAATTAATACGTAAACTTCATAAACAATCCCATTAAGAACCCTCACAGGATGGGGGGGCAGGTAAAAATTATGTTTAGCTTCATGTGGAAAAATAAGTGTCTAGAAGAGCCAGTAGAGTATGAAAAAGAAGTCAGTTGGGGCAGAGAGGGAGGCTTGCTTTATGAGGTACCAGAACTCACAGCAAGCCACTGTCATAGAGATCAGTATGGTTTTGACGGAGAAACAGATGGGTAGAGAGTAGACAGTACGTAGAGCAAGTGAGTCTATGGCAAAAGTGAAACTCCTATCAGCGGGGAAGAGATAGCTTCTCTGTTAAATGTGAGCATAGTTACCCACCCATCTGGGAAATTATTGGACGCCTGCACCATCCTGTATGTAAAAATCAAGATACAAGAAATAAATGTGATATTGGCAAAATTCTGGAAGGCTGTTTGTGTTACCCAGCGATAAGCGAGGCCTCCTAACTAGAAAGGCCCTCCTTTCCTGAGATAAACCCAGGAGTTGTACAATAAAGGGTGGCTATTACATGAAAGGTCGACCGTTCTATAAAAATTAAATATTTTGCATAGCAACAAACACCACAACAAAGTCGGTGGACAGCAGACTTGGGAAGATGTAGTTGCCAACACAAGGAGCAGCCAAGGGCGACTGCTCACGACACACAACAGGCGCCTACGGATTGGCGAGAGGACGAGGAGCCCCAGACGATGGGCAGAGGCAGACGGGCCAGCAGACGGGAAGGTGATCCCATTCAGTAGTTAGGGACGTGCGGGTTAGAGGCACGGAACCTCAGAGCTTCTGTTGCTAGTAAGGATGTGGGGAAGTTTCTGTCCTGAATTGCATATAAATCATACCAATTTTTGGAGAGCTATTGGGGCAGTAGCTGTATAATTAAAAATACACACTCCCGTTGCTAGACTTACTTCCATAGGACAGAGAGGCACTGAAACTTAAGGACGTGGAGTGGAATGATTTGTCGTAGTGTCATTTGAGGCGGCGGTGAAGAAAATAAACACGACAAAGTAAACTCATGGGGGGAACGAGAACCAGTTTCAGGCCATCTGCACTGTGGGCTACCACACGGCTATCGTAGAGAAAGATGTGGAGCTGCTGGTCTAGTTGACCCAGAGGGATTCCCACATTGTGATGTTGTCGAGTAAGAAATAAAGATGTAGAGAGGTTGGCATGTCACAGAAAGCAAACGCTCCCTCTTCCCCTTGTCCGTATTATCTTGTGTGTACGCTATGTGTATGGAAAAATACAGAAAGATTATACTCACCAGTTTGTTAATACATATTACCTGGAATGGGTGGAGCTGGGGGAGGAAGATAGTTTAAAAAAAACCACATTTTTTTAATTCAAAAAAAAAAAAAGAGGCCTCAGAAGAAGCCTAGTATTCCTGTAACCCAGTTAATGCAAAAGCTTGCACGTGTACGTGAGCGGACGCGGGAGGACAGAGCGCTAGGCTTGGGCTGGCTGTGCTGTGTCTGTGGAAGGAAGGCTCGCCGCAGGCTGCGTGCGTGTACAAAGCACGGGGAAAATGAAAGTGGGCGTCTTCGGGTGGAGGGCCGCTTGGCCTTGGGACCCTAGCCCTCAACTTAAAATCATCGGGGGTGAGTAAAGTACTTAATGTTCCAGTTTTCTAGATGACGCTAGGCCTTATGGGAAAATGAATGTTCTGGGATCCGTGGCATAGTGCTGGCCGTGCTCTGAAGCCAGCTGGTTTGTCACTTGGTAACCACGCCGGCCTTCCCTGACCCTGATCCGATGCAGCCTTCTAGGCCGGGCTTGGATTGCGGGGGTTGTCTGAGGGGTACTACCGGCCCCACTGCGTTTTCACTCGCCTCCCGAGTGTTTCCAGTGCACGCCCAGCGTGAGCACTACCCCTCTGAAGAGTGCAGTTGCGTCCCGGAAGGCAGCTCAGCTCCATCCTGGTGGGGACGCCTTTACGACAGGCCTACGGTATCCCTTGCCGTATGTTAGAGTAGCCTTCTTCTTAAGGACTTTGAAGGGTGTCACCAGGCTGTTGAGGGAAGTCTCCACTCTGACCAGTCTTCCCAGCTCTGTGAGTGTCTGTCAGCCTCGTTCTCTTCCAGGTGCACACGTGTGCCGCTCAGGAGGCGGCCGCAGACAAGACTCAGAGGGACCCCGTGCATATTTCTGGGGTGCTTGCTCGCTCTCTGAGCCTCCTCCTTCCTCTCCTTCTGCCTCGCCCTGCAGTTCAGCCTCTTTGGCAGCCTCTGTTGCCGCCATCCAGGGAGGCTCCTGCTCTCTGGGCTCCGTGTCTCACTGCTGCGGTTTGTCAAGTGACCCTAAACAGAGCCCTGGAGCACATGGGGAGCTCCCCTCTGGTATTTGTTTCTCTTCAGGATTAGAACCTGGGCTGTTGACTGTCCAGTACCTGAAAACTGCCGCCTTATGTGTTTTGTCCAGTCTTGTAATCTTGTACAGGGAGGAGATAAGCCATAACCAGAGGTCGAGACCCATAGAATCCTGACTGTCCGGCTCAGCGTCAGCTCTGGCCCGGTCCTGGAGAAAACAGAACCGAAGGCTTGTCCCCATGTTACCACCGTTTCTCAAAACCCAGGCCAGCAGTGGTGGCCCACATTCCAGCCACAGACCTTCTCCTCGGCGTCTATCCAGAATTTCACAGTACAAGTGTCTTCTGTACGCCTGGAGCCTAGCAGGTTCCTCAGTAAATGTAGTCTTGTTCAGCTAGCAAGGACTGACCTAATAAATCGGGGCAAAAGCTTTCAGAACTGTGTCCTTTGTGCCGTATCAGACTCCTCTGGCTTTCGTCTTGAGCTTCTACTGCTTTGAGTGGTGCTAAGTGGCAGTTTCATCAATACTTAAGGATTTTTTTTAAATTTCCATGACTGCCAAAGGCAGAGCAGTCTGGTCAGCAAAGGAAGAATTAGGGGTTCAGGTTGTTAATTCACCTCTCGTCAGCTGTACCAAGATAAGCCACATTACTTAATCTTTCTGAACCTGTTTCTTCTTTGAAATGGGGATAATCTTTATCCTGAAGTGCTGTTGTCAAGAGGACTTAAGATAATGTATGCCACGCCCTGGAAGAATATTCAGCAGTAAGTTTCGGTTGTTTTCCTTTCCATGTGCACCTCTGTTTATCAGGAATTCAGCTGGCTTGGGAAGGCGTAAGTAACGTGAATAGAGGTGTGGGTGACTTTGAAAATGGCTCCAGCCTCACTGAGCTGTTTCCAGCCGAGCAGTCCTTCTGGGGCCGGGTTCACTCCAGCTCTGGCTGAGCTGAGAACAAGTAGTGATGCTTCCTTGTGAGTCAGGATGGGGAACTCTTCAGATCTGTGGATCCCCACTTCCCACGTCTGCTTGCCCCGCCCACGCAGCCGAGTCCTGTACCATGTCACTGACTGCCGGAGGCGGCAGCCTTGCTGCTGGACGAGGGGACGAGGGGACGAAGCCAGAGACTGTCAGAGCTGGATCATTTGGCAGCCTCACCGCTAGACCTGTTTTTCAACTTGAAGGAAGAATATACTGGGTGTTTGTGTTTCCTGACCAAAAGCAGCCATTGACGTCAAGAATTACCTGTGTTGTTAACGCCTCTGTGTTTTTCTCTTCTCTAGCTTTGTGTGTTGGGCTTCAGAGAATATTTGCTTTTACCAATTTTGACTTGAATTATATCATTATCTTGGAACCGGATAGCACCTTAACATTTTGAGAACATTTCATGTATTGCTTTATTTTATCCTTACAAAACCTTGTGAGTTAGCTCTTAACAGCGCATCCCTGTTGGTTTGTGAGTAAGCTGAGGCTCTGATATGTTACATGACTTGCCCCAAGTCACGCGGCTCCTAAGTCGTGGAGCCAGGATGAGTTCCCACATCGCCTTTGTCGCTTCCCCTCTGTGCTGGGTGTGGCGCTCGCATGCGTTGGGTGGAGGTAGGGGCTAAGTTAAGAAGACGCTCCTCCAGTCCGATCCTGGTTTTGGTCCTCATTACTTCAGATTTCAGGTGAAGAGAAGCATCCTCCTTCCCCTGAGAGTATCTGTTGGATTGTGGAAGAGTTTTAGTATGCCTTTTACAGTGAAAGCCAAAGGCCTTTTACTTATGTGACTTTTCATCTTTTCCGTATCCTTCATATTTGATGTGTCTAAAGACCTGCACTGAACATGTGGAAGGAGAGGGAGGAGGCGGAGGGAGCAGGGCAGCCCAGTTGTTGCCCAGGGGTTGGTGCTCAGATGGCCTGCGGGGAAGACGCCAAGTGCTGAGGCCCCTGCCCGCCTGCAAGGGACACACGCAGGGCCCTGTTGGAATGCTGGCACCCAGCATTTAATTCTGCTCTTAGGAGATGGATGTGGGGAAGGTTAGGAAGGATCTGTTTCTAGAGACTCTGGAAACGCCCATCAGTGGGGCTCGGTGACAGAGCCTCAGTTGGCAGAACCCACGGCACTGTCTTGTCTAGTGGACAGTGTCGCCTGATGGAAAGCATTTTTCTGCCCGCAGAGGGTATATTGCTTCTTCCTCCCTCTTGCCTCCCTTCATTCCAAAAAAGACCGATTTTCTTCTTAAGATTGTAAGTTTCTCTCTTGCTCCCGGACACCACAGGCCTGAGGCTTCTGAGGGGAGCACCGTGAAAATTACCATTAGTAAACAGTGTAGAGACGATTGAATAGAACCAGCTGGCCGTCTAGATGGGCACATGTTCATCGGGACCAGCCATACACCCAGGACAGTGCTCTGATTGCTGGTGCGTTGTCGCTGACAGTTCCTGGGGGGACGGCGTCTTAGAGCTGGCTTTGCAGCCCTGGCAAAGTTACTTTGATTCTCTGCCTGTGTCTTCATCTGTAAAGGGGAAGATAAGAGTATCCACTTCCAAGGTTCCTTGTGAAGATTAAATGAGGCAGTACGTGTATAGAGCTTAGAGAAATGCCCAGCGTAGAGTAAGTGCTTTATAAATCTTAGTTACGGTCACTGAGTTACGTCACCCTTAGCTGCTGCCATCATCAGCCTCAGCTTCGGAAGTTAGTATCTTTGAAAATTAAGAATTTAATCATTAGTTTAAGCTTTTGTCTTCTGAAGTCATATAAAGGCAAACATTTTGAGTTTCGGACTGGAGAAAGTTTTTGATAACTTTATGATTTGAAAGTATAAATTGGGTGTGCTTTTCTCCTTTAATTTAGTGGACTTTTTAATTCCTATGCCAATGGATGATCAAAAAGATAAAAAGATTGAGAGATAAAAAGGGGCTTATACCAAAATCCAAAGTATTTACTCTGTTGTCTATATGGAAGGTTCTTTCAGGAAAAGTAGTTTTTACTTTTCAGCGTATGTATTTTTGAGAATTAACCTGTTCTTAAATAAACTATGTAAATTGTTTTCAGTAAGTCCTGAAAATGTGCTCTTTACCTCCCTGTGGAGAGGTGGGGTTTGCAAGAAAGCAAAGTAATTTGGAAAGGGCCTCCTTGTAACACTCACATGTCTTTGAAACAGAAGTTAAAAAATTAATATTTTTAATGTAGATTAGTTTTGGGTACTTGAAGTTTTAATTTTATTCATCTTTACTTATAATAAATAGACTACCACTAGACAGTTACTCAAGTAATACAAGTTACTGTAAAAAAATTATTCAGACACTTTAGCTCATAGTGTTTTAAAATTCTTGGTCATTGTTGTTTTTTTTATAATAATTTTTTTTATTATATTATGTTAGTCACCATACATCCCTGGTTTTTGATGTAAAGTTCGATGATTCATTAGTTGCGTATAACACCCAGTGCACCATGCGATACGTGCCCTCCTTACTGCCCATCACTGGTCTATCCCATTCCCCACCCCCTCCCCTCTGAAGCCCTCAGTTTGTTTCTCAGAGTCCATAGTCTCTCATGCTTCATTCCCCCTTCTGATTACCCCCCTTTCTTTATCCCTTTCTTCTCCTACCGATCTTCCTAGTTATGTTCCATAGATGAGAGAAATCATGATAATTGTCTTTCTCTGCTTGACTTATTTCACCTAGCATTGTTTTTTTTTTAAAGATTTTATTTATTTACTTGAAATAGAAAGAGAGAAGAGAGCACAAGCAGGGCAGAGGGGCAGAGGGGCAGAGGGAGAGGGAAAAACTCCCTCAGCAGGGAGCCCAATGCAGGGCTCTATCCAGGGACCCTGAGCTCATGACCTGAGCCGAAGGCAGATACTTAACTGACTGAGCCCCCCAGGTGCCCCTCTTGGTCACTTTTAAAACAGTAGGAAATGAGCCATAAATCTGCTATGGATGCAGCAGCAGGTATAGATATGGTCGGTATTTAACCTTAGCAGTTACTCGTGTTTTTTTTTTTTTTTTTTACGATTTGTTTATTCATTACAGAGCGCGAGTGAGCACGGGGCAGGGGCAGAGGGAGAGACTCTCAGGCAGACTCCCTGCTGAGTGCGGAGCCCCATGCTGGGCCCAGTCTCACAGCCCAGGAGCTGATCACAAGTCAGACATTGAACCAACTGAGCCACCCAGGTTCCCCGCCGTAGCAGTTACTACTGTAAGAAAAAATCTGATCATCTCCATGGATTTTAGTAATGAAGCATATGATACACAATCCTTTTTCCATTTCCATTAAAAAAGAATTTTAGGGGCACCTGGGTGGCTCAGTCGTAAGCGTCTGCCTTCTTTAAGCGTCTGCTTTCGGCTCAGGTCAGATCCCAGGGTCCTGGGATCCCGTCCTGTGTCAGGCTCCCTGCTAAGTGGGGAGCCTGCATCTCCCTGTGCTCCCCTCCTGTGCTTTCTCTCACTATCTCTGTCTCTCTCTCTCAAATAAAATCTTTAACTAATTAAAAAGAATTTTCTTTTTTTAAAGATTTTATTTATTTATTTGACAGAGCTAGAGATAGCCAGTGAGAGAGGGAACACAAGCAGGGGGAGTGGGAGAGGAAGAAGCAGGCTCACAGCAGAGGAGCCCGATGTGGGGCTCGATCCCAGAACGCCGGGACCACGCCCTGAGCCGAAGGCAGACGCGCTTAACCGCTGTGCCACCCAGGCGCCCCAAGAATTTTCTTTTTAAAAAGATTTTTATTTATTTGGGAGAGAGAGACAGCGTGAGAGGGGGAGGGTCAGAGGGAGAAGCAGATTCCCTGCCGAGCAGGGAGCTAGAGCACGCTCTCAACACACCACTCTGCTTCATAGAGAAAGCCCTGTTCACAGCAGTTTGGGGTGACATCGTCCTGCTTGCAGATCCCCTTGTCCTTGTGTTCACTTCACTCTCCCTGTTTTCAGTGACTTAGCCTTGCGGAACTGTTTTCTTACCTCGGACCTGAATGTGAAAGTGGGAGATTATGGAATAGGATTCAGCAGGTACAAGGTAAGCCAAGGTTTAAAGATTCTCTCCTGAAGCTGATTTAATTTCATAGTCATGAGGTGGTCATATCACAGAATGCCACCCTGGTTTTGGAAGAGGGGTAAGAATCTTGGTTATGTTGCCTTTTTTGGAAAGTGGTTTGTTCTAGTCGTTTTAACAGAAGCGTTGGCTTGTGTGGTGTTTCTACATTGGTGGCTCTGTGCTGAGGTTTTGTGACAGCTTTCCAAAGGCTTTGTTTAAAAATAAGACTTTTATGCAGTGTAATTAATGTAGCTTGACGGTGCATAATACATTTTAGGGTGAACACATGGGCAATAATCTTTACCACCTGTGTAATAAAATACACTGTACATGTCATATCAGTCTTTCTCCAGCAAAATTCTGGCTCAAATTATAGTAAGCTTGGAATTTAGATTTTTTAAACTCAGCCATAAAAATATCCCGAAACAAAATAAGAGACCGGTTAGGTTTTCGTGTTTTTTTGGAGCCCAGCTGAATGAGGTAACATGATCTGGGGCACAGAATGTGACTGCTCTGGCTCCGGTGTCTTCCAGGGGCTCTTGTGAGGACCACAGGGGTCGTGTTTTCATAGTGCTGTGTAACTGAACTACATCATGCGGGTAGGAGTCGGTTATTTGTCTGCATAGTAGCTCTAGCGTCTTGAGCCCTTGCTGCGCACCAGGCAGCAGGACGTAGTTGCCCGCAGTATCTGTGTGAATCCTCACCATCGAGGGAGGTGGGTATTGTATCATCCTCGTTTTACAGATAAAGAGAAAGGCTTCGCATGTTTGTTGCCTGTCCAGAGTCTGGTAGCTAGCTGTACACGGTTGAGTGTGGACTTAGAGCCCAGCCTGTGCTCTTATTAACTGCAGGCACTGCTGCCCTACTCGGGGCATAAGGCCCAGCGTATTTTAAAAGGTGTTTTGCTCAGAGTCTGTGTTCTGCGCATCAGACGTGGCGTACCTTCCTTTTCCAGGAAGGCCGACTGAGCAAGTGTTCATGGCTCAGAGAGCAGCTCACGAAGCCCAGGAGGCTTCAGAGAAAACCTCACCCACCTGCTGCCCAGAAAATCTCTCTTCATGCCCATTTGTTTTTCTGACATGTCTTTTGGGTTTGGTATGTGTTTTCCGAGAATGACCTAGTGTTAAATCATTGAGTTCACTAAAAAGCGTGATAGAATTTAAAATTCTGTATGCTTTCTAACAAAACAGGAGGATTATATTGAAACACATGATAAAAAAATTTTCCCTCTGCGATGGACTGCTCCAGAATTAGTAACCAGCTTTCAAGACAGACTACTAACTGCAGATCAGACTAAGTACAGTAACATCTGGTACGTATTGATTTACCATTCTGCTAGCTTGTTGTGTAGCAAAGTCCTAACTTCTTTCCCCTTGAGTACTTAAAAATAACTGAGTAAGATTTAGGAACACAGGCGTGCGTGATGGTGAGGTAAACACAATTTATTGACGTCGCAGCAATTCTGACAGTTGTATGATATAATTAACTTTTCTCTTACCCATTCAACGGTAATAAGGTCCATAAAGGCAGGAACCCGGTCTACTTTCTTGACTCCTGTAGGACCTACAGTATAATAGACATTTTAAATATTTATTAAAGTGAATGAAAAAACAGAAAGAGGTTTGGACCAACACGTAATACTGTGATTTATAGGAGATCAGTTTAATGAAAGTTGAAAAAAATGTGTTTACGTCTTTAACTAACGATTTCTGTTACAGCTTTCTTAATTTATATATACATTTTTTT
The DNA here is from genome assembly GCF_002007445.2 of Ailuropoda melanoleuca. Lineage (NCBI taxonomy): Eukaryota > Metazoa > Chordata > Mammalia > Carnivora > Ursidae > Ailuropoda > Ailuropoda melanoleuca. Next base: position 4,952,782 of record NC_048227.1, read on the forward strand.
GTGCTATTATCCTGCTTTTTCTGTTTTCTTTTTCTCTTCTTGCCTTCTTTTGGATTGATTTTTTTTAACTGCTTTTTCCTGTTAGTTTGGGAGCTGTATATGCTAGTCCTATACCTTTATTAAAGGTTACCCTACAAGTTATAACATGTATATTCCACTTATTTTAGTCTACTATTAGTTCGTATTTTGACCCTCCCTCTGAACAATACAAGGACCTCAGGATACTTTAACCTGGTTTAATTGTACACCACACAGCTTCACGTACACACACGCACCTGTGCACACACACGCACACATGCACACACACAGCTATATCTTATTATTGGTTTTTTTTTTCTTTTATCCTCACAAGGCATTATTATTGGTTTTTTAGCACTTTTTTTGTTTAGGTTTATCCACGTAATTAAATCACTTTGCTCTTCATTCTTTTTTTTTTTCTCCTTTTTTTTTTTTTTTTATTTTTATTAAATCTCAGACATTCCATCTGGGATCATTCTCCCTTTGTCTGAAGTATGTCCTTCAGAATTTCCTATAGTGAGGGCCTGCCGGTAACAGACTCTCAGTTTTTTGTAGGTCTGAACATACCTTTATTTTGTCCTCATTTTTGAAATATATTTTTACTTGGTGACAGTTACTTTCTCTCAGCATATTGAAGAGATCATTCTACTGTCTTCTGGCTTCCATTGTTGCTATTGAGAAGTCAGCCGTAAGTCTACCTAACCTCTTTGAAGGTAATGTGACCTTTTCTCTCTGGCTGCTTTTAAACTCTTCTCTTTGTTTTTTGTAGTTTCACATGATGTGTATGGGTGTGGATTTCTTATGTTTTTCTGCTTGGGATTTATTTGGCTTTTCAGATCTATAGGTTGGGCGTTGTTCTCAGCTCTACCCTTCAAATACTGCCTCTGCTCCATTTCTCTCTTTTGGAAAGTCCGTTTAGATGTGTATTATGCCTTCCTGCTCTGCCTTCTGTCTCTTCCTCTCGCCTTTATATAGCCTATCTCTTTGACTCTCTGGGCCACACTCTAGATAATTTTGAGACCTGTGCTCCAGCCACTAATTCTTTCTCTTTTTAAAAATTCTCTTTTCAGCTGTGTCTGTTCTTCTGTTAAATCTCTCAATTAAGTTTTATATAGTTCAGCTATTGACTTTTCAGTTTTAGGAACTCTATTTGGTTTTTGAAAACACGTCCCACTGTTTTTAAAACAATGGGATTGTGATCTGCATCAGATAATTCCGGTAGTTGAAGTCTTGGGGGATCTGATCTTGCTGGTTCTTGATGGTGCCTTGTTTCCTGGGGGTAAGGATCTTGGAAACCTAGAACTGGGGAGCATTCCTCCAGAGAGGATCCACACTTACTTGCTTGTGTCGGATACCAGGGGAGCTTTACTTATTCAGCCACGTTTTTTTTTGAACACTAAGGTGATGTGAATTTGGGCTGCAAATACAATCAAGGGCCAGCTCTGTGGTTACAGCTTGTTAGGGACCGACCCCCCCCCTTACACACGTACACACATTCTCACACATTCGTACGCATGTACACTAACTCACAGCACCTCATTGCTGAGTGAGCTTGCCTTTCGTGCTCCTGGAGGGAGGCAGGGGCAGGTTTAATCTCACTGTGAGGAGGTCTGTCTGTGATTCCCCTTAGCTTGGGCAGGCCCAGGGCTTTGGACTATTTACCAGCACCCGCATTGCCTTATAAACCAAGACCACAAAATCCCAAGTTCTGTGCTTCAGCAAAGGCACCAGCTCAAAGGTGGTTTTGGTGTTCTCCTTAGTACTTCAAGTTCTAGAGTTTTTTCCTGACAGTTCCCTGTTAGCCCATCTTTGGTGCCTTTAAAAAGATGCTTTGTATGCTTCATCCATATATTGCCTGTTCCTAGGAGGGCGTTGAACCTGAAAGCTTAGCCTGTGTTCCCAGAGACAGAGCCCACCACTTTGAGAAGTCTCTGGTGGTAGGGCCGACAGTAGTGCCAACTGCAGCCCAAGGCAGGGGCCACGCTGCCCTGTACCAGGGGTGAACAAGAGGGCCCTCTCTTAGAGACTTCTTGGAAGAGAGGATAAGAACTACAGGATGCTTTTCTTCCCAGAAGGGAGAAGCCAGTGGTACTCAAGGATGCAAGAGTGGGTGCAGGTAGAGAACTGAATAGGGGTCAGCGGCAGGGATTGGTGGCGGTTATCCTGGAGGACACCGCACAAGGTCGAGTAGAGAGCTCCGGGGCAGGGACACACCTTGAGGAGGAGACTCAGCTTATCTTTCTCTGTGGCCTGAGGAGATGAGTAGGAGATGCGCAGAGATGCTAGAATTGGTGGAGTGAGGAGTTGAGAAAGCCCATGCTTCATGTTCTCTGAAGAACAGGGTGGGTTGGGGGCTGGAGGGGGGTTTGGTTTGGGACTAGGCCTGTTGGGGGAGGGAAAGGGAGTTAAATCAGGGATTTGGAGAAATTGACACGGTAGTTATATGCCCAAGATCACACCAAGCATGGTAGCGATAACACTCGTTTTGCCATTAATTATATACTATCTCTGTGGTCTTTAGTGTTTCATGTGAATTTCTCATTTTCCTCAGTTAAATCGTAAACTCCCTGAAGTCGTCGATAGTGTCTTAAACTTCTTTTGTATCCAGAAAGGCCCTCTGCCTCTGGCAAGTCTGTGCCAGGGAAAGGAAGTGTTTTATATCTTGAATTGAGTTGTGAAATTTGGATCCATTTATTTTCTCTGATAGAAGTGGTTTCTCAACTTAGATACTGAATATGCTGATTTTGTTCACTGACTTGTGAAGTTAGCATAGCAAAATCAACTCATAAGTTACACTATACAGTGTTAAATGATAGACCTATTTATTCAGTACAGTTTATGATTCAGACAGGCATTCTGGACGTATCGATCCAAGTCATGTCAACCATCGATACCCAAACCTGGCTGGATATCAGAAGCACTAGGGAACTTTAAGTACGGTTTCCTAGGCCACACCTGCATCTACCAACTGAGAGTCCTTGGGGGTGGGTCCTAAATACCTGGGTATTCCCAGAAGACACAGGTGGTCGGCCAGGTTTGGGAGCCATTGCAGTGACTAGGAGATGCTGCGACACAACCAGAGGCTCATGGGGTAGAAACCTAGAGACGGCACAGAGCAGGTGGAGAGTAAGTGCCCATCTCCATGGCGACAGAGCACTTGGCCTGAGAGAATGGGATGGGTGCCAGGAAGGGGCAGTTCCCTCCTGCCTGTGGTAACAGCCGCATACCTGGAGGCATGGAGAGGCTCGGCAGGTGGCAGACACACAAATAGGTGGCAGAATGATGGCTAGAAGTCCCTTCATAATAGCAAGCAAACCCACACTGTTAGGAAATATGTGGATCACCAAAGAAGACATTACTAGTTTAGATAAAGGTTTCTCTGAGATGCCGCTGGTGTTTACTGCTATTGTGAATGGGATTTTTTTTTTTTGGTCTACCTCAGGATATTTATCTTGTTATCTCACCGTTTAGCTGAACTCTGAAATAGTTCTAACGACCTTTCAAATAATTTCTTGAGTTTTGAAGTTGATGGTTGCATTAGCTCCTCTCTGTGCCCATTATCTGTTTAATTTTTTTTTTTTTTTGCGTTGGCCAAAACTATGTAGAGTACTCAGTAGTAAGTATGTAAGTATGAGGAGGCGTGCTTGTCCTCATTTTCTTGAAAATGCCCCCTTTTTAAAAAATCACATTTAAGAGCTATCTTAAATAACCTTTTCAGTACACGCCTTGTTCGTAAAGTCACTAAAGAGTGTACAGATAAAAATGTTGGTGCTGAAAAATTTGACATCTAAAGGGAAGAAGAAATAACTTTTCTTTTTTCCACAGGTCTCTGGGTGTGACGCTTTGGGAGCTTTTTGATAATGCTGCTCAGCCTTATTCCAACCTTTCCAACTTAGATGTTCTCAATCAGGTGATTCGAGAGAGAGACACAAAGCTCCCTAAGCCCCAGCTGGAGCAGCCTTATTCCGACCGATGGTGGGTAGCTCCGTTTCACATTTTGTTGTCTTCAAAAGATAAGGAAATTCTCTTTCTATTTCTAAACAGTAAATGTTATGAAAAGCAGTCATTTGTGTTTTATTCACAACTGAGTTTAGATTTAACATCTATTTTTAAAATTTAATGTTTTTTTAAAAATGTAGAACAGGTAAGGATTTATGAATTATGTGCAATAGGAAAAAATGTGAAGTCTGAACTAATTCAGAAAAGTCGATATTAAGGGCGTTTCCTATTGTGAAATTGTTTTAAAATGAGGCTGTGCTTGTAAGTGATACCCAGTATGTGAGAAGAGACCGTAGAAACAATAGTATTTAAATAGGCAGCAAGAGCTAATTTGCATAATGTATGTTAACATTTGCAAAACAGATTTACTTCTTACGAGTCCAGTTCTTACTCGAATGCCTGTTAAGATCAGGTTCCCCTCTTTCTAAGCCTCTGTTTACACCGCTGCGTGCACAGCACAGCACGTTCTGCTCTGAAGGAAGCGTGGCGACCCCCTGCGCTTCCCCATGGCTCCGCTCCCGGCGCTGCTGGAACCGTTTCACCCAAAGTAACCAACTGGACCTGGACTCTACGTTTAATACTGAAGTCCTCTTTGTCTTACCTTCTGCTCATGGCACCAGCTGAAGATGTTGGCTGTATTCAGTCATCCCTTCGAAGACCCAGCTCCTGGTTGCTGGCTTCTGTGGACTTCATTGTCTGCTGTTTCCCTCCACTTTCAGCCACTTTACTGATCTAAGGAAGCCATGTGCTACATAAGATCGGAGTGTTACTTTTTACTGGGGGGAATAGAGATTAGTTACAGCAGAATTTGTTTCTGAGAATTCTTGCAAAATAGAGTGAATAAATGTAAAACTGTAAGACAAGTGCATTCTTTTTTTTTTTTTTTTTAAGATTTTATTTATTTATTTGACAGAGATAGAGACAGCCAGCGAGAGAGGGAACACAAGCAGGGGGAGTGGGAGAGGAAGAAGCAGGCTCACAGCAGAGGAGCCCGATGTGGGGCTCGATCCCAGAACGCCGGGACCACGCCCTGAGCCGAAGGCAGACGCGCTTAACCGCTGTGCCACCCAGGCGCCCCAAGAATTTTCTTTTTAAAAAGATTTTTATTTATTTGGGAGAGAGAGACAGCGTGAGAGGGGGAGGGTCAGAGGGAGAAGCAGATTCCCTGCCGAGCAGGGAGCTAGAGCACGCTCTCAACACACCACTCTGCTTCATAGAGAAAGCCCTGTTCACAGCAGTTTGGGGTGACATCGTCCTGCTTGCAGATCCCCTTGTCCTTGTGTTCACTTCACTCTCCCTGTTTTCAGTGACTTAGCCTTGCGGAACTGTTTTCTTACCTCGGACCTGAATGTGAAAGTGGGAGATTATGGAATAGGATTCAGCAGGTACAAGGTAAGCCAAGGTTTAAAGATTCTCTCCTGAAGCTGATTTAATTTCATAGTCATGAGGTGGTCATATCACAGAATGCCACCCTGGTTTTGGAAGAGGGGTAAGAATCTTGGTTATGTTGCCTTTTTTGGAAAGTGGTTTGTTCTAGTCGTTTTAACAGAAGCGTTGGCTTGTGTGGTGTTTCTACATTGGTGGCTCTGTGCTGAGGTTTTGTGAAAGCTTTCCAAAGGCTTTGTTTAAAAATAAGACTTTTATGCAGTGTAATTAATGTAGCTTGACGGTGCATAATACATTTTAGGGTGAACACATGGGCAATAATCTTTACCACCTGTGTAATAAAATACACTGTACATGTCATATCAGTCTTTCTCCAGCAAAATTCTGGCTCAAATTATAGTAAGCTTGGAATTTAGATTTTTTAAACTCAGCCATAAAAATATCCCGAAACAAAATAAGAGACCGGTTAGGTTTTCGTGTTTTTTTGGAGCCCAGCTGAATGAGGTAACATGATCTGGGGCACAGAATGTGACTGCTCTGGCTCCGGTGTCTTCCAGGGGCTCTTGTGAGGACCACAGGGGTCGTGTTTTCATAGTGCTGTGTAACTGAACTACATCATGCGGGTAGGAGTCGGTTATTTGTCTGCATAGTAGCTCTAGCGTCTTGAGCCCTTGCTGCGCACCAGGCAGCAGGACGTAGTTGCCCGCAGTATCTGTGTGAATCCTCACCATCGAGGGAGGTGGGTATTGTATCATCCTCGTTTTACAGATAAAGAGAAAGGCTTCGCATGTTTGTTGCCTGTCCAGAGTCTGGTAGCTAGCTGTACACGGTTGAGTGTGGACTTAGAGCCCAGCCTGTGCTCTTATTAACTGCAGGCACTGCTGCCCTACTCGGGGCATAAGGCCCAGCGTATTTTAAAAGGTGTTTTGCTCAGAGTCTGTGTTCTGCGCATCAGACGTGGCGTACCTTCCTTTTCCAGGAAGGCCGACTGAGCAAGTGTTCATGGCTCAGAGAGCAGCTCACGAAGCCCAGGAGGCTTCAGAGAAAACCTCACCCACCTGCTGCCCAGAAAATCTCTCTTCATGCCCATTTGTTTTTCTGACATGTCTTTTGGGTTTGGTATGTGTTTTCCGAGAATGACCTAGTGTTAAATCATTGAGTTCACTAAAAAGCGTGATAGAATTTAAAATTCTGTATGCTTTCTAACAAAACAGGAGGATTATATTGAAACACATGATAAAAAAATTTTCCCTCTGCGATGGACTGCTCCAGAATTAGTAACCAGCTTTCAAGACAGACTACTAACTGCAGATCAGACTAAGTACAGTAACATCTGGTACGTATTGATTTACCGTTCTGCTAGCTTGTTGTGTAGCAAAGTCCTAACTTCTTTCCCCTTGAGTACTTAAAAATAACTGAGTAAGATTTAGGAACACAGGCGTGCGTGATGGTGAGGTAAACACAATTTATTGACGTCGCAGCAATTCTGACAGTTGTATGATATAATTAACTTTTCTCTTACCCATTCAACGGTAATAAGGTCCATAAAGGCAGGAACCCGGTCTACTTTCTTGACTCCTGTAGGACCTACAGTATAATAGACATTTTAAATATTTATTAAAGTGAATGAAAAAACAGAAAGAGGTTTGGACCAACACGTAATACTGTGATTTATAGGAGATCAGTTTAATGAAAGTTGAAAAAAATGTGTTTACGTCTTTAACTAACGATTTCTGTTACAGCTTTCTTAATTTATATATACATTTTTTTGTGCTATTATCCTGCTTTTTCTGTTTTCTTTTTCTCTTCTTGCCTTCTTTTGGATTGATTTTTTTTAACTGCTTTTTCCTGTTAGTTTGGGAGCTGTATATGCTAGTCCTATACCTTTATTAAAGGTTACCCTACAAGTTATAACATGTATATTCCACTTATTTTAGTCTACTATTAGTTCGTATTTTGACCCTCCCTCTGAACAATACAAGGACCTCAGGATACTTTAACCTGGTTTAATTGTACACCACACAGCTTCACGTACACACACGCACCTGTGCACACACACGCACACATGCACACACACAGCTATATCTTATTATTGGTTTTTTTTTTCTTTTATCCTCACAAGGCATTATTATTGGTTTTTTAGCACTTTTTTTGTTTAGGTTTATCCACGTAATTAAATCACTTTGCTCTTCATTCTTTTTTTTTTTCTCCTTTTTTTTTTTTTTTTATTTTTATTAAATCTCAGACATTCCATCTGGGATCATTCTCCCTTTGTCTGAAGTATGTCCTTCAGAATTTCCTATAGTGAGGGCCTGCCGGTAACAGACTCTCAGTTTTTTGTAGGTCTGAACATACCTTTATTTTGTCCTCATTTTTGAAATATATTTTTACTTGGTGACAGTTACTTTCTCTCAGCATATTGAAGAGATCATTCTACTGTCTTCTGGCTTCCATTGTTGCTATTGAGAAGTCAGCCGTAAGTCTACCTAACCTCTTTGAAGGTAATGTGACCTTTTCTCTCTGGCTGCTNATTGAAGAGATCATTCTACTGTCTTCTGGCTTCCATTGTTGCTATTGAGAAGTCAGCCGTAAGTCTACCTAAGCTCTTTGAAGGTAATGTGACCTTTTCTCTCTGGCTGCTTTTAAACTCTTCTCTTTGTTTTTTGTAGTTTCACATGATGTGTATGGGTGTGGATTTCTTATGTTTTTCTGCTTGGGATTTATTTGGCTTTTCAGATCTATAGGTTGGCGTTGTTCTCAGCTCTACCCTTCAAATACTGCCTCTGCTCCATTTCTCTCTTTTGGAAAGTCCGTTTAGATGTGTATTATGCCTTCCTGCTCTGCCTTCTGTCTCTTCCTCTCGCCTTTATATAGCCTATCTCTTTGACTCTCTGGGCCACACTCTAGATAATTTTGAGACCTGTGCTCCAGCCACTAATTCTTTCTCTTTTTAAAAATTCTCTTTTCAGCTGTGTCTGTTCTTCTGTTAAATCTCTCAATTAAGTTTTATATAGTTCAGCTATTGACTTTTCAGTTTTAGGAACTCTATTTGGTTTTTGAAAACACGTCCCACTGTTTTTAAAACAATGGGATTGTGATCTGCATCAGATAATTCCGGTAGTTGAAGTCTTGGGGGATCTGATCTTGCTGGTTCTTGATGGTGCCTTGTTTCCTGGGGGTAAGGATCTTGGAAACCTAGAACTGGGGAGCATTCCTCCAGAGAGGATCCACACTTACTTGCTTGTGTCGGATACCAGGGGAGCTTTACTTATTCAGCCACGTTTTTTTTTTGAACACTAAGGTGATGTGAATTTGGGCTGCAAATACAATCAAGGGCCAGCTCTGTGGTTACAGCTTGTTAGGGACCGACCCCCCCCCTTACACACGTACACACATTCTCACACATTCGTACGCATGTACACTAACTCACAGCACCTCATTGCTGAGTGAGCTTGCCTTTCGTGCTCCTGGAGGGAGGCAGGGGCAGGTTTAATCTCACTGTGAGGAGGTCTGTCTGTGATTCCCCTTAGCTTGGGCAGGCCCAGGGCTTTGGACTATTTACCAGCACCCGCATTGCCTTATAAACCAAGACCACAAAATCCCAAGTTCTGTGCTTCAGCAAAGGCACCAGCTCAAAGGTGGTTTTGGTGTTCTCCTTAGTACTTCAAGTTCTAGAGTTTTTTCCTGACAGTTCCCTGTTAGCCCATCTTTGGTGCCTTTAAAAAGATGCTTTGTATGCTTCATCCATATATTGCCTGTTCCTAGGAGGGCGTTGAACCTGAAAGCTTAGCCTGTGTTCCCAGAGACAGAGCCCACCACTTTGAGAAGTCTCTGGTGGTAGGGCCGACAGTAGTGCCAACTGCAGCCCAAGGCAGGGGCCACGCTGCCCTGTACCAGGGGTGAACAAGAGGGCCCTCTCTTAGAGACTTCTTGGAAGAGAGGATAAGAACTACAGGATGCTTTTCTTCCCAGAAGGGAGAAGCCAGTGGTACTCAAGGATGCAAGAGTGGGTGCAGGTAGAGAACTGAATAGGGGTCAGCGGCAGGGATTGGTGGCGGTTATCCTGGAGGACACCGCACAAGGTCGAGTAGAGAGCTCCGGGGCAGGGACACACCTTGAGGAGGAGACTCAGCTTATCTTTCTCTGTGGCCTGAGGAGATGAGTAGGAGATGCGCAGAGATGCTAGAATTGGTGGAGTGAGGAGTTGAGAAAGCCCATGCTTCATGTTCTCTGAAGAACAGGGTGGGTTGGGGGCTGGAGGGGGGTTTGGTTTGGGACTAGGCCTGTTGGGGGAGGGAAAGGGAGTTAAATCAGGGATTTGGAGAAATTGACACGGTAGTTATATGCCCAAGATCACACCAAGCATGGTAGCGATAACACTCGTTTTGCCATTAATTATATACTATCTCTGTGGTCTTTAGTGTTTCATGTGAATTTCTCATTTTCCTCAGTTAAATCGTAAACTCCCTGAAGTCGTCGATAGTGTCTTAAACTTCTTTTGTATCCAGAAAGGCCCTCTGCCTCTGGCAAGTCTGTGCCAGGGAAAGGAAGTGTTTTATATCTTGAATTGAGTTGTGAAATTTGGATCCATTTATTTTCTCTGATAGAAGTGGTTTCTCAACTTAGATACTGAATATGCTGATTTTGTTCACTGACTTGTGAAGTTAGCATAGCAAAATCAACTCATAAGTTACACTATACAGTGTTAAATGATAGACCTATTTATTCAGTACAGTTTATGATTCAGACAGGCATTCTGGACGTATCGATCCAAGTCATGTCAACCATCGATACCCAAACCTGGCTGGATATCAGAAGCACTAGGGAACTTTAAGTACGGTTTCCTAGGCCACACCTGCATCTACCAACTGAGAGTCCTTGGGGGTGGGTCCTAAATACCTGGGTATTCCCAGAAGACACAGGTGGTCGGCCAGGTTTGGGAGCCATTGCAGTGACTAGGAGATGCTGCGACACAACCAGAGGCTCATGGGGTAGAAACCTAGAGACGGCACAGAGCAGGTGGAGAGTAAGTGCCCATCTCCATGGCGACAGAGCACTTGGCCTGAGAGAATGGGATGGGTGCCAGGAAGGGGCAGTTCCCTCCTGCCTGTGGTAACAGCCGCATACCTGGAGGCATGGAGAGGCTCGGCAGGTGGCAGACACACAAATAGGTGGCAGAATGATGGCTAGAAGTCCCTTCATAATAGCAAGCAAACCCACACTGTTAGGAAATATGTGGATCACCAAAGAAGACATTACTAGTTTAGATAAAGGTTTCTCTGAGATGCCGCTGGTGTTTACTGCTATTGTGAATGGGATTTTTTTTTTTGGTCTACCTCAGGATATTTATCTTGTTATCTCACCGTTTAGCTGAACTCTGAAATAGTTCTAACGACCTTTCAAATAATTTCTTGAGTTTTGAAGTTGATGGTTGCATTAGCTCCTCTCTGTGCCCATTATCTGTTTAATTTTTTTTTTTTTTTGCGTTGGCCAAAACTATGTAGAGTACTCAGTAGTAAGTATGTAAGTATGAGGAGGCGTGCTTGTCCTCATTTTCTTGAAAATGCCCCCTTTTTAAAAAATCACATTTAAGAGCTATCTTAAATAACCTTTTCAGTACACGCCTTGTTCGTAAAGTCACTAAAGAGTGTACAGATAAAAATGTTGGTGCTGAAAAATTTGACATCTAAAGGGAAGAAGAAATAACTTTTCTTTTTTCCACAGGTCTCTGGGTGTGACGCTTTGGGAGCTTTTTGATAATGCTGCTCAGCCTTATTCCAACCTTTCCAACTTAGATGTTCTCAATCAGGTGATTCGAGAGAGAGACACAAAGCTCCCTAAGCCCCAGCTGGAGCAGCCTTATTCCGACCGATGGTGGGTAGCTCCGTTTCACATTTTGTTGTCTTCAAAAGATAAGGAAATTCTCCTTCTATTTCTAAACAGTAAATGTTATGAAAAGCAGTCATTTGTGTTTTATTCACAACTGAGTTTAGATTTAACATCTATTTTTAAAATTTAATGTTTTTTTAAAAATGTAGAACAGGTAAGGATTTATGAATTATGTGCAATAGGAAAAAATGTGAAGTCTGAACTAATTCAGAAAAGTCGATATTAAGGGCGTTTCCTATTGTGAAATTGTTTTAAAATGAGGCTGTGCTTGTAAGTGATACCCAGTATGTGAGAAGAGACCGTAGAAACAATAGTATTTAAATAGGCAGCAAGAGCTAATTTGCATAATGTATGTTAACATTTGCAAAACAGATTTACTTCTTACGAGTCCAGTTCTTACTCGAATGCCTGTTAAGATCAGGTTCCCCTCTTTCTAAGCCTCTGTTTACACCGCTGCGTGCACAGCACAGCACGTTCTGCTCTGAAGGAAGCGTGGCGACCCCCTGCGCTTCCCCATGGCTCCGCTCCCGGCGCGGCTGGAACCGTTTCACCCAAAGTAACCAACTGGACCTGGACTCTACGTTTAATACTGAAGTCCTCTTTGTCTTACCTTCTGCTCATGGCACCAGCTGAAGATGTTGGCTGTATTCAGTCATCCCTTCGAAGACCCAGCTCCTGGTTGCTGGCTTCTGTGGACTTCATTGTCTGCTGTTTCCCTCCACTTTCAGCCACTTTACTGATCTAAGGAAGCCATGTGCTACATAAGATCGGAGTGTTACTTTTTACTGGGGGGAATAGAGATTAGTTACAGCAGAATTTGTTTCTGAGAATTCTTGCAAAATAGAGTGAATAAATGTAAAACTGTAAGACAAGTGCATTCTTTTTTTTTTTTTTTTAAGATTTTATTTATTTATTTGACAGAGATAGAGACAGCCAGCGAGAGAGGGAACACAAGCAGGGGGAGTGGGAGAGGAAGAAGCAGGCTCATAGCAGAGGAGCCTGATGTGGGGCTCGATCTCATAACGCTGGGATCACACCCTGAGCCGAAGGCAGACGCTTAACCGCTGTGCCACCCAGGCGCCCCAACAAGTGCATTCTTTACTACACAGAATACCTGTGATAATTTTTTAAAGAGGAGATTGTGTTAAAACTGTTTCTAACTCCTGGGACTAAGTCACTGGATAAACACCAGAAAAACAAACAACAGACACCGATACCGCGAAATGTCCTGGGAACACAAAAAACTAGGTGGCCAGATTTTTACATTTCTTTATTTCCTCTTTCACTGTGAACTGAGCTGCTTCGTGTGGTGGACAGTGATAGTAGCGTAGAAACTTTTGAGGTGTTGAGTTGGCTTAGGAGTCCTTTTGAAGTCCTTTCTTATTTTAAAGCAGTTTATCATCGCTTCATTAATTACCTCTCAATTGTCGCGCAGGTATGAAGTTTTGCAATTCTGCTGGCTGTCGCCAGACAAGAGACCAGCAGCCGAGGACGTGCATAGATTGCTCACCTACCTGCGGATGCAAAGCCAAAGGGACTCAGAAGTCGACTTTGAACAACAGTGGAATGCTCTTAAACCAAATACAAGTAGCAGAGACACTTCAAGTAATGCTGCGTTCCCAATTCTCGACCATTTTGCCAGGGATCGGCTTGGTCGCGAGATGGAAGAGGTCCTCACCGTGACTGAGACCAGCCAGGGCCTGAGCTTCGAGTATGTCTGGGAGGCGGCTAAGCACGACCACTTTGATGAGCGCGGTCGGGGCGCCCCAGACGAAGCCTTGTCCTACACAAGCATCTTCTTTCCAGTTGAAGTGTTTGAGAGTTCACTTTCAGATCCTGGGCCGGGGAAACAAGATGACAGTGGCCAGGATGTCCCCCGTGGGGCCCCCGGAGTGGTTCCTGTTTTTGATGCCCACAACCTTTCTGTTGGAAGCGACTATTACATCCAGTTGGAAGAAAAGAGTGGTAGCAACTTGGAGCTCGATTACCCGCCCGCACTGCTCACAACCGAGATGGATAACCCAGAGAAGACAAGTGATGAGACGTCCCAGTTTCTGACACTCAAGAATCTTGAATTTGAGGAGTCCAGTACGGATGAGGATTTCTTCCAGAGCAGTACAGACCCCAAAGATTCCAGCATCCCCGAGGACGTACATGTTCCCAGGGGCCCTGAGAGCCCGTTCAACAGTATATTTAATGATCTGGACAAATCAGAGGATCTACCCAGTCACCAAAAAATATTTGACTTAATGGAACTAAACGGAGTTCAAACAGACTTGAAGCCGACCACTTTAAGTTCAAGTCTGGATGCCTCCAGAGAGTCAGTAACAGCGTGCCACTTGGAGAAAGAAAAGCCCCGTAAGCTCTTTGACTGTGAGCCTCTCTGCTTATCAGAAAACCTTTTGCACCAGGATAATTTTGATCCACTGACTGTTCAAGAATTGTCAGAAAACTTTTTATTTCTTCAAGAGAAAAACTTACTAAAAGACTCATTGTCTAGCAAAGGACATGTAAATGATCTTCAAACAGAACTTAAAAACGCCGGTTTCACTGAAACAATATTAGAAACTCCACGTAGAAATTCTTTAGATCCTGACGTTAAGTTTGCTGAAAGTAAACCAGGCTTTTCCTTGTTGCAGGAAAACCTAAGCGCAAAGGGTAAAGATACGGGTATCGTGTTCAAGGACAACACTTTGAACACCTCATCACAGTCTTCCCCGGAAGTGCAGGTACCTCCTACCTCTCTCGAAACAGAAGGAACACCTCATCACGTACCTCCGGGTACGTTCCCGAAGCAGGGAGAACCCACATGTTCAGACGTCAGTGTCCGTGAAGACTGTCTCTGCCAAGAAATCAGTCCAGACTCTGCGGCCGTCACAGTTGTAATCCCCTCAACTGATGCCAAAGCACATGGCATTGGCGACAGGTCCCATGACTTGACCCACCAAAGTCAAGAGGCCTTGAGACTGACCAAAAGTGACTCGGTTCTCGTTGATGACACTTTTGCCAGTAAGGTGAGTATAGGAAGTAGTCTTCCAGAATTGAGACAGAACTTACAAAACCAGCCCCTTTCAGAAGACCATCATAGCGGTAGTCTGCTGGAGAAAAACGTGGAAGCTGTGGAGACTTTGAGTCAGCTGCGTTGTAAAGATGCTGCAAAAGAGGGGGCCTTGGTGTTCGCCCTCTCCTCGGACTCAACCAGTCAAGACAGCCTTTTAGAAGACAGCTTGTCAACACCCATTCAGACTTCAGAACAGTCTGTGGAGACCCCAGACTCTCTGGATTCGGTCGATGTCCGTGAAGTTTTATTGGGTTCTTTGGACTCTCACACGCCTCAGAAACTCTTGCCCCCCGATAAGCCTGCAGACAGTGGCTATGAGACAGAGAACTTGGAGTCCCCTGAATGGACTCTGCACCCTGCTCCCGACGGCGCCTCAGCCTCGGAGGCAGCCACAGCGGGCGATGGCAGTCACGGCAGTTTGCCTCCCAACCCGGTCATCGTCATCTCAGACGCAGCCGATGGCCACAGAGGTACGGAAGTGACCTCGCAGACTTTTGCACCTGGCTCTCAGAGCTCATACCGAGACTCTGCTTACTTCTCAGATAATGACTCTGAGCCGGATAAGAAATCCGAGGGGGTCCCAGGGTCCTCAGCCTCAGCCTTGGAATTGGTAACGGATCAGCCCCTGCCTGGGCCAGTCAACCCAGAGCAAAGTCCTGGCACTAAGGATGGTTGCCTGGAAACCAAACATTGCCAGCCAGACCAAAGTTGTCTGCCTGCTTCACAAGATTCCAGTCACCTGGAGTCGAGAGAAACGTCAGAACCGGCACCAGCTGATGTTTCCAAGCAGACGCCTCCTCCTGAAGATGAGGCCGGCAGTCCCCTGAGTTTGTGGAACTCCGAGCTGAGCAGCGGTGATGACTTTGAGGCACAAGAGGAACGCCCCTGCACGCTCGCCTCCACTGGAACCAACACCAACGAGCTCCTCGCCTTTGCAAATTCCACCCTGTGCTCCAGCAGCCCGTCAGACTTGACGGTGGAGAAGTCCTTGTGTGGCCACGCCGAGGGCCCCAAGTTGAAGGAGCCAGATATTGAAGGGAAATACCTGGGGAAACTTGGCGTGTCGGGCATGCTCGACCTCTCTGAGGATGGCATTGACGCCGACGAGGAAGACGAAAACAGTGACGAGTCTGACGAGGACCTGCGGGCGTTCAGCCTGCGCAGCCTCAGCTCCGAGTCGGAGGATGAGACCGAGCACGCCGTGCCTGTGATCCTCAGCAACGAGGATGGGAGACACTTACGGAGCCTGTTGAAACCCCCGGCCGCTGTTGTCATTGATCAGCTCCCGGATGACTGGAAGAAAGAAAAGAAGGCGGTGACATTTTTTGACGATGTCACAGTCTATCTGTTTGACCAGGTACCTATTAACCTCCCAACTGTCATATTAGAGAATTCCAAGGTGTGTTAGGAAATCGAGTGCACTTTGTTTTCCTGGTTGCAGTTTTGAGGCCACCAACTGTTTTATGGTTCCTCAAAAATAGGAACTTGGGGGGCCTGGGTTAAGCATCTACCTTCGGCTCAGGTTATGATCTCAGGGTCCTGAGGTCAAGCCCCACATCGAGCTCCCTGCTCACAGGGAACCTGCTTCTCCCTCTCCTCCTGCTTGTGTGAATGCGTGTGCTCGCTCGCGGTCTCTCAGATAAATGAAACAGGAATTTGGGTTGGTTACAGTTCCAAGAATATGCAGAAATGTAGTTTGGACAGGGAACTCCTATTAAATTAAGGGAAGGAGACCTGGATGCCCTCTCTTGGTCTGCTGGCAGAGTCCTACTGAGATTAGCTACTCCTTACAGACCAAAGTTCTATAATCCAGCTGTTGGCAGCAGCAGCCAGCGTGCAGGTACAAGCAGGAACAGTGCATGGCTCCCAGGTTGCCCTGGAGGTGCTGGCCGCTGGGGGTCCCCATGGATCGGGACCAGGCAGCGGCGGAGTCTGAGGCCTTTCAGCCCTCCTGTGCCTGCTGAGCACTGCTCTGTGAGCGCAGACTTCAGCCTCTTTACAAACGAAGGGCTGGAGATTTTCTCGTATCTGTTAATTGATTTCTAGGCTAATTCTGTTACGGTCAGAGAGCGTGTTTGGTACGGTTTCAGTTCCTTTGAACTTACAGGGGTTTGTTTTAGAGCCAGGCTGTGGTCTGTGTTGGTGAGTGTTCCATGTGTACTCGAAAGAATATGCATAGGATGCCTGGGTGGCTCGGTCGGTTAAGTGTCTGCCTTCGGCTCAGGTCATGATCCCAGAGTTCTGGGATCGAGTCCTGCATCAGGCTCTCTGCTCGGTGAGGGGCCTGCTTCTCCCTCTGCCCATCCCCCTGCTTGTGCGCTCATGTGTGCGCTCTTTCTTCCTCTCTCTCACTCTCTCTCTCTAATAAGTAAATTTTTTAAAAATCTTAAAAAAGAAAGAAAGAAAGAAAGAAAGGTCTAGATTGTTGGTAGTGTTCAGTTCTACACTGCTGTTGATTTTTCTGTGTGCCGGGAGTCCTGTCTGTGGAGAGAGAGAGAGAAGTGTTGAAGTCTCCAGCTGCAGTTGTGGATTTGACTCGCTCTCCATTTCTGTTCATTTGTGCTTTCTCTGTTTTGAGGCTCTGCTGTTAGCTGCGTGCACATTTAAGATCACTAGATCTTCTTGGAAAGGTCGAACTGACTTGTTTCTTGTTATGTAAGGTCCTTCTGTATTCTTTGTTTGGTACGTAGCCACTCCGGTTTTCTCTTGATTGGTATTTGCATGAAGTATCTTTCTTCATCCTTGTACTTTCAGTCTTACTTACATCATTATGTATGACATTAGTTTCTTGTGAATAGCAAAGAGGTTCTTAAATCTATTATGAAAAATTCTCTTTTAATTGATGGTTTTTAGGCCGCTTGCACGTAATGAAATTGGTCTTGTTGGATTTTTAGCGTACCATTTTGTTCACTCTTTCTGTTTGTTCCTTTGGTTCTTGCTTCCTCCTTCCTGCCTTCTTTGTGATAATTTAAGCATTTTTTAGTATTACCTTTGAATTTAGTTATCGCATTTTTTACTGTGTGTATTCTCTCAGTATAGTTTCTGTAGTGGTTTTGGGGATTACAATACACGCTTAACTTTTTACAATCTACTTGAAGTCAGTGCTTTACCATTTCAGGTGGAATGCAGAAACCTTACTACTGTTGTCTGGTATATTCCACTCAGACGCCGAAGCCCCGTCAGACGGTACTCTGCATTTTACTCCCAGCAATCAAACGTGTTTTAAGAAATTCAGAGGGAGACCAGTAGGATTCTTTTTACCCATACAGTCCCTACCATTTCTCTCTTTTCATTTTTGATGTTCCAGGATTCTTCCCTTCTGTTTGAAGAAGTTTGACCTTTTTTCCTTTTTTTTTAATTAAAATCAAACCTACTGACAGCAGATTATCTTAGTTTCCCTCATTCCTTAAGTATATTTTCTCTGAATATAGAATTCTGAGTTGAGTGTTCTCTTCTCTCTGTATTATGTCTGATTGCTCTCAGGATTTTTTTCTTTGCAAAATTTCTTTTTCTTCTTAGCAGTTTGATTATGGGCATGGATTTCTTTGAATTTACCCTGTTTCACATTTGCTGAGCATCTTGAATCTGTAGTCTTATGTCTTTCACCAGATTCAAGAACTTTTCAGCCATTATTTCCCCACATGCTTTCTTTCGTCCTGCTCGGTCCCCTTCTGCTGGCATGTCAGTGTCAGACTGCCCTGTGTGCCCATTGGTCCTTTCCTGTTTTCATTGTTGTTCAGATTGGGTCATTTCTATTGATCTCCTTCAGACTTACTCTCTGTCATCTCCGTTCTGGTATTAAGTCCATCCACGGGGTTTTTAGGTTTTAGCTGCTGTATATTTCTGTTTTGAAGTTTGCATTTTGTTATTATTTTTATCATCTGTTCTTTTGCCGAGACTTTTGTCTATTTACGTTCATTTCAGGAACGTTTTCCCTTGCTTGTAGGAGCGTTTTCTTAATAGCCTTTTCAGAGAACCCCAACATCTGTGTCATCTTGACATGACATCTGTTGATTGTCGTCTTCCCTGAGAAGTGACGTTTTCCTGATTCTTTGTATCCAGACTGATTTTAGACTGTATCCTTAATGTGTTACTTGACTCTTAGATTCTAAGCAGAATGCTGGTGTTTTTGTTCCAGCAGGCATTGAGCCATTGGGATTCAGGTCACAAGTTCTAACCGTCCTTCTGTGGCTTGGGGTTCCCCTTTCAAAGCTCTTGCCGTACTGTTTGAATCTGTCCTCTGCATGTGTCCCCCACTGGCCAGGGTGGATCCTGGCAGTGGTCTGCCCCGCAGTTCAGTTCTTGAGAGTCAGCTCTACCACGAGCAGCTTGGAGGTAAGGCGGGAGCTCATAAACTTGATGGGGTCGCTCTCCTGAGCTCCTCCCTCTCCATGGTGTCCCTGGTACTTTCGGTTGACAAGCAGCAGGCCTCTTCCTCACTCTCCTGGGACCCCCGTTCTTCCAGGTGGAGAGGAAGGTCACCTCCCTCGGGATATAGGTCCCTCTCACCCTGGGTTTGCTCGGGGCTAGGAAGCAAAAGAATGGAGGGGACAAATCTAGAATTTCCCCCCCCAGTCCCGGAGGGTCAGAAGACCCCCTGCCTGCTTCAGAACCAGAACCGAAGGGCTTCTGGAGCTCACTCTGTCCACCCCAGCAGCCACTTTGGATCTCGAGCTGTGCTGGGTCCAAGCCCGGAGCCATTGAGGCAGGGGCAGTGGGAGGACGGCGGATCCCACTGCTGCTTTGGTGTACTTTGAGTTCTGGCGTTCTTTCCCGACTGGCCTGCTACTGTTTACTTTCTGGAGGCCTCCAGCAGCTGCTGCATGCATTCTGCCGGGTTTCAGAGCTGCTTCGTTGGAAGAGATGGGCTGTGTGTTCCTATTGCAGCTTCCCCAGGCCCAGAGCCCACCATGTTGGTCGGACGTGGCACCGGCCTACGCACCGACCTGCCGTGGGTGCCCGGGGGGCGGGGGTGGGGCTCTTGCGAGCAGGCCTTCACTGATGGGAATTTCTCTTTGGCTTTGCAGGAGACCCCAACCAAAGAGCTGGGGCACTGCGGAGGAGACGCACACGGCCCCGAGTTGAACAGCTCGGCACCTTCTTCGGGCTCTCCCTACCTGAGCAGGTGCATAAATTCGGAAAGCTCTACTGACGAAGAAGGTACTTCGCTTCATTGGCGGGTTTAAAAAGAAACTAAAAAATAGTGCGTTGTGAATAAGGTGAACTGTTCTGAGGATGACATCACGGATTGCTTTAAATGACGCTCTTAGGACACCTGGGAGCATCTCTGCCATCTGCCGGACCCGAGTCGGTTTTGGTTGATCTGCAGAGCACACCTGTGTGCTTCCCCCACCCCCGTCCCACCCAACTCTCTGTTCTTTATAATGAAGTCATACAAGGAGAACTGTCTTTCTTTTTCCTTTTAGGTGGAGGCTTTGAATGGGATGATGACTTCTCCCCCGACCCTTTTATGTCAAAGACAACAAGTAACCTTCTTAGTTCCAAGCCTTCTCTTCAGACATCCAAGTACTTCTCGCCGCCTCCACCGCCCCGGAGCACGGAACAGAGCTGGCCTCACACGCCGCCGTATTCCAGATTCTCCATCTCTCCTGCCAACATCGCCAGCTTTTCTCTCACGCACCTTACTGACTCAGACATCGAACAAGGAGGTGAGAGGAGGGCTGGGTGCCAGCCTGTGAGACCGTCCCTGGTGGACTTGCATGCTTATTAGTTTGGTGCCTTCCTAAGTGTTTGCAGAAAATACTTTCTAGGGCCCTCTCAGCCTTGGGAGCTTGCTCTCAGGGCCACGTCCCCATGGGTAGGCCCCTGTCACTCCGCACGCTGATGCTACTGGGGCTGTCCCCTCGCAGCCCCTGTAGGGCGGGGGGGCCGCCCGGTGGTGGCACGGCTTCAGCGTGTCTGCCACCTTCTTTTCTCCTTTTTCCCCCTTTTGCCACAAGCCCCCCCCCCGCCCATTTCTGCTTCTTTCCCCCAGAGGGAAACCGTTCTTAAAAACACTTGGCCCGAGATTTTGGGTTTGAGCCCAAATGTGCTCTGGCTCTTCCCCGGGAATATTGATTTTGCCATTAAGTCTTGGTCTCCCGTGATAGCAGAGGCCTGGGAGGGAAGTCACCGGCAGCGTGCATTTGAAGTGGTATTATCCGAACATATGGATCCTTTTTTCCCCATAGCCAGATTGGAAGATAAATGTTAATAGGTACATTTTTTGATTTGAAGTTTGCAGTTCAAATACTAACTATGAAACTTAAAGAGCTTTCATTTATGCTCATGTTCTGTTTAATTGTGCCGATTAGATAATGCCCATTACCTAGCGATCTGTCAGAGATCGGGGCTGGCTTTCTCCTGTGCCCTAAGCACGAACACTGAGCCGCGTGCGAGCCAAGCAGATGTGTGTGCGAGAGTGTGCCAGAGTCCGGCAGGTGCTGCCGTCACAGGAAGCCCCGCGGCTCAAGCAGGTGGCGGGCAGCCCCACTCCCAGCTTCAGTTCCTCTTTCTGCAGCGCGGATCAGATGTTGTCCACACTATTTTTATCTATGCCGATCACTTCACAAACCCAGCTTTGCTTGTTTTCCCCAAAACAGGAAGCAGCGAAGACGGAGAAAAGGATTAGGTGGACGCGGATGCGCTCCCGGGTCCCGGGCTGTTCCCCCGGGGCAGCATCCCTGCACTGCAGCCCATCAGTGACATCCCTCCACGTCGACTGCAGCAGGCCCGGCCCCGGAGAGAGACTCGGGCGGCCAGGAGGGAGCTGCGCTGGCTCCGTGCCCATGGTGGGAAGCCTGGCCGGGGAGGCCCTGTGGCCGCTCTCGCCCGCCAGAGGTGCTCGCGCCCTGGTCATCCTTGTGGAGCGTTGACCCTGCTCCGGTGTGTGGGGAACTGTAGGCTCTGGGTTGTTTCTGGTTTCCATGTGGGGCGTTCTCCGCCTCCACACCTGTACGTCCCTTCTGTGTGCGAGGGCCCAGAGGAGCACGATGGGAACGGGCACCAGTGAGCCATATTTATTATTTTTAAAGGAATCACTAATTGCTTTCTGTAATTGCACTGTGGATAAATGTTCTGAGAGTACCTGATATTGTACAGAATCTTAAATTATTCCAGGAAAATAAGGCAGGTCAAGCTGGTGCTATCCACTAGTTTGATTTCTTTCTGTTTTATAGTTTGTTTGCTCTGCATGGTACTTGTAAAGTTTAAATATTTTGAGTGTTCTGCTGTCTAGAATTGTTGGAATTGTACATATGGTACTTTTTCATAAATGATAATGATTCCGAATGTTAGTGTTTTTTGTTCTTATAGGAAATATTTTTGATGAGTCCAAAAAGACTGCTTTGTTCTGTTGACCGGACGAAACACACGTTTGTCTCTTTCTATAATGCAGGATCCTTGTAGCAAGTGAGGCTTCTCTGAGGAGCTGAAGGGTCTTGCAGCCCCTCTGTGTGATTCTCCCACCCCACTTCCCCATTTTTTTTAAACCCTTTGGTAAAACTTGACAGGTGGTTCACCCTGGAACTCAGCTTCGGGTCAGAACGTCCAGGTGTCCTGCCCGTCTCCCTGGGAGCTGTGTGCCCTCCCTCCACACCGCGCTCTGCTGTGGCCCCTGAGCCACTTCCCCTCCAAGCTGGCTGTTGGCTTGGCGTTTGGAAGCACAGGCTGCTGTGGCTTTGGTGTCCTTGTAGCTCCTTTCAGACGGTGCCGAATCTGAGGAGGAAGCTGCCCATGCAGGGGTCTGCTTGCCAAGGGATAGTCTGAGTTCATTCTATCTGTACAGCTTTCAGATAACAGAGCTGAATTTTGCCAGAAGAACCACTCCGCGTCTTTGCCAGCGGCAGCCAGGCCCTGTAACCGAGGAGAAACACTACATCCCCCAGCTGCGAGGAGGGATGAGGGACAGTGGCGGAGCCTGCACAGCCAACACGTCCTCCTGGTTGGGACCTTGGGCGGCCAGACGTGGCCATCGACCTGGATGCGGCCCTGGGACTTGTCTGCACTGACCCTTCCCTTCTGCATTAAGCACCATGTTCTCCCCTTGCCTTGAAAGGGACCGAGCGTGTCCAGCATCTCCTAACGTTGCCAGGAATTGGTGTTCATGATAAAAAGCTGACCTCATTCTGCAGTCCACGAGTTCTGCTTTGACATCAGGAAGTTTCCAGGGGCTAGAGCAGCATGTGCTGAAGGAGGCTTAGCATGTCCGCCGTGAAGCCGTGTATACTGGGGTCGGGCTTCGGGTCTGTGGTCACCACACACTGGCCCTTCACCCCAAATGTTTTCCGGTGCTGATCTGCTTCCCCGACTCCAGCGTAACACGAGTCCACTGGGGCTGCGTGATAGAAATCCCAGCGACCCTGGTCCTAGCACGAGATGCAATTGTGTATACTGGCTAGTTTACAGAGTCAGTTATGACCTTTATTATCAATTCTGGTTCACTCCACTAACGTTTTATACTAGCAATAACTTTCCAGAGCAAGAACTCAGAATGGAGAAGGAGCCTCTTCTATGAACCTGCACTTCGGTGTGAGCAGAGAACACAGCCAGGAGAGCGGGACCGTGGGATGTGCAGACTGAACAAGAAAACGTTAATAGGGCATTAGAAGGTGATTTTGCCAAAACTGTCATAACTCTGAATTTCTTGCTATGAAGACTTTCTGAGTTTCCTGAATTTTTACATCTAACTATCAGTCTTTGTTGAGAGATACATGAGAGGTGATAATTAATACAAGTTTTTTCAAACTATAACAAGCTCGGATTTAATGACTAAAGTCAAGCAGATCGATAGAATATATAGTCTTCTTGTATAATCAGCCCGGGGTAAATTTATTGATATTCGGGGGCTGTACCTTTTTCACTAAGATTAAGGAGATTTTAACAACCTAATTCCCATTTTAATTTATTTTAGGTCTATCTTGCTGTCATGATTAATTGCCAAAAGAAAACATTTTATACATTGAGTTGGGGGGGTGGGTAGTAAATCTTACTGTGGTGTTGCATGTGGGGAAGATTTTATATTTATAATAAACACGTGAGTCAACATGTTCTTTTGAAATCTCAAGCAATACATGGGAAACGAATTATGTAGATTAGAATTTTCAGCCCATCTTTGAAGTGTCAGCATGTGGTTTGTTGTTCAAGTCAGGTTGGTTTTTTTGTTTTTGTTTTGTTTTTTTTAAACTACGTTGGTTACCAGTAGTGGGCTTTTAGACCGAACTTGTTCTATTAAGTTAGGCAATGAAATAAAATCAGTGGAATTCTCCGGATAATATGGGTGAGGTTGATAATACCTGGTTCACAGTGTTACTTCCTGGCCTTCTGTGGAATCTGTCAAGTTTTAAAAAGCGCTACTACACTGGTGGAGTTTACGTATTTTAAATCCTACAATAAAAATAACCTAATCTTCATTTCCTACCTAACTAGATGTTAATTTGTGTTATCAAATGATCCTGTCATAAGCCAGAAAAAGAAATGTAAAAAAATAAAAATTGCTCCCCAAATCCTTCTGGAACTTGGACTGTGCGTCTGGGTACGAAGCCATTCATCTTAAGGGTGAAGAAGCTCCACGAAGCTGAATCGAAAACAGAGCATTCGTTCTGTTTTTAAATGTACAGGTGATTGTTTGTATAGAAATGGGTTTTATCTTAGAAAAGCCTTTTATGTCTTGCTGCCGTAAAACACCTTTCAAAACCTCTCCTAGGTTATTGACTCACCTCATGTCTGTCCTGAGAGCCCCCGGGGCGCGAGGCAGGCAGCTCCTGGTTTTACCCTACTCAGCCCATCATCTGACAGTTCCGGAAGTGAACCCAGTGTTAGGCTCCCAATGTTGGGCTTCGGTGAGAGGGGCTTCAGAATAGTAGCCTTACGAGAAGTAGCCTTAAAATAAGAGTGGGTAACTCAGTCCAGATTTCAGTCTCATAAACGATATTCCTCATAGTAATGGGGTTGGTTCCAGTTTTGGTTAACAAAGAAACTCGTCTTGAGTACATAGATAAATTCTGAAAGATGTGTAGACAGTATTGAATTACCAACAGCCCGTTACCCGAATGGCTTGAACTGGGTTGTTCAGGCTCACGCAGGCGCAGGCAGACCTACCAATGAATGGGCCGGTGCGTGCATCCACTGTTGAATCCCGTCTGCAAATGACCCGTGGGGGCGGTCACACCCATGCGGCTGCCGTGTCCTGCTTTTACACAGTTGTGAGAGGTTCACGGCAATATCCAGCTAATGAACTTTCAGTTTAAATTGTGTACATTTTTAAATTGTAAGATTTTTACTGTATATTGATGCATAGTGTGATTCAATAAATTGCTTGTAATTTAAAAACTATTTAATATTCAAAATAAATATAGTTATATATTTATAAACTCTGTTTCTGCGTTTCTTTGATGTTTTTCCCCCTGCTGTGCAAGGTCCAGGGTGGGTGACCTGGCACTGCCCTGCCGTGGGCACTAGGAGCCAGTGGCCCTGGGTCACTCACTGCCCTTGAGAACCGGAAGGTCTGTGTAATCACTGGAAAACTGAACTTGCGGATGTGGCGTTTGTGTGGCCTCAAAGTGTATCTGTAATTCGAAGCCTTTATTGAGGAGTTTCGGAAGCATTTTAATTTCTGAAATAACAGCCTTACCTAATGAGCTGTAAGCCAAGAGGCTTAATCAGCTCAGCACTAGCCTTTCTATGCCTCAGTGGCTCTCGCTCCCCTGTCCCAGCCGCCAAGAGCACAGTATCAGCCACCTACCAAGCAGGCCTGGCGCCGACTTCGGTCACACCAACTCCCCTGAGACCCTCCGGGGCTAGATTGAGACTAGGAGCACCCTGTGCGCCCCGCTGAGAAGTGCGGGATCAGCGCTGACCCTGATCCTGCCGGTCACAAGGGGCGGGAGGCCAGGCCCACGCGGGACCTCACGACGCTGCAGGTGCGTCCCATCAGCCTGGAAGAACCCCTGAGCCAGGGGCCGCTTTCCACACCTTTTCATGCTCTTGTGAAGAGTAAGGAAACTGAGGCAGGCAGGCCAGCCGGCGATTAAGTAAAGCAGGTGGGTGGAAGCCGGGTTTGAGCCCCAGCTGAGCACCTCTCGCCCCGCCGGAGACCTCGTGAGACCGATGACCACGTTTGTCCCCGTGACCCGCACGCAGCGGCCGAGCAGGCGCTCCGCGGGGCAGGCAGGGCTCCGCCCACTCGCCCCTGGACCCGCTCCCTGCCTGCCGAGTCCTGGGGGCGGTCGCGAATTCCCCTGGGGCTCCTGCCCCTTTGAGAAACGAGTGTTATTGCAAAATGGCTTTTCCGCCAGCTCTTCGGGCCTCGGCTCGCGTTCCGAGCCTTCACCTCAAGGCCAGGTGCAGCGGCCAGGCGCGGTCCCGGGCCTTCCCTCCGCGCCCGCAGGCTCGTAGGCGCCTCAGTCTCCCACTCCGCCGAATGGGCTCCAGACCCGGGTTCGGCGCGGCGGGCAGGCTGCGGCCTCCGGGAGTGGGGGAAGGGGGCGCCCGGCCCCCCCGCCCGCAGGTGCGCCCCCGCCCCCAGCCGCCGGGCAGGGGCACCCACACACCGGCCCCGCCCCGGCCCCGCCCCGCTCCGGAGCCGCCTGGACGCAGGGAGGAGGGCGGCTGNTGGGGGTCGTCCACGTGGTGGTACTGGGGGCTGTGGCAGGCTCTGGCCACTGTCGACCGCGGACAGCTGCCCCATGTCCACAGCGCTTCTGGCCCCAGTGTCTTCCCTGCGTGTGTGACATCCAGCGGCTGTGGGTCAGTGTGGTGGCGGAGTGGGCACCTGTCCATTAGGGCAGGTGGGAGGCACGGCAACCTCAGGCAGACCCTGCGCTGAGCTAGAGTCCTGCACATCTCTGGGTGGTCTGAGAAAGGTGTTGAAGGCCACCTAAGCTCAGGGGGCGGTGAGGAGCAGGGGGCCAGGGAAAGATCCAGGGATCAGCCGTGTTGAGAGGGGGCACCAGATCAGAGAAAAAACTCTGAGGGCTTTCCCTGAGGTCAAACGGGAATGTGGTTGGGGGGCTCGGCTCAGGGCTTCCATGTGTGAGGGGGAAGGGGCCTGGGGTCACTATGCACCACGTGGTCAGCCACCACTGGGCAGCAAGGGGGCTGCCGGGCACAGCTGCCTTGTGTCCCCTGGGCGTCCTAAGCGTCTACCAGCCTGCTGTGTGACCCTGGGGTGTTCTGGATTTCAGTTCCCAGGGCCTCCCTCAGAGCCACCATCTGTGGGTACAACTAGCCTGGAGCCATGAAGACCAAGAACCGGCCCCCCAGGCGCCGGGTGCCACCGCAGGACACAGAGGCCACCACAGGGGAACGGACCCCGGACAGGCCCCAGCAGGGGTCGGGGCTGGAGCTGACCAAGGGTCTGCGGAGCAGGACGGCGCGGGCGCAGGCGGCGCGCTGAGGGCGGGCGCCGGCGGCCGGCCTCGGGGCCTGGTGGCCGGCGGGAGAGCAGCGTCCAGCGGCGTCTGGAGAGCAACGAGCGGGAGCGGCAGCGCATGCACAAGCTGAACAACGCCTTCCAGGCTCTGCGGGAGGTCATCCCGCACGTGCGCGCCGACAAGAAGCTGTCCAAGATCGAGACGCTCACCCTGGCCAAGAACTACATCAAGTCGCTGACCTCCACCATCCTGACCATGTCCAGCGGTCGCCTCCCAGGCCTGGACGGGCCGGGCCCCAAGCTCTACCAGCACTACCAGCAGCAGCAGGCGGCCGGGGGCGTGCTGGGGGCCACTGAGCCCCAGCCCGAGGGCCACCTGCAGAGGTACTCCACGCAGATCCACAGCTTCCGAGAGGGCTCCTAGCGCCCGGCCTGGGGGTCAGCGGCCGGGCCCGCTCCTCCCGGCCCTGCTGCCTCTGTGCGGAGAGCCCCAGATTGGTGGTGACAGCCCGCGTGGACATGGCCCCAGCGGTTCCATTTTCCCCGAACGCTCAGCTGGCGCCGTGGGGCACACCGTGGCCTCGAGGGGACAAAACCAGTGAGTGTCCTGGTCCAGGCCGTGGCTCTGGGCAGCATGAGGCCCAAACCTCAGAGGTCCCAGGACCTGCTTTTTAATCGACTAGGCCACAGTGGACAGGCCTTTGTAACTAAATTCTCTTCACTCCCAACTCCCTCCTGAGGCAAGGGGATTCCAGGAAAAGGTCAGCTTTGGTAAGTTTCCCCAGTTCCTGTGGAGGCCCTGGGCCCAGAAGGCTCCTCCTCCAACCTCCGTTGTGGCCTCCTCATTCGGGGTAAACTGAGGCACAGAGCAAGCAAAGTCCGTGGCCATGGAGTGTGGCTAAGCTGAGATGATGGATGCGTGTAATTCAGCATGTGTCAGTGAGAAACCCCCAAACCCCTAGAAATACTAATCCGATTACCTCAAATTAATTCTAAAGGGACGTTGGCAGGAAGAGCGGCTGGGACCTTTTCCTGCCTCCTGCTGGGTGGGGGCTCCTGACTGTGGAGGGGCACGCGGCTGGCGCTGCGGGGCTGGGGACAGGCCTGGGGGGAGGCTGGTAGCCGCCGCTCCCCCTGAGCAGCGTCCGTCCGCGTCCCACCCAGGTTTGCTGCTTGCCGTCATACTGCCCACTGCCGGGGTCTTGGCGGTGGCGGAGGGCGGTCAGTCTGATGGAGCTTGGAGCTGCGGACCCTGCAGGGCTGTGCGGGAAGGAGCCTGGGTGGCAGGAGCTCCCCTCCCCCACCTGGTGCTGCTCCTTCGAGGCGGGCCTGGGCAGTTTGGCAGGTCCCCTGCCGCCTCAGGCCAAGCTTCCTTCTGTGGGGACAGGCTTGGCGACTTTGCTCTCAGTGCCCCCTGGCATCTCTCCTCCCTCATCCCTGTGCCCACAGCCAGTATGGGGAGGGGACAGGGCAGCCTTGGCAGCCTCAGGCAGGAACCCCAGTGACAGGGGCTGTGGCGAGGGTAGGGTTGGTCTGGCGTATGAGACCAGAGCTGTCCCCGAGAGCTGTCCACGAGGTGCTGGGGGGCCAAGCCCCTCCCGGGTGGGGGCCCGAGCAGCATGGGGGCAGGGCTGCCACAGTAGAGGGCCACCTCACACCCTCCCAACCCCGGTGGTCCCGGCCCCAGCCCCACTGCCAGGCTTGGCATTAGGATCAAGAACAGCAGGCAGCGGCCTCAGAACAGCCATTAGCCACATTGGTCGTCACTTTCCGGGTTGGGTGCTGGCTAGACCCTCTGCAGGCCCTGTGCCAGGCCCTCCGGAAGGTGGCCCTGGGAGGCCTGGTCTGGCCCCGGCCATCCTTCGGCACGGTCAGGTGGGGACCCCACGTGCTCCTGGCCTGCCCCTTGGAGGCGCCCACTTGGGAAGGTCGGTGGTCAGGACATTCCACTGGTGGGAGCTGAGGTTGAAGGCCGCTTGGAGCTTGGGACTGTTGGGGCCCACGCTCCCTGGGGGTGCCCTGCCAGCTGGGACACAACATAAGGCCTGCAGAGCCCAGTGCACCCCCAAACTTGCTGAAGGAACCGCAAGCTGAGCGGAAAGCACCAGGAGGGGGGGCGCCCAGCAGAGGCTCTGTCCAGGAGGCCGTGCCCGATGACCCGTGGTGGTGGGAGGGTCTGTGGTTCACCACCTTGCAGATGACAGCTTTCAGAGCTCCTGTCCCAAACTGGCACCTGCCTCCCCTCTGCTTCCCAGAGGGTGACCTGGGCTCAGGTGTCTGGTCCTTCTTCCCCCGTGGCCAGAGGGCAGCTGCACACTCTGTGGCCGTGACACAAATCATCCTTAAAGGTCCCAGCTGAGCTTTGAGCTTCGGGGTGTTAAATACGCGGGGCCAGGGAGGGGAAAGGTCTGGTGATGGGCCAGCGAGGCCTGCTGCTGGGCCTTCTCCCTCGGCACTTGTCTTGGGTCCTTCTGCCCTGCAAGGACATCCAAAGCCAGCAACCCACTGGCCCCGAGCCCTGCCACCTGGCCTGTGCCCGGGCCTTGCACCCACCTGCAGACCAGAGCTGTGTGAGCTCAGGAGGCCGAGACCCCTATGGACTGGAGCCGAGAAACCAGAACTTTGACTTTTCTGTGAGAAAACCTACCTTGGAACTGAACGGCCAGTGCCCCTGCTGTAACTGTGGTAAAAATGTTTCTTAAGTGACCCAAATTTGCTTTGATTTCTCCTAATGGTCCCTTCAGAGTACTAATGAAACCAATGCTGTGTCATAAAACAAAAATAAGAGATCCTACCATGACTGCTACTTTGGCCCCAGGCTGGACGTTCATGGGGAACTGTGCGTTTCCATCACAAGGTAGCAATAAAAAAAAAAAATAGCATGCCCTTTACACTGTGGTGTGAGTTTTTATTGAATAAAGCATCCAAGGAATCGAGACGGTTCGGTGCTGCTGAGCAGGTGGGCCGTGGGCACTCAGCAGCGAGGACACAGTCGCCCAGCTACAGACAGCGAGTCACCGCGGAACGGCAGGTCGCTGCTGTAGAAGAAACCCACGGTGCCCATCCGGAGACAACCTGACAGGTGTGAACACCCAGGACGGCGTCCCCAACCAGCACCCACACGTCCCAGTCGCACCTCCACAAATCCCGGCAAACGCAGAGACCATCGGGCCCCTCCAGTGCCCTCGTTCAAGTCAGCCTCTGCCGACAAGCCCCACCCTGCAAGACGGGGTCAAAGGCACAGCTGACCCCTCCTGATGGGAATTCTGGGGAAGGCTGGAGTCAGTTCGTTTTGTCCCCAAATGAGCAGAGGCCAACTTGGGCTCTGATGGCCTCCAGGCAAAGTGTCTGGAAGCACATCTGCACTTCACCAACTGGGGCCATAATCACATCAGCAGCAGGAGAGAAGGGGCGCCTGGCTGGCTTGGCCGGTACAGCCTGCAACTCTTGATCTCGGGGTTGTGGGTTCAAGCCCCACGTTGGATGGAGAGATGACTTAAAAATAAAATCTTAAAAAAAAAAAAAAAGCAGCAGAGAAACTGCAGGACGGGAGGTGCTCTCCTGCTGGCCTGGGGGGAGGGCTCCTGCCCTGGCGTGTAGGGCTTGGGGCTGCGGCCGGCACACCCCATGTCCCCACGGCCCCTACCGCCTGATCAGACACAGAGGGAGCAACCCCCAATCCCACAGGAGAAGGCTAGCTGGGGGCGGATGCCAAGAGTTCTACATGCGGACAGCTTCCTGCAGCCGCGCCAGGGGCTTGTGCCCACCCCGGAGAAAGGCAACCCTCCCCAGCCTTTCCTTCCAAGCTGCCAACTCTTGTTGAACTTTTGAAATTAAACCGTATTCTCGCGTCTGGCTCTGAAAAAGCATCCCAGAACAGGGCAAAGTGGCCCTGAGCCCCACAGCCATTTTCTTTGGGGGGGAGGGGAGGCTATGCCTCATCTGTCTGGGGACAAGGGGGGGGCGGTATGTGGGCTTGGCTTCCCTGGGGCAGCATTCCTGGAAGGCTCCAGGCTCCAGGTTTCCATTCTGGAAAGGGGGGAGGCAGAGTGAGGAGGGACAGGTGGGAAAGGCCGGGGTGAAGGGGCCCCCAGCCCGCTCCATGGCCCTCCTTGCAGACGGGACACGTGTGGGAGAATCCACAAAGCTTCACATTTCTGGGCTGGTTCAGCCAGTGCCTCTGAGGTGGCCGTGACCTCAGGCCAGGTTCCCTCCAGGCTCCACATTTAAGAATGGCTCAGACGGGAAGGCTCACGTATCAACCTTGATCCTTCACACCTGCATGAAACCTGCTTCAGGTGAGGGGGGCAGCGTCAGCAGCAAACAGGGCCGTGGGCCTCGTGCGGGGCTCCGGCCACCCTCGAGGGCATGCTGGGGAGGCCCGGCTCCCCACTCCAATCACTGGCTGTCTCCTGGGACCTGCTCTTGAGGGCTCTGGTGGCATTGGCCCGGATGGTGACGTGATCCCAGCCCCCCTGGAAGAAGAGAGCCTCGTCACCCATGGCTGCTGCAGGTCAAGGGGAGAGACTATGCTTCCAGACTGTGGGAGATCAAGGACCCCGGAGGAGCTCTGTCTGGGGCCTCCCACCCACCCTGACACCAGGTCCCAGAGCATGTGGTGTGACCACGCCGCCCTGGGCCAGGTAAGCCGCCCCGCATAGGCCTCGCTCACCCCAATGCCGTAGTCCCAGCTCTGCCCCTTGGGTTCTCGAGGCTGCACGCCTGTGCGATGGCACACAGTTCCCCGGCTCAGGCCATGGCTCCCTGGGACCTTGTTGGCAATAATCCAGACCTGGAACACAGACCTGGTGAGGGCCCAGCCCCCAGCTCTGGGACTGTGGGGAACCCGGAGCACCCCAAACCCCCAGAGCAAGGGTCCGCCTTCAGCCCCCCGGACCCTCTGCCCCGGGCACCCAGACCTGGTCCAGGGGCCCCACGGACACTCGGCACACGTTGTTGGACACGTGCTCCCAGCTGGAGCCCTGCGGGTAGCTGGGCGTCACCCCCTGGCGATACCACAGGTTCCCTGGAGAGAGAAGGGTCCGGAGTGTTGGGACCCACTTCAGGGTCTGGCCACAGAGACAGAGGAGGCTGTCCCCACACTTCCTGGGGCTCCTGCCGACCCAGGAAGAGAAGCCGGGGCCGGAGCCAGCTCTACCCTCGCCACACTGGACTCCACCTGAACCTCATAACCGTCCCGCTGTGCTGGGCTGGCATTGCCAGGCTCTCTCTACGCATGAGAAACGGAGGACAAGGAATTCCTTAAACAAATACAGAGAACAGGGCCTGGACTCAAAGCGCTGGTCCCAGTCCCGACTCTGCCCTTTTCCTCGCTTTGCTCGTTGTGACGACAGCCGCAAAGCAGAAAAGGGAACTGGCGAGAGCCCTGCCCGCGGTGGCCCAGCCGGGTGACCTCCACCAGCCCCAGGATCATGCAGCATCACGCAGCCGGGGCGCTACACCCCCCGCGGAGGCCCGGGCAGAGCTGGAGCCCCCGTGCTCTGCGCAGCTGGGGAGAGGGCCTTGTTCGGAGGCTGACGTCAGGCTGACAGCCTTTCACGGCGGCTTACGGCGCTCTTGTGTCAGGGACCTGGGGCTGGTGAGGGTCTCGTCCCACCGGGGGCTCAGGGAAGCCCTAGTCTCTCCTGGTGCCCATCAGAGACAACTTGCCATTTTCGTCCAAGGCGTACACTGACGTCTGCCCCACCGACACCTGCTTCAGCCTCTGCTTGGGAGGAGACGGGATGTGGTACCAGCAGTCGCCTGCAGCGCAAGTTGGACTTAGGGCGCAGCCGGGTGACGCCGAACCTGCCACCCCATGTGCTCGTGGACCACGTGGCCTCCCCTGCAGCTCGCAGGCCACGCACACGTGACAGGGCCCGGTGTGAGCTGAAGGCCAAGCAGAGCAAAACCCCCAACACCCCACCTCGCCCCAGGCCCTCAGGGCCTGTGGTGGGTTCCAGATAGTGGGTCCAATGGGGCGATCTTGGAACAGGGACACAAGGTGCTCAGCCCGCACGCGGTGGCCAGCCCGTCCTGGGGCCGCCCTGTACAACCACTGCATGTGTCCCCTCCCCTGTGTGGAGGGCAGCAATGTGCGACCCACCACGCATCTGAGCACCCCTGGGCCACACACCGTCTGGACATCCGACATCCAGCCAAGAACAAGCCAGCATGGCCTGCAGGCCCGGAGAATCGCCAGAGCCGTCAGTAGGCCATGTAGGGCCACCCCAGGAGGGCATTCCGACGGGCAGGATGTGCAAAGTGCCCACAACCAGCCATGCCCCAGGCTAGAGGCCGAGGTTGGTGAAGGGCAGCTGCAAGGGACCGCCCCGGCCCCGTTACCAGGATGACCACCCCCAGCCAGTCCCAGCAGGAGGGGACATGGCCTCTGGGGAGTCCTGGTTCGGCCCCAGTGCCTGGTCCACAGGCAGCACTCACTCCACGCTGGTCCAGCTGACCTGAACACGAGGACACCTGTCTTCCTTCCCCCCCCGGAAGCAGAAGCACGTGCAGCCTCGCTCCGACCAGCCCCAGTCACTCCTTGTCCCCACTCACAACTGGCAGGGATCCTTCTGGAGGGGCGGCACTCACCAGCCGGTTGCGTGGGTGACACGGAGCCCCGGTAGAAGGCGGAGCCGTCCCTGGCCACGGCCCACACCTGGTGGCAGGCCCCAATGGAGACGGAAGTGAAGGGCTGGTCGGTACCCACGTGCAGCCAGGAGGAGCCCTGGGGATGGGAGCCTGTAGAGTCACTGAGAGCTGCCGGGGCCCAGCTTCTGCCCCTCCCCATGCCCCAGGTCCCAGTAGCTGGCAGCTCCGCACGCCAACCTCACCCTCGGTTCCAACTGCCCACAGAACCTAGTGACCCCTTTGGGCTACATATAGTGTCCACAGTCCCAGGGACTGTCCGGGGCCGGCTGAGGCCTGAGCCTAGCTGGACCTCAGTCCAGAGTTCTCTTTTGAGAAGAATCTTCCAGAACCCCAAGAGGGCCAAGGGCTGACAGGTGGGCAGGTCCAGAGCCCCGGAGGCAGGTTGCTCACCGCGGGGTTGAGCTCCGACACGCCCAGGCGGCACAGCACGTCCCCCTTGTCGCTGATGGCCCAGAGGGCGATGCTGTGCCCACTTCTGTCGGCACCTGGGCTCTCTGGGATGATGGACACGTCCCCAAGGGCGATAGGGGCCACCTCCAGCCAGGGCCCACTGGTCACCAGCTTACATTTTCTGCACAGTGGAAGAGAGCAGAACCCAGGGGTCTGACGCTATGGCAAGCCACCTGTTCTAGACACACAGGCAGGAGGCTGCAGACGGTAGCAGTGGGCTGCCCTTCAGCCCACACGGCCTCCGAGGGCCTGGGGGGAGGGCCAGGACCACCCCCAGCGCCCAAGTGGGCACCCCTTTCCAATTGGCAGGAATGAGGGGCCCAGAGAGGCGGCCCCACCCTGCCCTGCCTTGCCCCCAGCCAGGCCTCCCATCCCGACCTGCCTGTCCTGCTTAGAGCAGAGCCAGTGACATTTCTCTTATTTGTTCTCGAAAACAAACTTCAGAAACCAGAGAGTGTTGGGAGCCCAAGGGCATTTCCTGGGCTGACATTTACTTTGATTCTCTTTCCCTCCCTCCTCTCCTTCGCTTTTCTTCCATGGGGACTGGCTCTGGAGGGCCCTGCAGGAGGACCAGGCCCACAGCCCCAGTTACCATGCCACTCCTGTCTTTACCTGGCCCAGCACCTTCTCCTGACAAAATCCTTCATGGTTTTGTACCCATGGTACGAGCTGCAAGAGAAAGAAGCTGAAATCAAGACCACTTTGTGGAGGTTTCCAGAAAGGGACACTGTGCAGGCACACACATTCTTTTTCCACTCGTTAAGGGCAGAGCCTCCGTGTGAGCCACAGAGTGGGCTCCACAGGCAGCAGGCCGGGGTCTCTGGGGCGCAGGTCTCCCCGGGGTCAGGGTCTCCAGGGGCCAGGATGTGGAAGCTGCCGGACCGGGGGTTCTAGCCAGGGGGCTCTGAGCACCCCCCCCCCACCGGGCCTGTCAGAGCCCTTCTGCAGAACAGTCCAGCTGAGGCCCAGAGACAAGGGGAGGGTCAAGTCCAGGAGGCTTGGCTGTGGCTGAAGGGGAGCCTGTGGGCTTGCCTGTCCGAGACACCTGCCTCATCCCCGGGGCTGGGCCTGCTCAGAGGCCCTGGCTCGGGCTCCCACAGCTCTGTCTTCCACATGGATGTAACTTGTGCACCGTGAAGGGTGTGCTGCACACCAGTGCCACGTGCCCACCGGCCACTAGGGCCTCCCAGCTTTATGGACCTGTCACCCACTTCTCCCTTCGTTTCTCAGGAAGGCGCTGGCCTCACTCCACACTTTGTTCAAGCTGCCTCTTCACCCAACACCTCCCTCCAGGCACCCGCGCCCAGCACCCAAGGCCTGGACCAAGGCTCCCCAAAGCCACCCCTGATAAGGCAGCCCAGGTCTGCTCCTGGGCCACACCTGGCTGCTTGCGGGGGCTGGAGCGATGCAGGGTGGCAGGGCAGGCGAGGGCCCCTCCCCACGCAGAGAGATGCTTACGCAGGGAAGTCACTGGCGTACTGCCACCCCTCCTGGTCTGTGCCCCCGGGAACGCTGAAATCCACAGACCAGTCAGAAACCTGGAGGAGAGGTGGGTCAGCATGGGCGGCCCCCGGCACCAGCCCCCGCCCCGCAGCCCGGAGCTCACCCAGGTCCACTGCAGGGACGGGGGCTTCGTGCCGGCCTTGGTGCACTCGTGCAGCCCCGAGGCGTCACTCCACATGTACCGGTCGGTGGGCAGACCCCTGTGGTGGACAATGGGGGTGCTGGGGTGACTCGGAAGAGGAGAGACCAGCCAGCACCAGATGGTGACAGATAAGACACGAGCACCTGGGACTCCTGCATCTCCAAAGAGGTGAAAAACAGAACTGCCCCGGGGGGCGGGAACAACAACCTGTTGACCTCCCGTCACGTGGGAGCCCGGGCTGCACCTGCAGCCAGGCTACCCGCCTGAGAGCTGAGAGCCCACCTCTTCCCCTCTTACGGGCTGCTGTGCCCCCAAAAGATGTCGAAGCCCTATCCCCAGTACCCATGAGTGTGACCTTACTTGGAAAGAAGGTCTCTGCAGGTGACCAAGTCAGAATGGGGTCACTGGAGTGTGCCCTAAACCAATACGACAGTGTCCTGAGTTCAAATTTCCCAAATAAGGGAAGTGATGTGAAGACCGGAGGGACGTTGCCACAAACCAAGGGACAGCAGAGGCCTCCAGGAGAGAGGCTGGGAGCAGACTGTCCCTCACAGGCCTCAGAGGGAAATGGCCCTGCCCACACCTTGATTCTAGACTCCTCAGCCTCCAGACGGGGAGAGAAGGAATGTCCATGGTTTAGACTGCCCAGTGTGTGGTGCTTGGTGACAGTGGCCGAGCCGACCCAGACACTCACAGAGCGACAGGCCCCACACGGTGGTGTCAGGCAGGTGGCCACGAGGCTCAGATGGCAGGAGCCGTGGCCCTTGGTGTGCATGCTCTGCAGGGACCAGAGAGCCCGCGGCTGCCCTGTCCGTCTTCTGAAGGACTGCGGAGGAAGTGGGGACGCAAGCAGGCCAGCATTCTGTGCGGACGTCACACACACCCCACGCACAGGTCTCCAGGACATACTCCGGCACCGTGTACCAACTGCCTCAGCAAAGCTCAAACCCTGATTTACTGGGGTGAACAGAGAAACCCACAAATATTGACGAACAAGGAAATCCTTCAAGCCGTGCGACACTGGAAGGTCATGAACGATCTCCCCGTCTGAGGTGGAGTGGAGCTTAGACGAGCTGGGTCGCCCTCGAGAACCCGATGGTGAGGCCACCACATGCCATCTCTGTGTTGCCGTCACGACCGTGGCCTGGGCCCGGCAGCCCCCCCGGCTGGCGCCCGCGCCGCTCACCTGCCGGAGTAGCCCGTGACGGGGTTCCAGCGCTGGTTCTCGTAGATGGAGACGCACTTCACGTCCGACTGCGTGTAGATGTTACTGGTGCTGCTGGCCAGGCCTGGGGGGAGAGGAGGCTGCCGGCTGGGGACTCGGGCTTCCGTCTGAAGCCCTGAAGGCCGCAGAGAGCGGGGAGGGCCAGCAGAGAGGGGTTCGCGCGCCTGGCTTGGGGTTCTCGCAGTGTGATTATTCTGGGGTGACACCCCCCACGACCAGGCCCTGCAGTGCATTACGTCTCCTGTCCACGCCACCTCCAGCTCCTCTCACACCCTGTTCTTGGCTGCACCTCTTCCCTCCCTGTCTTCCCACTGACCAGGCACCGGGCGGGTGCGGGGGCCCAGCAGCTCCCTCTGTATTAACACTCACACAGCGTCCACCAGCCCCAATCTCATCTGTAAAGTTCCTGCCTCACAAACGAGGAAGATGTGCAGTTCCCGTGGTCTTAGGGGACCACACCTGGCTCTCCGGGATTGGCCGTCCCTCACTGTAGGGCATGTGGGCTGTGGCATGGAACTTTCCACTTGAGAGTCTGTTTCTGCCTGCATTTCCCAGGAGGAGACACAGGACCTTGTTGCCCAGAACTTGGGGAGCCAACAGGGGTTCAGCAAACTGGCACCCCCGAGGGCATGACCCAGCTATTCAGGGTCTAGAATTCAGGCCTGGGAATCACGTGACCCAGGTCCTGGGGCCACCCCATTATGCCCTGGGTGTTGTCTGTGAAATGAGGGGTTGGACACAGTGGAGGCTCTGGCAGCTGCCTTCTAGAACCTTCAAAGCCCCCAGCTCAGCTGTGGGTGCCCAGGAAGGCATGTTGGAGGCCAGGCCACGCCTCGAGGGTTGGCTCTGGGACCATTCTCTGTGGAGGCTGGCTGTGGTGAAGGTCACCTGTCAGCCTGCTGTCAGCCAAGAGTCAACACTGGGACAGTGGCTCTGGAGTGGGGCAGGGAAGCCAGGTGGGATTAGAGGAGGAATTGGCCCGGGAAGGCTGTGGGCAGGGCTCAGGGAGCTGGTCCCGCCAGCCTCTGCGTCCAGGCTGCTCTCACCTTGGAAGCAGCCTCCGCCGTAGCCGCCAGTGTAGACCCAGGCTGTGTGGTCGTAGCCAATGCCCCACACCACACCCCGGCCGTTGGCCTCCACCACCCGCAGGTGGCCTCCCATCTGCCGCCAGAACCTGGAGCGAGGGGAGAGAGGTCACCACACACCTTGCCAGCCTTCTACCCCGAAAGCTCTTTTGGCTCACTGGCCTCCCTCAAACATCCGATTTTGACTCATCTTTGGGCTCTGAACGGTGGACTTTATTAAGGACGATGGCACCTGCCTGCCTTCCCATCCAGCAGTGATCGGAGC
This sequence comes from Ailuropoda melanoleuca, assembly GCF_002007445.2. NCBI lineage: Eukaryota > Metazoa > Chordata > Mammalia > Carnivora > Ursidae > Ailuropoda > Ailuropoda melanoleuca. The sequence goes on from NC_048227.1 coordinate 4,990,829, forward strand.
TAACGCAGCCCCAGAGTGGGCGCAGGAGACTAAGGGTCTGCGGGGTGGGGATAGGGGGTCCGAGCCAGCAGCCCCTGTTCCTCATGGCCCCTGGGGGTCTGGGCCGGGCATGTGGGGGCAGAAGGCAGGGCCGTCTCATCTGGATGAGCCACGACTTGGGCCAGCACACTGAGGGGTGACAGCACAGCCTCCGAGTGGGCAGACTGCAGGGTGCCACCTGGGTCACCCTCCCGTGTGCCAAGGAACTGCCCACTGTCCCTGGAGGTCATCTGACTTGTCCATCTGGGTGCTGGGCACCCAGGGCCAAGAATGGATGAACGAAGGATGGATACAAGCATCCACTGTCCCCTCCTGAGTGGGGTCTCCTGGTCTCACCTACATTTCCCCTGGTCCTCAGGGGCTCAAAGGGACCTAGGGGAAACCCTGGGTCAGAATTGGGAGCATTGTGTCCCCTCCTGGGTCCCCATCTGCCTTCCCACCCTAAATGCCAGGCTTCTGGTCCCCCTCGGGGTCCTCCAACAGGCCCAGGGAGACTCGAGCCCTGGGAACCAGCCGGCCATTCCTGAGCACAGCTGACTCACATCTGGTCGCAGGGCAGCGTGTGCTCGGAGGCCTCCAGGTCCGGGCTGGGCTCGCTCACAAAGATGTCCCCCTTGCAGGTGATGGACCAGATGGCCTGTGGGGAGGGGCGGCCGTGGACCCTCCGGCTCTCGCAGCAGGACAGGTTGAGCAGGGCAAGCTGGCGTGGGGAAACGACTGGTCAGCGCTGGGAAGGGGGTGGGCGGCAGGACGAGGCCGGGTGGCCCCAGAAGCGCTGCCCTTGGAGCCCAGCCCGTCCTTCATGTGCACTCACCCAGTCATTCATGTCCTGCTCGGTGGCAGCAGCCAGATGCACAGGCCACCTCTGCCGGGTCCTCTCAGGCGTGTACAGGGCGAAGGAGTGCTTGGTCTCATTGAGCACAGGGACCAACACCGTCACCTCGTTGAGGAACACGTGAATGTACTGTTGACAGAGAGTGGGGGCAGGGCTGTCACCAGGCCAGAGGGGGGACCTGTGGGGCTGGGGGCACAGTGGGCCTCTGGGTGGAGCCCCTGCCACGGTGGAGGGACAGGGATGGCCTGGGGCACCCCTGATTCCAGAGAGCCAGTCCTAGGGGTCCCCCCGGGGCCTGTGGGTTTGAGTGGTGGGCTCTGGGACCCAGCGTGCTTGGTAGGGAAGCCTCGTTCATGAGCAAGTGCCTTAGTGACATTCTTGATGTCAACAAGGGCGCTCGTACTAGGTTCGAACCCCAGTGCTGGGAGGGTGGAGGGGCTTTAACTCCCTGAGCTGAAACCCCAGTGACCGTCAGTGGCTCCGTGAGGAGGGGGCTCGCTGAGGCTGCGGCAGGGGCCTGCACACACCTGCCGGCCACTGACCGCGGCTGCTGTCACCACGGGCCGGCGCTGGGGCCCCCTCCCCCGGGAGCCCCCACACACCTTCTTCTCCTCGTGGACCACATAGTAGATGAAAAGAATGCTGTCCCGAGCCCCGTCAAGCCCCGTGAACTGCTCCAGGGCCACACGGACGTCCACCCACTTGTGGGGTTTCCAGTCGCACCACCACTGCAGGGCCCCCGTCTTCACCCACACCGACTGCGGCACAGGACCCAAGAGTCACAGGTAGGCCGCTGGGGCCCCAGACTCTGGTCCCATGTGTACCCAGCTCCCAGCACCCCAGGGCCGCGCTGGAGCCTTCACTGCCTCACAGGGGGCTCCGGCCCAGCGCTCCCAGCTCCCTAACTTCCCCTAATGACCAAGGTGGCGCTATCATACAGCCAACAGGCACCGGGCCCCCAAGCCAGTGTTGTCTCTGCACACCCTCCTAATTCTCAAACAGCCTGTGGGGTCAACACTCTTACCCCATGCTCTAAATGGGGAAACTGAGGCTCAGGGAGGTTCTGTGCCTGACCCAATGTCACTGAGGGAGTCAGTGGCAAAGCTGGGGCCCACACCTGGCCTGCCTGCGTCTGGAGGTCCGACGCTTCGGCCCCAGCGAGATGCTTCTGCACTAGCAGCCGAGGCCCGAGGAGCCATGTGCTTCATGTAGCTTCTGCCTCCCAACCTGGCTGTGGGCCTCCAGGGGCTGGGCTCTGCCTGAGGGCCTCCGGGCCAGCCCTCAACCTGTCCTCACTCGTCTTCTTGGGGTCCCTTCCAGGGGACAGCACTCCCCTCTCCATGCCTCCCACTGAGGTCCCCAGGGCCGAGGCTGTGCCTGGAGCACAATGGGGCCTGAGTTCTTCCAGATGGATGAGTCTAGTTGGACTCATATCTTCATCCTGGAATCTATGGGGCTCAGAAGGGACGGCTTTGCCTCTGAGCTGGTCGGACAGAGGATGCGTCTCTGTCTCCTCCACCTCCCCTTCGGAACAGTCTACTGTGGGCGCTCAGTGGGCACCAGCCGAAGGACGGTGCCTCCGGGAACTGCCCACCTGCTCCACAGCCTGCTCGTAGTGCCGGAAATGCTCCAGCTCCCGCTTGGTCCTTTCCGTGAGCTGCTGGAAGATCTGCTTCCGCCAGGCGGCGGTCTGGGCCGGCATGATGGACAAGGAGAGCGTCTGCACTGAGGGGGACAGGCCTGCAGGCCAGCAGAGCCTCAGGGCCAGGCGCCCGGCCCACCCACAGCTGGGCAGCAGGCCAGGGCTCCCTCCTCTGCTACCCCCCGCAAGGAGCACCCCCGGGGGGCCTGGGCCCTCAGACACCTGCGCTTACCCGACTGGACAGTGAACCACTTGAGTACGGCGTGGGCCTCCACGGCACAGCCTCCTCCGGACACCCAGGCCCACAGCGGGTGGTCATCGGCCCCGTAGGGCTCCTCCAAGCCCAGTGGGAGGAGCCCCAGCGAGGAGAGGCCCGTGGTCTCTGGAAAGCCAGCAGCCGAGTGGTTGGGTGCTCTCTTGGGCTCCTTCAGGTCAATATTGGTCCAGGGCAGTTCGGCCGGGGTGGAGGCCAGGCCAGGTCGAGGCCCGGGCCCAGGAGTCTGAGTGGCCAGGCCAGCGACCTCCACGGCACACTCTGTGGTCCTGCCAGTGCCTGGGCCTGAGGCCAAGCTGTCCCTGGGGTTCCTGGGACCATCCACAGACTCTGCAGGAACAGGCTGGTCAGGCCCCGGTCTGTCGGCTTCCAAAGAGGCATCCGTGTCGCTCGGTGCGCAGGACTCACCACTGCCCCTTACCTCGTCGCCAAAGAAGCAGCCAGCACTGGGGACAAAAGGGGGCAGACCCGTGACCTCTGTGAGGGAAGGCCACGCGCTGCTGTGGGCAGGCCTGGCTCATCCGTTGTGACCCTGGACAAGCTGCAGCTGCACCGTGTCATACACATAGGGATAGCTACCTCCCCAGGAGCTGGAACAGCCAGGTCGCACCCCAGGCCGATCATATCATTTATCTGGGGGTGGAAATCTGGTGGTAGTATTATTTTCTTATTGTCGCAAAATACATGGGATGTAATATTTACCATCGCAAATGACGTGGCATTAAACACACCCACGCGGTTATGCAACAACTGCCACGACCTTGTTCCAGAACTTTGTTGTCACCCCCACGTGGAAACCCCGACCCCATTACGGAGCCACTCTCCATACTCTCCCGCGCTTCCCTACCCCCCCGGCCTCCACCGATCGCCTTTCTGTCCCTGTGGATTCGCCTCTTCTGGAAGCTGCGTATAAATGGCATCGCGTCGTATGCGGTCTTCTGTGACTGGCTTCTCTCGCTTCCTATGATAAGGTCAAGGTTCACCTATGTCGTAGCGTGGCTCAGTACTTCCTTTCGTCGCCGAAGAACATTCTGCTGTATGGATACGCCACATTTTATTTATTCACCTGTGGATGGATGTCTGAGTGGTTCGTACATTTTGGCTACTGTGAATAAGGCTTCTATAAGCATTCACGTGTGAATTTTTGTTTCGACGTCTGTTCTCCATTCTCCTGGGTGTAGATCTGGGGTGCGAGTGCTGGGTCACGGGGTCGCTCTATCTTTAATTTCTTGAGCAATGGCCAGACTGTATTCCACAGCGGCTGCCCTGGCACTGCACGGGGGTCCCAATTTTTCCCCATCTTGTCAACACTTGGTACCACCTTTCTTTTCGACTACAGAGAGCTCTCCCGGTGGGTGTGAAGTGGGTGTGAAGTGGTATCTCGTTCGTGGTTTTGGTTTGTTTTTCCCTGATGACTAATGACGCTGAGTGTCTTTTCATATGTTTGTCGGCCACTGGCATATCTACTTGGGAGAAATGTCTATTCGAGTCCCTTGCCCTTTTTAAATTGAGTTGTCTGCTCGTTGTAAGTTGTAAGAGCGCTTTATATATTCTAGATGTTTCTTCCTTTTCCTGATGGCACCCTTTGATGCACAAAAGTTTTTAATTTTGATGAGATTCCAATGTCTCTATTCTTCCTTTCATTTCCAGTGCTTCCGGTCTTATCTAAGAAGCCAGTGCCAAATCTAAGGTTTGGCGTCAGTTTTCGAAGCTTCTCAGCTGATTCCAACATCTGAGTACTGCCAGCTGAGAGCCTAAGCCCTCAGGTAAACGAGGAAAGTTCAGCCCACCTCCTGGGCCTCCAGGCGTTCGGTGCAGCAGAGCGAAGACCGCCACGCTGGGGGAGCGAAGGCATGTGGCCCAGGGTCTGGGGAGGGCCCATGCTGCTATGGAGCACTGTCCCGAGGGCCCCTGCGCCACAGGACTGGGCAGGTAAGTACTGCGGACATTCACGGTACAGAGCTGAGGTGTCCCCCGCGCTGAGACTCTAAGTCACCTGCCCGTAGTTAAGACCAGTGGGCAGAGCCGGGAATCATCCACAGTCCCTACCCCCATGGCTCTCAAGACGTGGTCCTCAGAGCTGTAGCAGTGGGCACACCTGGGGCCGTGTAATACAAAATCTACTGAAGGCAAAATTCTGCGGGAACAGAAGCTCTGGGGCCGGGGCCTGGACATCTGTGCAGGGACAAGCCCTCTGGTGTTTCTGGTGCACGGCCAAATCTGAGGTCCCTGTTCTACACTAGAGGGACCCTCTGTCTTCTTCTCTGCTTTCCTTTGACAGAGGGGCCTTAGCATCCACCCCACAGAGAAGCCTTTTCTCTCCCAGACTTTGAGACTTCAGAACCAGTGGGCCAGCCCTGTTTAGGGCCAACCTCACCCACCTGCCACCTCCCACCCAGCCCCCAGCCTGCCCCCACGGGCCACCCTCAGGCCGAGACCTGGCACCAGGCACAGGAAGGGAGAGACCTCACAGGCCATTGCTCTTGTGGGCCGAACCTGGATTTTCCCTGCCCGGGACAAGGCCCAGCACCCCACTGAGAGGCCAAGCCACAGCCTCGCCCAGACACTGCCCACCGAGGCCACTGAGAGCCCTTCCCGACCCAAGTCCTCCGTGCCCTGCTGCCCCTGGGATCACCTGAGGAGACTTGATGAGCTACCAGAGTGCGATCGGTCACTCTCTCGGCCGGCAACGATGGCCTTCCATGTCTTCCCGCTGAGCTCGCTCTGGGTAACACCCTGGCGGAAGTACACGGCCCGGTCCTCACAGCCAATGCCCCAAACCTGGCACAGAGACAGGCACGGCTGGGTCAGAGGCCAACACAGACTGGAAGGATCCCTTCTCTTTGGGGGTGTGAGGGGAGGACAAGGGGTAAGGGAGAGCACCCCAAGGCTAGAGGACATGTCTACAATGCAGGCCGAAGTCCCCCCCATACGTGTGGTGGGGTGTGTGCGCACGCACATGAGTGTTTTGGCTGGAAGGGTTGATGGCAGGGGACGTGAGTGCATGAGTCCAGTGCAGGGAACAGAGCCCCGAGAGGACCAGGGGAGGGCATAGCACCAAGCTCAGGAGAAGCAGGGACCCTGTCCTGGCTCCCTGACCTCAGGCAGACCCTGGGCTTTGGGCTGACAGAGTCCAGAGGAGGTGGAGATGCCAATGGGCACTGTGCTGGGCCACAGAGTCCATTCCTGTCCCCATCTTCCGTGTAACCTCTGGTGGGAGGAAAGCTGCTCCCCAAGTGAACCCAGAGGATGGTCTGGGTCTTTTTACGGATGCAAGATAGCCTCCTTGATCCTGATCTCACTTTCTATGAAAAAGGTGGCTGGGCAGGCATCCTCCCCCCTGCCTTTGGGCGCTGAGGAAGGAAGGTGTGTCGAGCAGCTGAAGGGCCCAGGGACCAGCCCATTTGGGGCCCTGGCCTGTGGGGGTGCCAAAAGGGCCACAGCCTGCCCAGGGTGGTCTCAGGTGGCTTTGCTGGGAGGACTGCGGTGTCTCCATCACTTGGCCGTGGCAGGCTGGCCTCCATCCTCGGTCCCCGTGTGCACCAGCCAGCGCCTGTCTTGACCCTGACCGCCGTGTACCCCGCTAACTGAGGTGGGTGCGAGGATGGCAAGGGGGCACAGAAAAGGCCAGCACCCCCAGGAAGAGCTTCTGGGGCAGTGCGCTAGGAAAGGAGTCACCGTCCCACAGTCAGCCTTAAAAGCAATCAAACCTTATTATCTATGAGGCGGCCTCGCTGTACAAACTATATTCAAGAAATCCTGCGTCTACAAAGTCGGGAAGATCAGTCTCATTCTTCACTTGCTGCGCTGATTTTGCCCAAATAATTCTCAACAAAACCCTCCCAGTCTCCGGGGTGCGTGCCCCTGGTCTGTGCTCACCACCAGCGCTCTGAGCATCCTGAGGGGAGGGGCCTGGGACGAGCAGGGACTGTGGGACCCAGGCGGAGCCAGCGCCCTAGGTGCCCTCACAGGCTGGGAGCCCGAGGAGCTGCTGGGCTCCCCACCCCGTGCTGGCATCACTCCTGGTTGGAAGGGGCAGCAGGAAGCAGCAGGAGCCCCCACTCTGAGACCTCTGCTGTGGAAGAGCTGCGGACCCCGGCGGTCGGGACCCACGGCTTGCAGTCCCGTGCGCACCTGGTCATTCAGCCCCACGTTCACCATCATCATGTCTCCGACCATCTCGATCCAGCTGGTGCCACAGGGATTGTGTGAGTTGACGCCTCTTCGGAACCACACCTGGGAAAGTCAGAAACAGACATGCCCCCTTGGAGGGTCGCTGAAATAAGACTGTTTTCAAAGGCTCTGGAAGAGTAAATGAATAATCTGGTCCTTTGGTTCATGCTACGAATGAGCACAGCACATCACTGAGAAAGGAGACGTGATGCAGGTCCCTCTTCTCCACACCCCTGCCGCTTCTCCCTCTGGGCTTGGCACTGTCCCACACGGCTGAGGGTCACCTGCCCTCAGTCATAACCTATCCTGGTGGCTTCCTGTCTCTTCTCTGGCAGAGGGCATTCATTGCCCCTCCAGGAGACAAGGCTGCCTGAATCTTTCTAGAATATTCTACCAGTTTAGCACCTCTTGGCAGCAGGCAGGAGCAGCAGGTTATCAGCTGTCTCACTGCACACAGAGCCAGGAGGTGGGACTTCTCCTGGGCAATGTCTGCATCTCCAATGCAGACACTGACCTGTGAGCTTGGCGAGTGACATCTCACCCGCATGGACCTATATGTAGTCCCCATCTTAGCCTGACACTTGGAAAATGCCATTTTGTCCAATCAAGCTTGCCTCTATGTAAGACAACGACCTTAACGACGTTTTTTAGAAAAACCATTTTTTCTAAACTTATCATGAGATAAATAACATACTTCGGATCTATTCTTAGTGCTTTATGAATTAGTCTCTTTAAGCCTAACTTTTTTCGGGGCACCTGGCTCGCTTAGTTGGAAGAGCGTGCAACTCTTGATCTTGGGGTCATGAATTTGAACCCCATGTTGAGTGTAGAGATTTCTAAAAAAAACGGATGAGAGAAAAAGCCTGGCTTTTTTCATGTTAACTTATAAAAATGCACAGTCCAACCAAATTTCCCTCAAGCCCACATGCGGCCCCATGGCTAATCCCCTACCCCGGCCCCTGCTGTACTTCCCCCACGACTGTCCTTACCCACTCTGGATGGCCACATGAGCAAGACCCCAACAGTTCTGAGACCGAGAGGATCGCGCGTTATTAGCACTCACGTGTTTGACCACACGGTTCTTGAGGCGGGATGTGGGAAGGTGACCAGTTAAATGAGAAACCCTCAAAGCCCTTTTATAACAATTTCTAGAATGTCTAAAATGTCTCCTTGACCCAAAGAAAGTTTGCACAAACATTTGTCTGAAGACTGAGCAAAGGCTCATGTAAATAAAGCGTTCGGCTCATCGAATGCATTGTTCTGAGAGGGGCTTAGGAGCTGTGGGAGGTGGGTGCTTTAGGTGACCTAACTTTGGGCTCAGGGACCTTCTGCGTGGACACAGACTCAGATGTGTGGGGGCCCATGTCCTGGGATGCCATGGGATGCCCGTGAGGTGGGGTTAGAGAGACCATGGGACCAACCTCAAATCTGCTTTTTGTATTGGGCTTTCTCTGTTAACGTAAAAATGACAAGCAGTGGATAGGAGCAAAGGGACATATTCAGTTAGTGGAGGGTCTCAGAAAATTGGCATCTGACTATTTGAAATGTTATGGCCTACTCAGTGATAAATACGGTTGTTCTGCGCTTGGTATGGGGGTGCGGGCTTTTCGTGGAGATCACCAAGGCCTTCAACCCCAGAAAGTGCATGGCGCTTGGCTGGATTTGTTCTAAGGGGTTGAGACCACACTTGCAAGAACAAAAAACCACACAGCCCTCAACATGGAGCTCTGAGTCCGAGTCCCATATGGGCCAGTGATTCCTTTCAAGAAAAAGAAACAAAGAAATTAAAGAAATGAAACAGAGACCTTGGCCCCAGCGCCCAGTGACCCCATCTTACTTTCCGGTCCTTGGTGATGGCCCAGACCACGCCGACCCCCACGGAGACGTGCACGATCCCGTTTTCAGAGGCGGGAGGCTCCACTATGGACCAGGAACTTCCTACCCGGCCACAGAAGAAAGAGCAGGTGGCCCCCATCAGCGAGAGTGCTGGGGAGAAGCTGGGCGTCCCCTGCCTCTCCCTGTATGGGGCGTAGGGCTGCCCACCTTTGGGATTGTTCCTGTTGATTCCTTCCCGGACCAAGGCCTGCCCCTCCCAGAGCGTGACCCACAGGAGGTCGTGGGGCCCACAGCTGATCTGCACCGCCTCCCCTGGGGTGTCCACGAGGGACCACGATGAGCCTTCGGGGTTGGGGTGGCTGACGTCCTCTCTGTACCACACCTGGGTGGCGGAGAAACCCACGGCAGGGTCAGACGGGGTCTGGCCAGGGCTCCGCGACAGGGGAGCTGCCGGAGGCTGGCTCTGTTTGCATCAGCGTACAGCTGAGCCAGGCACAGAGTCTCTGGGGCCAGGGGGCCCTGACTGTCCAGACTTGCTCTCCTGGCCCTCACTGCCATCGGGATCCTCATGCCAGATTAGATGCCCCCACCCCTGTAAAAAATGTAACCCTTGGGGTGCCTGGGTGGCTCAGTCGTTAAGCGTCTGCCTTCGGGTCAGGGTGTGATCCCAGCGTCCTGGGATCCAGCCCTGCATCAGGCTCCTTGCTCCGCTGGGAGCCTGCTTCTTCCTCTCCCACTCCCTCTGCTTGCGCTCCCTCTCTCGCTGGCTGTCTCTCTCTGTTTCAAATAAATAAATAAAATCTTTAAAAGAAAATGTAACCCTGGATTTCAGCCATCCTTGGAGACAAACCCCTTTGGATCATCCACTGGCAAGAACCCCTTCCCCATTCACCTAAGGCCCCAGGGAGACCTCTGGCCCCAGCCTGGTGTCCTGTGCCCTCTAGTGGCCATGTACTCGGAGTACACCGTCTCTAGGGAAAGTGGGGTCCTTGGTGGTTAAATGGGAAAACCCCCAAATCCCTTGCATACGAATGTTTAAAACGTTCATTTCTTTTCCCCTTAACCTGAGAGCACTGAGCATAATATTTAAGACTGAGCCACCTGATCATGTCCAAACTGGCTCGTGTCATCGGGAGGGGGCTACATCTTGTTGCGAGGTGCAGGAGGGCTGGGGACCCTCTTCCAGCCTGTCTTCACCCTGGGGACCACGGCTTCTCAACTCTTCACCTCACCCTTACATCCCACACTGCAGAACCGCGCCTGGGGAAGCCTCCCTCTGGTGGTTTTGGGGGCCCCTATGTCTCTCCAGCTCCTCCTGGAGCCCGGGCTCCTAGTCATACCTTTCTCGGCCCCCAGGAATGGTGCAGGGCAGCACACAGTGACCACCCACACTGCTCTCACACCCCTGTTCTCCCCTCTCTGCATCCAGGTGGGCATGGCCCCTCAACGGAGGCTCTGTCCCAGGCCAGTTCCCCACCATCCTCCAGCACGACTCAGAGAAAACCCACAACTACGGCTTGACCTAAGCCCAGGCCAGACAGGACCCCAGAGGTAAGCCTGATCAAAACCTGCTGTGTTTATCCTGAAGCCCCAGAGAATCTGGGTGACTTTGTGATAAAGAGTCCTGGGTAGATGAAGTCTGCTCTGAAACAGCTGAAGGTCAGTCACCTGCAGGCAGGACCACCTACGTTGCTCCTGCCGTCAGGGGCTGGCTCTACTCCTTACTCATGAACTCTGAGAGACGAACCTCCTCTCCTCGCCAAATATCCACCCATCTACACACACCCACCCACTCACCCCCCCACCTACCCATCGCCCATCTGTCCACATACCCACCTACCCATCACCCATCTATCTACCCACTCACCCGTCCATCCATCCACCCACCTACTCAACCTGTTACCCATCTGTCCACCTGTCCCTTCACCTATCCCTTCACCTATCCATACCCCAACCCCCTCCCTCCTCCCATCCACAATACTTTTGGAGACTGCTGTGTGGGAGCCCCTGAAGGGAATAGGCAGGGAGCTCAGAATATGTTTGAGCAGACACTACTGATGGCCTCTGAGCTCACGGTGGGCACTGATCAACGCTCCGGGAGCTCAGAGAAGGGACAGGCCAGGACCAAGCAGGGGGCGGGATGTCAGAGGCTTCTGGGAGGAGTAGGACCACAGGACAGCAGAATTCACAGGTTACCGTAACATGCTACCTTGTCTGCTCACGGCAGTCCCCGCTGTAAGGACAGGAGGCGAGGAGGGCAGCCTCCCACCCCTCTTCCACCTCTGGGAGGACACCTGAAGGCCAGTGTCTCCTGCCCCGCTCCTGCCTGTAGCCAGCCTCCCTCAGCCACCTCCCATCTTCGGCACAGGGGGACACAGGCCTTACCTTTCCCTGCAGAGACACAGCCCACACGGACAGGCGGCCCACGGGCTCGTCTGTGATTTCCCACCCCCCCACAGAGAGGTCATTGAAGGGGTCAGGCAGTTGCTTGGGGTCATCCTTCGAAGGGATCTGAAACAAGGAGGTGCGTGGCAGAGGTGGTCAGCACCTGGCCAGTAGATGGCACTGTTCCCCTCCCGGTGGACACCTGAGTGGTGGGCCCCCTCCAACACTCCCACCTCCCAGCACACTGCCTTCCCACACTGCCTTCCGTTCCCCTGCCTGACTTCATGGAGAAGGCAGCTTTGAGACAGAGAGCTCCTAGCCCAGGACCCTGTTTGCCCTGTCCTCCCTTTATCGGCTTCCAGGCCTGGGCCGCTGTCCCCGAGGGGTCACTGCTGCTCTGCATATGGAAGACAGACATACATGCAAGGTCTTGGCTCTGTGCCTTGCGGTGGCCCAGCCGCTGTGACTCCATCCCCTCACCTAGAAGGGGCCGAGCACAGAACCTGGTCCTGTGGTGTCAGCCCTGCATGGTGTTGGCTCTGTGCCTGCTCTCTGGGCTGCTCCCAGGGCAAGGGGCTGGCAGGCGGGGCCAGCGGCCCCACCTCACAGACTTGGACCCTCCAGAGGGGTCTACTGAAGGTCCAAGGCCTTCCTCTCACACAAGGCCACACAGGACCCTAGTCCAGGCCTCCTATCCCGAAGTTAGAAAGTTTTTTGGGGGTCACGGGAACAACACGAGAGTCAGAGTGGCTCCTGTGGGAGTGAGGTTAGAAGAAGTGCACTGACTGGGCCTCAGGCCGGGACAGAACAGCCTGGAGACCAGTCAGGTCATGTTCTGTGCCATCCTGGGCCACCGTCTAGTCTGGCCTCCTGTACGGCCAGCTCCCAAATGGAGGAATACATGGTACCATGGTGTTCGTGGGACAGCCGTCCGCGCCCTGCCCCACCCCCAGGCTACGCTCGGCACAGACCTTGGCCCAGGTGTCCCGGGACTTGTATCTCCGGTACCGGATCCACCGCCGCCGCCGCACGCAAGAATTCCACTTCTTGTCTCTCGTGTAGGTGGCGGGGAAGTCGATGGCATACGTCCACCCCTGAAATACCACGCGGCAGGGAGGAGGGGGACTGTAAGGCTCCTGGGGAAGGACAGAGCGGGGCAGGCGGGGAGCAGGGTGGAAGAGAGGGAGGGGGACGGTGGTATGGCCCAAAGCACCCACCGCCCCCTACCCCAAGCAGCAAACGGGAGCAGGCAGGGTGCCGCCTGAGGCTAGATGCTGGGGCGCTGGGGATGGCCCCGGGGGTACGGGTCCAGCCCAAAGCACTCCTTACCCAATGGGGAGCCCCAGGCAGAACCAAATTCACCTACCCCTTTCTCGGTGGGTTCCCCTCCAAAGTTCTCATCCACGTACCAGTCTGACTCCCACTCCCAGTGCCGCGAGGGCAGCGCCACCCCATCCAGCGGCCGGTGCTGGAGCCCACTCACGTCGCTCCACTGCCAGCGGTCGCTCGGCAGGAACTTCTCACAGAAGCCGCCCACGGGGTTCCAGCGCTGGGGGCCGGGAAGCAGAGACTGGCCTGAGGCCTGCAGCTGGCCCAGGTGCTGGGGACCTCTCTGGGATGAATGGGACCCCGCTACTAGGGGGTCTTCCTGATCTCCAGGATGGAGAGTGGGCAGAGGGTCTGCCCGGAGCTCAGGGATCAGAGCCGCCCCCCGCTTGTCACCAAGAGCCAGCACTTGAGCATGGCAGAGAACCTGCCGCAGACACAGAGCCCCGAGGGGCAGGCAGTAGAGGTCATGGCCCTGTCCTGGGCTCCTGGAAACCACTGGGAGCCCACCCTTGTGCGGAGCTGGCCAGCCTGCCTTTATAAAGACACAATGGGGACTCTGGCCCCAAAGACCCTGAGCACTACACAACCCGGGCCTTAAGCAGCACGAAGGACACGAACGTGGGACTTGGCCACAAGTCTGGGGTGGGGTGACTTCCTTCCCAGAAAACCGACCCAACGCAGCCACCCAAACACACATGACCCCACCTGATTCTCATAGGCCTCCTCCCGGCGGCGGATGGGGACGTCGCTGGCGCACACATACACGTAGACCTGGTTGTCGCAGGCGATGCCCCAGCAGCACTGCGTGGTCGCGCTGACGCGCTTGAACTCCAGCTGGCTGGCCCTGCAGAGCTCCCAGTGCTGCCCAGCCGTGGAGAGCGTGTAGACCTTCCCGAAGAGATCCACGGCCCAGAGCATCGAGTTGGGCATGACCGCGGCCGCGGGCGGGGCGGGGGGAGCTGGAGGCAGGAGGCCGGCGTCAGTGTCCGTCACCAGCTCCTGGCTCCAAGAGTCTAGGACACGGTTTCCTTCTTTGTTCTTTCCTTCCCTCTAATGATGGGCATTATTTTCAAACATACAAAAATGTACGGAGGGAAAAAAAATTGCACCTACCTCCCCAAATCGAATGACTATCAATTATTTGGTCACATTTCCTCCCTAGCTTTCTTGTCAAAAGAATAAAGGAAAAGTCATGGATTTAGTTCAATTCTATGCCCATCGCTGTGTCCCCGAGAGGCCTCTGCCCCACGGTGGGCAGGTCCCCTCACTTACACTGGTCCCACAGTGACAATCCTATACGGGTTTGGTGAAAGCATCCCCACAGGTCTAGCACCCCAGCTAGGTCCTGTGGGAGCCCTGCAGCTACGTGGCGGGGATGTGGGGGTCCCGTCTTCAACCTCCTTGGGTGACCACCACCCTCTTCTCCCTGATCCCACCCCATCTGCCATCCTCCACTCCTGCTCCTTTTTCCCTCCTCTTCCTTTCTGCCAGGATGGGCGAGGCAACTCTAAGTTCCTTCACTGGCCACCCCCACACCTCCAGGGCTGACTGTGCTGGTATTCCCCAGGAACTAATTCCTGGAGCCTGGCTTCTGGTAGGGTCAAGCCTCCTACCAAGGCAGGGCCACAAGGCCAGAACTTCAGCCAAAATAGAACAGCTGGATGACAGCAGCCTGGGGGTGGGAGGCAGTGAGAAGCTCTGCCTGACACTGCCCAGGGCAGGAAGGAGGGAAGAGCTACTGGGAGACAGACAGTGGCAGGCCAGGTGCCTCGAGGCTGCTGGGCCAGGCTGTTCCCCTCCCACGGCCTACCCGAGGCTGCGGGTGCTGGGGACAGCAGGACGTGTGCAAAGTGGCTGAGAACAGGAGCGTCTGCTACAGGCACACAGGCTCTTCTGGAACAAAGTGTGTCTTACAAACACCAAGAAGAGTACGGGCTGGGGAGGAAATAACCAAGGGACGAGGAAGAAGGGAAGCAGAAGGAACAGGAGCCACGCGTTGGTGGCATCCCGGAACCCTGACCTCTCCACCCTGGCACCTAGGCCCAGTCAAACACATGGGAAGTCACAATACCAGCCTTCTGGAGCCATCTGAAAACTGGTATCTGCATCCAGATGGAAGAGCTGTGGTGCCCCAAGACACCCATTCGCTCCTGTCTGGCCAAGCCTGGGGGTCTGCTCTCCCCCTCTGGCATCTACATTGCAGACTCTTGGAATCTGGGTCCCGGCTCCATCCCTTTCTGACACTACCTGGAGCCGACTAACCTCTCTATGCCTCGATTTCTTAATTTGTTTTTTTTTAAAGATTTTTATTTATTTATTTGACAGAGACAGCCGGCGAGAGAGGGAACACAAGCAGGGGGAGTGGGAGAGGAGGAAGCAGGCTCCTAGCAGAGGAGCCTGATGTGGGGCTCCATCCCAGAACGCCGGGATCACGCCCTGAGCCAAAGGCAGATGCTTAACGACTGTGCCATCCAGGTGCCCCTCGATTTCTTAATTTGTTAAAGGCACAAAGGAATACTGATCTACTTACGAAGTCATTGTAAGATGAAGTGAGATAATACAGTACAGAGCCTATGACAGTGCTCGGTACACAGCAAGGACACCATGAGCATTACTGGTGCCGTTTCATTAGTTGGCACCTGCTATTTCAAACTACCGCTGATCTCTCAACGCTTAGAAAACAGAAAAAAATCAAATCCCTTCCTCCTCAGCCTGTGTCTTCAGCCTCTTCATTTCCAAACACCTAACAGCACCCTGCACATAGTAGGTGTTCACCCCAAGTTTATGGATAATCACCACCACCTCCATCCATGGCACGGCCAACTCCCTGGGCTAAGATGGAAATACTGCTCCAGGGAAGCCAAATGTCATCAATGACTTAAGGCTTAAAATAAGGTCATGAGAGGTGGACAGGTATAGGATAAAACAAGCACAGTAAAAGATCAATAGAGGAATTCAGGTGGGGGTATGAGGGTGTTTACTGCATAATTCTTTAAACATGGCCATGTGTATGAATATCCTCATCACTGTTTGGGGGAAAATAAGAATTTTGGGGGGCGAAGGGAATGTTGGCTCCTATGATGTCATGTGAATATAAATCCACTCTTCAAAGCTATCTCTCGGGTCACAGTTCACGGTATAAGAAACGAGTGAAGTCAGGCTATCTTTAGGTTGAGCTCAATGAATAGTGACTTTCGCTTACTTGAAACACTTCCCTTCAGAGAAATGACTAAGCACTAATTTCCATATAGACATAATTGAACCTTCCGGGCAGCTAACAAAAGACTCTACTGCGGAGGACGGGGTGGGGGTTATGTTTGCAAACTCCCTTCAGAGTGGACACACAGGCACCAGCGCTCCATGGCTAAATGATAGGGGTGAACATCCTTGGCCAGCCTCACGGTCTTCCTGCTCTTGCCAGCATGTCACCCCAGCTCCCCATATGCCACTTCCCGGCTGTGAGGTGACCAGGTAACCAGTCCAGGGCCACTGGGTCACTGGGTCAGAGGACTCTTGAAAGGGAGGTTTGAGTATTAAGTCCCATGATTCTGGGATCCTGGGTTTCTTTGTTTTGTAGGGCTAGAGAGAACACTTTCCAAGAAAGCAACCTTGGATTCACCAAGAACTCTGCGCAATGAATTCCAGTTGGACCTTCTATCAATTCACTAAGTCACCTGATCGCCAACGTCAGAGTCATCTGCCTTTCTGCACAGGTTTACTAACAGATACCTTCAGAGACCAAAAGGTCCTCAAGGGAAAGTGAGGGTGGGGGGAGTATGGCCGGTGAATGGTAAAGGGAGGGACACAAGGGACCAACGGAGCTCCCAAAGCATCTATTTTCCCGCGTCTGCCTTAGGGCTCCTTCCTGAAAGGTTTCCTGTTGGTTTTTCTGTCACACCCTGTCAATCCCACCCCTGTGCAAACAGAGCCAGCCCTGACTTCTGGCGGTTGCTTACTGCCTGCCACTTGCGGGGGCTGTTGGAAAGCGACATCAGGGTCCAAAGACGCGGGAGGAAATAGGAGGACATGCCCGGTGGTTGAGTCCTTCCTGAAGCAGGGTCCGGGCTGTACTGGGCAGGAGATGCCTTGAGCCGGCCATCTGGGGATGAACCCCACCCCATCCCACCCCTCATCATCGCGGGCGGGTAAGCCTGGTTTCATTCCGGCTCCATGCACTTGGACGACAGGTGGGCCCCGTGCCCGGTCACCAGCGGCATAGTCGGAGCGTCCGGCCCTCACCATCTGCCCCTGCTAATCCCACGACAAGCAGATTTGCTCCTAGGCGAGGGACAAACGGGCTCCTCGCAGCCCGATCCTCTAAACCCGCAGGCTCCAGGAACCCGCTCCCCAAGTCACTCCAGCGCAAAGGCTGGAGCGGGGGCGTCACCGTGCGCTCCGGGGGACGGCGACGGCGCCCCGAACGGTGTGCAGGAAAGCGCACGAACACAGTCTCTCCCACCCAACGCAGCCGCGGCGTGAGGAGGATCCCCAGCCCTCCGTCGCCCCAACTTGTCCGTAGAAGCCAGGGCGCCCATCCCACGGCCCGGGCCCGCCGCCGCACTCACCTGGGCTGGCGCCCGGCGGGCGGGGTCGCGGCGATCGCTCCTTGGCGGCGGGGCTTAGCGGGTCGACCCTCCCCCGGCTGCCGGGGCGAGGGGGCGGGCAGGAAGCGGCCGTTAGGGCCGCGCCCATTGGCTGGCCTCTCCGTGACGTAAGGCCGGGCGCACGCGATTGGCTGCGGCGCACCGCATCACGGGCCCGCCTGGGGGTCGCGCGCCCACCCACTTCCGGGGTCGCGGTGGAGTAGGTGCTGCCGGCGTCTGGTGCGGCCAGGTTTCCGCGCGCTTCCGGGAGCCAAGCGGGCCCACACACCCACCGACGCCCCCAGGACTCCCCCCCCCGCGACCCCTCGCCGCTCTCCAAGAACCCGGCCCGTCGTCCCTTCAGGACCGACCCGTTTTACCTCAGGCCCCGGCCCGTCGTTTCTTCAGGAGCGACCCGTCGTTTCCTCAGGACCCGGCTCGTCGTACCTCAGGCCCCGGCCCGCCAGCCTTGTGTTGTCAGGACGTAAGGCGAGGAGGGGACGGCCGGGAGGGCTCTGGGGGGCGGCACTGTGGCGACCGGAGGTGGGAGGAGGAGAGCCGGCGGACGCAGGTGGAGACCGGTGTCTGGGTGGTTCCCCTTCTCACTGAAATGTGGCCGTCGAGCACACAGACTCGAAGCTTTAACCTTGTTGGGAGAAATCCTCCAAGCTTGTGATTCTGGGAGCACAGCGTGGGGTGGTGGCGGTAACAGGCCACTGTTTTGTTCAGGCTCCGGTGTTGCCAGCGACAGACTACCTAACGGGAGGCGGCCAGCCGGGTCCCTAGTACCCGCTCGGTGTGAGCGCTCTGCTGTCTGCCCGCCCGGGTGGAAGGGATGCGCCCGCGCCTCCCTCCATCCCCTCGGCAACCCGGGGAGCTACCCCGCAGTTGGGACGGAGGTGAAGAACAAAACAGGAAACGTGACTGGTGGCGGGCCGCGCAGAGGCCGAAGCGATGTGGCTTGGACCCGGTTCCCCTACCTCCCCCTCCGGCTGTCGCCCTTCCTCCTTTCTGAGATGCGGACCAGCTCTTTCCCCGCCGTGGCGGCCGCGGGAGCCCCACACGGGCCGACTCCGCTGGGAGGAAAGGCAGAAAGCCTCTGATTCATCCTGGATGGTTTTGTGGTCTTGTGCGTGGCCTTCGGGGTAGCTTTTGTGGACTGGCTTAATCTGGAGATGTGGGTTATCATGCGCTGTATGTTTGTGTCCGGGTAAAATGCATACGTGGAAACCTTCACCCTCAGTGGGATGGTGATGAGGGCTTGGGGGGGTGGTCATTGGGTCATGGGGGTAGAGCCCTCCTAAGAGGGTAGCGCCCTTAGGGGAAGAGACACAGACGGGCTAAGGCCCCCTCCCTTCCTGAGGATCCAGTGAGAGGGTGGCTGTCTAGCATCCAGGAAGCAGGCTGGCGTCAGACACCAGACCTGCTGGTGCCTGGATCTTGGACTTCAAGCCTCCAGAACTTTGAGGGATCAGTGTTTGTGGTTTCAGCTCCCCAGGGTGTGGTTTTTTTGATGAAGACTCAGGGCAGGAGGGCCTGAGACAAGGGGGCAGGTTCCTCAGAGGAAAATTAGGGTACTGTTAGCAGGAGGACGAGTGGCTGCCGGATGGCAGAAGCAGTAGTCTGGAGGTAGGGGGACCCGTACGCTGTTCTGTCAATGACAGTTTGTAGCCATTTCTCCTATCTGGCCTCAGATTCCACGTTCAAAGAAGCATTGAGTTAGGAGCACTCCGTGGTCCTTGCAGAGCGCCTGTGCTGTGACAGGATTCAATATCAGTTTCCCTGAACTCAGAGTCTGACACAGTGGAACTTCTGGGGACCCATAGTCCCCCTCCTGCCACCTCCACCACCTCCCACCCTCTAGTCCTTTCAGCCTGCAAGGGCTGACTCTCCAGTTGTTAGGAGGCCTGTGTTTTTCTGCCCTCACCACAGCTGATAGTCCTTGTTCCCATTTCTGCAATTTTGTTTGAACCTTCGTTTCTTGTTTCTTGTCTATCCTCCTTGCCATCTTTCCTGGGGCAGACACAGTAGGTTCAGATCCCAGCTCCATCACTTACTATACGAGTCACTATGCCTCTGAGCCTGTGTCCTCATCTGTAAAATGGGAATAACACCACCTGTGTCTTTCAGTTGGAGGGAGGATGAAGTGAGAAGGTATATGTAAAGCGCTTACAAGCACTCACACATTACTACTATTGTTATTATAGTCTCTGCATATTTGGGTTCAGGGTACTTGGCCATTTGCATCAAGTCTTAGAGTTTCAGAAGCAGCACTGGGTTCAGCAGTATTCCAAATGATTGATAGAGGGCTGCTTTCAGGATGATGGACTTTACTGTATCCATCTCTCATATTTGGGTCAGGGAGGGATGGCTGGAGAGATGACAGGCTGGGTGGTCTGGATTTCTCCAACACTTGCCCTTCGGCCACAGGAGAGAGCTCAGGCTTTCCAAATGGCTGGCTCTTCACCACCATTTCTACCTATCATGGTATCCTCAATTCTCTGGTGGCTTCTGTGAATCTTTAAGCTCCAGCCTTGGCAGAACTTGCTGCTGTGCTCCTGGCCCCATCAGACCTCTAAACTTCTCCTACGCAGCCCCCACTGTCACACATGCCGTACCCACCCTCCTTCCACTGTCCATTCTCATTCAGCCTTAAGTCTCAGATCAAAGGTCAGCTCTTACTAAAGACAAAAGAAAGCAGATGTGGGTTATTTTGCCCCATATTTTGTCTATTCTTGATTCTAGTCCCCCACATGCTGTCTTATAATTGTTTTTCTATCTGTATCCCTGAGCACACTGCAATACATTTGAGGGCGTGACTTAATGATTTTTTAAAAGATTTTATTTATTTGAAAGAAAGAAAGAGAGAGCACAAGCAGAGGAGAGGGGTAGAGGGAGAAGCAGACTCCCTGTTGAGCAGGGAGCCCAATGCAGGGCTCAGTCCCAGGACCCCAGAATCATGACCTGAGCCGGAGGCAGACGTTTAACCAACTGAGCCACCCAGGTGCCCTGAGGGAATGACTCTTGTTTTGGAATTTCTGGGGCTTAGTGATTGCTTAACACATAACAGGTATTTGATTTTTATTAAAGGAGTGAATATCCCTCTCCCAAGTCCCCAGATAATGGGTAAGTCATGCAATGAAAAATGTTGGAAGAGCCTGAGCAAAAAGGGCAGAGATTAGCAGTACTGGCCTACACACAGCGCTGTCTCTGTCCATTTCATCCCCCACCTCCACCAGCAACCGTGGCTGCCTTGGCCCTTTCTTAACATGGCTCCCAGTAGGCTTCGCATGTGTTAAATGGAGGTGGTAAGGTTGTTCCTAAGATCTTTCTGATGGCCTGTCTTTTTGCTAACTACTGTTTGATTTTTCCTTTCTCTGTGGAGACTCATTTGCTGGGAGTAAGCTCTTAATCGTGAGTGGTTCATGGTACTTTCACTTTAATTCTGTTTACAGTCATTCCACCCTTTGTAGAGCCAGTGAGTCAGATGTCTGGCGGTGAACCTGATAAGGCAGGACCCTGGACAGCCTTGCTCCTAGACTTCAGCTACCCTTCTCACTACTCAGCCAGTAGTGCCCCGTTCCCGATAACCCACACTGTACAGAGTTACTTAGGTGCTAGGTGAAGCAGTTAAAAATGTGATGTTTCCGCCATCGCTGGCAGAGGAACACTTGCAAAAACCATCTGTTGAAAAGGACAGCTGAAAGTTCATGTATGCGCATGGCCTGATTCACATAGGCAACAGTGCCTTGAAGTGAAGAAGTGATGTTCTTTTTCTAAGAGGAAACCTACAACACCTCAAATCCAAAACTCAAACAAAGGATGAACTAAACTTAGAAGCCAGTGTGAGTCACCGTCCCAGTTGTCTGATCTCTGCCTGGTTATACAAATTCACAGGCATGGCCAAGTTGAGTATTCATTCAACAGCCATCTTTGGAGTGCTTACGACATTAGGTTAGCGCTAGCGCTGTTGGGGATTCAAATGGGCCAAGAGACCTTTTCCCCTGGAGCTGAAAAGGTCCAGTGGGGGAGAGAGAACTACATTAGAAGCCAGGAAAGACTGTATGACCTGTAGGGGTGTCCTTGAATTGTGTGTATAAAGATGGTTGATTGGAGGTTAAAGAGGATAAACTGATAAGGTCAGTGGTAAAGTACAAGGGTCAGGAGTAGACAAAGTAAACCCAGGTTAATTTGCTTAACATAAACTCTATTCCAGGAAGCAACATAAAGCTTGCACTCATACCTTTAAGTCCTTAATATTTATATACCAGTGGATATACAGGTCCGTTTATCTCATGGGCCAGAAGCTTCTCATGCAGGGCTTATTTTGCACTTCCTGTACGTATCTCTGCGCTAGACCCCATGACGGCTACTGGTTGACAGTAGTTGGAAGAACTTTTTTTTTTTTTTTTTTGAGATTTTTAAGTAATTCTACACCCAACGTGGGGCTTGAACTCACAACCCCAAGATCAAGATCCACCCGCTGAATGGACTGAGCCAGCGAAGAGCCCCAGGAACTTCTAATGGAAGCAGACTCACACCGAATGTGCAAAACCAAACCATAATCTGTTATACTTCTATGTAAAAGAAACATACTGTATATTTGATTCCAGAAATATTATTTGTCAAGCCACTTGTACCCAACATGTCTTTCATTGTGTTTTACAATCATTTACACAAATGAAGTTTATTATTAACCTACTCTGGAGTGAGGTTTCCTATCTCAAAGCCCATCAGCTCTCTTTCCAGCACAGAAATGGAGCTCCGCTGACGGTTGCCACAGGTAGGATCTGCCCTGGGTGGTGGCTGATAAAGAAGATCCTGGCCTCAGCTCTGCCGGGCTTACCACAGCTCTCCCAGACAGGCAGTGCATCAGGGATGGGTGCCACCCAACCACGAGATTTAAAGCCAGACCCACGCTGGTTCTTCCAAGGCATTGTGGTATGCTTCTCCGTACCTGTTCAAGAACCAGTAATCTCTAGTGGCTAGGATTAGAATTCACTGCTGCTAACTTGTTCCAAGAAGAAAAGCTTAAGGAAATTGTCAGACACTTTTAAGAGTAAAAGGGGATTCTAGCTAGAAGAGATGCCAGGACAGGAGTTATAACCCTAGATATATGGCTACTCTAATTGTAGATTTAAATGTGAAAAAACTTCTTGAAGATAATGTAAGAAAATATCTTTCTTTTCTTTTCTTCTTTTTTTTTTTTTTAGGTAGGCTCCATACCCATAGTGGAGCCCAACACAGGGCTCAAACACCATGAGATGAAGACCTAGGCCAAGGTCAAGAGTCAGACACTTAACCAGCTGAGCCACCCCAATGCCCCCATATAAAAATAGCTTAAAGATCTTGAGGTGAGGAAGGATTTCTACAAAAAAGATGTAGAAAGCACCAACTATAATGGAAAATATGGATACATTCAACTACTTTAAAATAAAAAACTTCTTTTTATCAAGACACCATTAAAAGGGTAAAAAGGCAAGCCACAGAGCAGAAGATGTTTGCAATACGCCTGACGCACAAAGGGCTAGGCTCCAGAACAGAGAAAGAACTCTTGCCAATCAGTAAGAAAAAGACAAACATTTGAATTGTGAAAAAGGTGAAGGACCTGAAGGGGCAGGGCACTAAAAAGGAAGAGGAAATACAAATGGCTAATAAACATGAGAAAGCGCTCAGCCTCAGCAGTAAACGGGGGAATACAAATTAGACCCACAGGGAGTTGCCTATGGGACAGGCCAATTGGAGTACAAATTGGTGCTATCACTGGGGAAGTCAGTCTGAAGTTATCTAGTGACATTGAAGATAGGCCTGCCCTGTGGTCAACAGTGCCTTTGCTAATACACACCAGGAGCGCATGCCTTTTATATGCAAAGTTCAAAAATAGTCAGAATTTAATTATAATGTTTGAGGATGTATAGTTTATGGTAAAAATATAAAGATAAGTAAATGGTTGCCATAACATTACCATAAAAACCAGTCTGTGGATGCCTTTGGAGGACCAAAGGGACATACTGAGGCTTTGGGATTGCTGCCAGTGTTTTAGTTCTTGACCTGGGCCGTGGTTACGTAAGTGTTGCTTTATGATAATTCACAACATTTATGTCTCAGGACAGTCTTCTCTATTATATTTTATAATTTAAAAAAGTATATTTTTGGAGTGCCTGGATGGCTCAGTCGGTTAAGCATCTGCCTTGGGCTTGGGTCCCAGGGTCCTGGGATTGAGCCCTGCATCTGGCTCCCTACTCAGCGGGGAGTCTGCTTCTCCCTCTCCTTTTGCCCCTTTCCCCCACTCGTGTTCTCTCTCTCTCTCAAGTAAATTTAGAAAGAAAAAAAAAACTAAAAAATCTAAAAAACCCTGAGCATTTAAAATAAGTAAATAAATAAATAATAAAATAAAATAAAAAGGGTTTTTTCCCAAAGGACATAGGATAAAGGCAACAGTCCTAGTTTTACATGAATGAGATAACTTAATCAGTGACACCATCACACAGGATTTTTTAAAATGTTGTAGCTCAAACAATCCAGGAAAAAAAGAGGATGACGTGCCCTGGCAATCTGTTTGAGGGCACAGAGAGGGCGCTGGCATGATGGTAGCATCATGGTGATAGCGACATAAAAAGACATTTGAGTCATTTCCAGGAAAGTAAGAGTGAAAAACATTTTCAAAACATTCCATACGTGTATCTCTGATTTGAAATGTGTACATAAAACCCAGTTAATAAATACTACAAATTGACATCCATTTCATTTTTATTCTCAAAAAGTTGAGCACGTCAGCCACATCTTTTCTGGGAGCTTTCCAGGGGAAAGAGGAGCACAGTCTGTGTTGGGACAGTCCCAGTAGCTGTTACCAGCCCCGTTTGACAGAGCCCAAAGGAAAAGGCATTTGCCGATGTTCACACAGCTAATTTTCTGATTTCTTGGGTTGCAGACAGAAAGGTGGAAGGGGTCCATGGCAATGGGAATTGTGTACCTCACAGCATCAACAGCAGGCTGGAAAATCAGATTCAGCAAACAAGCAGGAACGAGGGCCCCCGAGAGCCACCATCACCGTGCCTGTCTTGCCACAGCAACAGCCTGACCAGGGTGTGGGCATTGATGCTGTTGGGTATTGCCCCAGTGCCACTGCCTCCACTCCCTTCTGGACCCTGGATGCTGCCGCCACCGCCACACATTCCAGTCTGTCCGTTCTCTTTGTCACTCACTGCAGATCCAGCTTCCCAGCTCGAGGATCCAGTGGGCCAATATCAACTCCTTTGCCTATGTCTTAGGAACTTGGGGTTTGAGGGAGCAAGGATCTCACCTTTTAGGGTCGCTACCCAGATTCCCAGATCTTCTAGGCAACAGAAGGTAGTTCACACACTGAACGGTCAAAAATGGCCATTTTCATTTTCCCTTTAGAGGCAGGCAGTGGCAGGGCTGGGACCGGTGCCCAGGACAACACGAATTTCCACTGTCCCTTCTGTGTTGTTTTGGACCTGGGGGGTGAGACGGGTGGCAAACAACAGTCACCAGTGGCAGTGTCCTCACCCCCTCTTGTAGTTACTGGTGTCAGATCCCAAGTGAACAGAAAGCTCTCCCGGCTGTGTTGGATGGGGGGCTGCAGGCGGGAACCTGCTGGGGTCACCCGTGCAATAATCAGTCCCAACAGTAGCTCTTGAGTTACTTTCAAGCCCATAAACAGCAGGCCAAGGACAGTGTGGGTGCAGGTACAAAACTACTCCAGGCTCCCACTCTAAAGAGCCTGTAGTCTAATCTCTCTCTCTTTTTTGAAGATTGTATTTATTTATTGGACAGAGAGAGACACAGTGAGAGAGGGAACACCAGCAGGGGGAGTGGGAGAGGGAGAAGCAGGCTTCCTGCTGAGCAGGGACCTCCCCCCCCCTCCCGACGCAGCTCATCCTGGGATCACGCCCTGGGATCACGCCCTGAGCCGAAGGCAGACGCTGAACGACTGAGCCACCCAGGCACCCCTGTAGTCTAATCTCTTAAAACATCAGCGGGGGGCACCTGCATGGCTCAGCTGGTTGAGCGTCTGACTTTTGGTTTCTGCCGTCCATGAAGTCTGCTTGGACCTCTCCCTCTGCTTCTCCCCCTGCTCATGCTCTCTCTAAAATCAATCAGTTAATTAATGTAAAAAAAAAAAGTCAGCTGCATGTTACTGCTGCCTTTACTGTAAGGTCTTATTATGGAATTCCTGAATTCCTCTTTGTAGTCCCCCAGTGTGTTTCCAAGTGTATGTTTTAAGGGTGAAGTGCTCTATGATCTTTACCCAATTTGTATTTTGCAGTTATTATCACTCTTTATCCCTAAATGATGAAGATCATCAATTAAAGGAAGCTTTAGGAACGTGAACTTCAGGGTGGTTTGACAGGCTCCTTCACTGCCTGATACAGTTCTTTAGGCATTGTGAGTACTCAGTAAATGCTGGAGAGTGGCTGGAGGTGGGGCAGGTAGTGGAAGTGATTTGGAGAAATGGGAGAGAGTGAATTGGATTTAGATATGAAGAGGCCGCCACAGATGGCCAGTATGTCTCCTGATTCAAAGGAAATGAAATTGAGAAAAAGTTTATAAAGGCAATTTCTCCAGAAACCAAAAAGGACCAGGGAAGGGACCAGAGCAGGGTGGGATCCCTGACCAGGGCCTCTGGACAGCCAAGAAGGCAGGCAAGCTGCCCCCAAAACCACGCAGGAGTCCACTCTTGGCCCAGGTGGAAAGGAGCGGGACAATTTAGGTGCATGAGCCAGGCCACTGTAAGGGCCCAGACTGTTGTCGTTACTTGACCAAGGATGACCCTGGGTCATGGGGAGGTCACCCTGCCCAGAGGCAGCTGGGATTCAACCCTCAGTCCCCTGACGCCAGAGCCTGTGTTCTTCCCTACTCTACTGCCTCTCTGCACAGTTTTAGGATTTTTCTGATGGAGCTACATTTTAGTGGGGGCCTGAATGAAGGAGGGAGGACATGAGTGGAGAGCACAGCAGGAATGTCAAGTGCAACAGCTCAGGGCCGGCGGGGTGGCTGGAGCCCAGAAGACATGAGGCTGAGTAACAGTGAGCTCAGAGGGCCTGGAGGGAGAGGACCAGTGGAGTTGGGGCAGAGCCACACGTTCATAATGAAGCCCTAGGGATGCGTTACTAAGTGAGCAGAAGCGTCGCTGTAAGTGCAGAAGGTCAGAGAGTGTAATGTCCATTGCTTTCATTAAGTAGGTGTGGACACAGACCCCAGAGTGGCCCCATGATCTCTGCCTCCTCTGTCGTCCCCTCCCTTGATGTGGGCTGGCCTGTGACTTTCCTCTAGCTACTAGAATACTGCAGAGATGCAGGGATTTCGCAGATGTATTTAAGGTCCCAAATCAGTAGATTTTTGGGTTAATTGGAAGGGAGAGGATCCTGGGTGGGCTTAGCTTAATTAGATAAAAGCCCTTTTAGTCTTATTCTGAGGCTAAACACTCTCCTGCTGGCCTTGCAGAAGCAAACAGCCATGTTGTGAATGGCCTCTGGGGAGGGCCACGTGGCAGGGGACCTCAGGCGGCCTTTAGGATCTGAGGGTGGCAAACAGCCAGTAAGAAGCTGCAAGGAACTGATTCCAGCCAACAGTAGAATGAGCCTGGCAGTGAATTCTTCCCCACTCGCACTTCCAGGTGAAGACGCAGGCTGGGGACACATTGGTTGCAGGCTTGTGATACCCTGAGCAGAAGACCCAGGGAGGCCGTGCCCAGACTCCTGACCAGCAGACACTGCGAGATGAGAAATGTGCGTGGTTTTAGGCTGCTAAATATGTGGTACTTTGTTGTGTAGCGTAGAAAATGAATACAGTAGGAGCTTTCTAACACACACACACTCATATACACACACACACACACACACAAATGTATGTGTGTGTATATACATATAAGTGTGTGTGTGTGTTGATTTCCCCTGGATGATAAAACAATGCTTTGTACTCTTTTTTCTATCAGTGTGAGTAGAAACAGCTAAATGCATGGGACCAAGGAACAAAGCCAGTGGCCCCAGAAAAAGCAAGAACTGTTAGTGCCGGTGATCATGCACGAGGATGGGCAGGTGCCTACCCCAGTGCTCACTCACAAAAGCCAGGTAGTGAGCAGGCTTCACTGTGTGTTCCCAGGTCGGTAATACATCACCCAGGTGTCCTCAAGAGAAGACATCACCATGAAGATTCAATCCTTCATTTCTGGGCGATAAAATTTCTAGAGGCCTTGCTAATTTTAATACAGTGCTAATAAGACAGGGCGCCCGAGTGACTCAGTCAGTTGAGTGTCTGCCTTCAGCTCAGGTCATGATCCCAGGGTTCTGGGATTGAGCCCCATGGCAGGCACCCTGCTCAATGGGGAGTCTGCTTCTCCCTCTCTGCCGCTCCCCCTGCTTGTGCTCTCTTTCTCTCTCACTCTCATATATAAATAAGATCTTTAAAAAAAAAAAACTAGTGCTAATAAGGCAAACAAATTTTTAATAATGCTAACAGATGAAGTCACTATTTTGTAATGACAGGACTAGGTTAATCAATCGTAAAAACCCAAAGATGGGTTTTGGAATACCACCCAGCAAGACTTTAAAAATAATCATTTTAGGGGTGCGTGGCTGGCTCAGTCGGTAGAGCATGCGAATCTTTTAAAGAGAAAGCGCATGTGCGTGTGGGATGGGGCAAGTGAGGGATAGGGAGGTGGTTGCACAGTGGCAGAGGGAGAAAATCCCAAGCAGACTCCCCGGTGAGCACAGAGTCCGATGCGGGGCTCGATCCCACAACCCTGAGAGCATAGCCTGAGCTGAAATCAAGAGTCAGATGCTTAACCGACGTTGTCACCCAGGCACCCTGAGCATGTGACTCTTGAGCTCAGGGTTGTCAGTTTGAGCCCCACATTGGGTGTAGAGATTACTTCAAAATAAAATCTTCAAAAAAAAAAAAACCATCATTTTAGGAGAGACCTAAGGTTGCAAAGAACTAAAACCTGTGTGAAGGGTGTGGGTTTTCCAAATCTGACCGATGCAGGAAATGACATTTTTAAAAAGCAACTTTAGTCTGATAGCCTGGATCCAGCCCACCAAGAATCCATCTGTAACCAAAATGCCTTAACTCAGCTGATTAGAGATGGTATTCTTTTTGTTTGGGGCCTTTAACCCTGGAAAAATACCAGAATAAATATAGCTGTATCCTAGAATGATATATATATATTTTAAGATTTTATTGATTTATTTGACAGAGATAGAGACAGCCAGCGAGAGAGGGAACACAAGCAGGGGGAGTGGGAGAGGAAGAAGCAGGCTCATAGCGGAGGAGCCTGATGTGGGGCTCGATCCCAGAACGCCGGGATCACGCCCTGAGCTGAAGGCAGACGCTTAACCGCTGTGCCACCCAGGCGCCCCTAGAATGATATTTTTTTAAAAGGAAAGGAAATCATGAAGAGGATGTTCCTAGTTAGCCTCAGAAATGAGGCCAGGCCCTCTGTGCCTGGCTGAGGTGTTTGCCATAGCTAACCATGCCGTATTTGTAACGACAGATTAAGTTGTTGAAGAGAACGACTTTATTTGTAGTTGTTTTTTAGATGTGAAAAGAAAGATTTGTAAAATTTGGTTCATAAGAGTTTACACTGAGCATTAAAAAAGTACAGGAAGCGCGGGTGTCCTCATTGTGCCTGATGCTTCGGGACAGTCAGGAACCTAGTCACCTCGGGAAAGATCTGGGTTCCAGAATCTGAGTGTGGGGCCCGGCCTTCCAACAAACAGGGACATCGCGTCTATTGTAGTAAGAGGACAGACGGCCTGGGCATCTCCATGGAGGTGCAAAGATCTCCAAGTGAAAAGAAAAAGCAAACTGTACAGCAAAACATAGAGCGTCCGTAAGGGGGAAGTGTCAACCCTAGTAAATCACGTATGCATGGAAATCCTGGGAAAGGAGGACGAGATCGCTCCAAACCCTTTTCTGTGATACATGTGGGGGCAGAGGGACTGTCCTTTTGTACCTGATGTCAGTGTTTGATGTGTAGATTCCTGTAGAAGGTTCCGGGCAGCACCCAGTGCTCAGAGACAGTGACCGTGCACCGTGCCTGACGCTCACTCAGTGCCCCCCCCCACCTCTCACACAAATCCGATGAGGTTGCTACAGCTCTACCCCATTTGACAGGTGAGGAAACTGAGCCTCGGTGGGCCCCAAGTTAGTACGTCAAGGAAATGGAGGCCCGGAATCTGGACGGCGAGACCTCCTGGAGCCTGTGTGCTGAATCAGAGAACTGCCTGGGGAGGAGGACCCATCGGAA
Source organism: Ailuropoda melanoleuca (assembly GCF_002007445.2). Lineage (NCBI taxonomy): Eukaryota > Metazoa > Chordata > Mammalia > Carnivora > Ursidae > Ailuropoda > Ailuropoda melanoleuca. The sequence continues at coordinate 5,020,196 of NC_048227.1, forward strand.
ACCCTGACAAGACCTATCCACTCAGGTTGCCAGGAAAACGTGCCAAGGGAGTGGTGTGGGAACCCCGAGGAGAACGGAAGGGCTAACCTGTGTAGAGAGTGCCGCTCACGGTGCCAGAGAGCTGGGGTTCTGCGCGGCAGGCACTGCAGCAGCACCGCGGGTTTAAGCGAGGAGCGCTATCTGCGCGCTGTGCGCAGTGGCTCTGACGGTGATTCCTCCCATGCGTGGTGGGAGGGCTGCCCAGAGGGACTCCTGGCTGGGAAGCCCTCGGGGGGCCTGGAGGTGACAGAGGCCAGGACCAGTAGCCATGAGATGGACAAGACGGTTGTGTCACTTCTAAAAGACCTCATGATTACATCTCAGTAAGGCTGGTTTGGGGTTTTTTAAAAAGGACAGGCTATAGGTCCTGGTCCCAATGCGTAGGTGGGATGGGGATGTGTTTTCACTGCAGGGGGCTTCTCTGAAACTGAAGAGGGCTGAGGCTTGCATTATGGATAGCACCACCGGCCACAAATTATTCGGCACTCTCCGGTTTTGCTCCCTGTGATGATGTGGAGTTCAGATAAGAGCTCAGGTTTGAAAGCGGATTCCTCAGGCAATGTGGTGTGCTTTGCAGTGAGGACATTTCATACCCATTCCAGTCTTTGGGCCCGCAGCGGTCAGGCTCAAGTGCTGGTGACCCATGAACACAGGACCCACCGCGGACAGGGTGGGCCCTGCGGGGCTTCTCCCAGCAGCCCTTGCTTTTCTGGATCCTGATACCAGCTTTACACACAACTCCTGGGTACCCCCTTTCTCCTGGCAGAGGTGTAGAGTACGTTTCCCTTTTCTTAGGTCTACATTGGAACCCCAGAAGGAACTCGACTGAGGAAGGTCAGGGATACAACCTACAGAAATGAATGAATGATGGTTTTGAAGGGTGCTTGGTTTCTGGAATTCAGGGGGCCATTCTTGCCTCATGGATCAGGTTACAATCCCTGCTCCACCTGTCCCTACTGACAGTTTCCAGGCACACAGGACAAAACCTGACACTGGACCTTTGTCTTCGGTGCCGGTCACATTTTGTCCTTACCTGGCGAGCCCTATAGTTCCTACCTCTCCTAAGTCATGGATTTGATGAAGGATACCCTTGGCAGTGCTCTTAAATGGGCTTTGTCTTAACTGCCAGAGGCAAAATCCCGTGGGTGGGACCTCCGGCCTCTTCCTAGTGGCGGGACTTCATGGCTCAGAACCTGAGAATCTCGGAACAGGGAATGATTGTGAGGCTGCATTCTGTCCCCTGCCTGGTTCCTCCTGGGCCTCCTTGCCCCGCGATGGCTCCTCCCCCGGGGCCTTCTCCTCCAACACTCCTTCATGTCAGCCACTGCCTGTCTTCTGCTGGAGCATAAGGGGGCTGTTCCCAGCCCCATCCTGAGGCTCCCTCCCTGCACCCAGGGGCAGCTTCCTGAAGCTCGCCATGACAACGGTGCAAGCCGCAGGTAGGTAGGGGCCGCTGGACAGGGCAGGGCGGGCTGGCAAGAGGAGAGGGGCTGGGAATGGGGAGGGGCCTTGCAGCAGAGGTGGCCTTTCTTCCTGGGGACCTCAGCCCGCTCAGCGCTCCCAGCCCGCTGGTTTCACAAAGCTCCTTCACGAAACCACGTCAAAGCCTCAGCCTCTTCTGCTTCGCTCGCGGCTTGCAGAAGGACCAAGTTCTGGGTGTCACTGGCCAAACAGAATAAGGGCTGAGAAGGAAGGCCAAAGCCCTTGGAGGCCCTGCAAGGGGCTGTAAAAATCACCAGCTGGGGCAGCTCACGGAGGTCCCTCACTGCTCTAAAGAGGTGACTTCTCATCTCAGCTTGGGAGTGGTCATTTGTTTTCGCCCAAAGAAGAGGCCCGGTTGTCACTGAATTCAGTGCTCTGGTCAATGGTAACAAGCTCACCCTGTTTTCTCTTTACTGTCAAATTAAACAACAGTGAGAGATTTCAAAGGGAAATACCTTCTGCAAATCTGAGTAACTTTCATTGACCTCTGGGAGGGGGTAGAAAAGTTTTGGAGGTATATTTTTTTCCCTGAATGATACTCTAATCACAAAAACCACTGAGGGAGATCCCACAGGGCACCAGTCATCTTCATGGGCATCTTCCCTATACTCTGGGCACTCCTGGCTTTCTAAAACCAGGAATGGCTTTCTGGAATGATCCAGATTTACTTGTAGCCTGAAGGGGGATGCACTTCATGGTCTCTGGGCCAGAGCTCAGTTCTGGAGGTGGGAGCGTCTAGCTCTGAACCCTTACCAGCCACATGATCTTGGGCGCCTTCAGCGGTTCTTGAGCACCGACGACCCCAGGCACCGGGGCAACGGGAAGGAGACACTGTCCCGGCCCACAGTGGTCCTCACTTAGTAGAGAAATGGGTGCCTTCCTTATATGTAAATTGGGGGTAATAAAATCTGACTATCCTGGCCCTGATCTGAATCCCCACACAGTACCCAACACGCAGCAGCGTGACAGAGCTTGGGTTTCTCCCTATACGTTCCATTTAGAAATGGTGATTCTGTCATTGGAGAAGGTAGAACTGTCCCCACAGAGGAGACATTGTTAGAGTTTTGAGGGGATGCTTGAAGTCTCAGTATAAGAAAGCCTGGTTTACAAAGGTTAAGTGACCAGCTCAGACGAGAGCTGTTCTCTGTAGAAATCTGGATGGCAACCAGCTGTTGTTCCAACCTCAGCCCACTTCCTCTGTGTGCCGCCCTCAACATCCAAATTTGACTGCAGTTTTCTTGGACCCTCCTCCCCCAATCAGGAAGTCTTGGAAAAGCATCCTGTTTTGTTACTCGGCACATGGCAGAGATAAAAGGCATTAAATTAATTTTGCACGTGGCTGCCACGAATGTGTTTGACTTTCATGTTTTTGCCTGTTATTAGTCCAGATACATCAGTTACATCCATTTGTACAGAGCTGCTTTTCAGGGGTTTTGAGTATAGCTGCTTGGAAACTTATTTACCTAGAAACTTGCCATCTAGAATTTGCTTTGTTCTTGTGAGAATTGCTGGAAAATGTTGACTTGTTACACATTTTCTCTGTGTAATCGTATGAGTGTTCTACTGGGTACACCTGCGGAGCGAGGACCACCTCTTAGAGAACGAAGGGCGTAGTATGGATTTAAATATAATATATATTATTTGTGATGAGATTTATCATGTGACCCAGCGTGAAATTGTCACCTGTGTTGCATAGAAATGTATGTGCTTAATTTATAAAATATTTAGAAATATTTGCCTACTAGCGTTGTAAGGCTTACCATAAAACTTAAAACTCGGTGTTTATCTAAGATAAACATTTAGCCAATATTTGGTGAGCATCTTTTCTGAGCCAGGCACTTGAAATTGGTTACAGCCTTGGATTTTGAAATCTTTGCTGCTGCTGCTCGCTTCTTTCTTCCCTCCCTTCCTTCCTTCTCTTCTGTCTCTTCCTTTTCTTTCTTTTTTTTCTTTCTTTTTTTTTTCTTTTTTACAATCCCAACCATGTGAGATGCTAGTTTCCTGAATGTGCAAGACACTCACGTGATGGGTAATCAGCAGTCTGCAAAAAAGGGGCATGACCCTTGTTTTGCTTTCCTCTGGCTACATCTGAGGAGAGTCCTTGGTGACTGGCAAGGTCTGGAGGACAGTGGCACCTCCCAGGCAGGGGCCAGCACGCACACTGCCTGACCGGGTGCCCTGCAGAGTGCGGCCAGTGAAGGCCTGTACACATAGCAGTTAAAATCATATTTACTCACTTTCATGGATGTGCAGAATTTCAGCTACCCAAACAATTACCACAGAGGAAGATATGTTCTAAGTCTTCTTCAGTCGGAGCGTATTTCTGTTAAAATCGGCAGTGGCTGGCTTTTCCTGCGCACTTTGCATGGAGGCAGTGTGCAGGGATCACTAGTGGCATGAGTGCCCATGTGGGATCTGAAGCCCCACCTTTCCTGGCTGGGAGACCTTGGAAGAGTTACGGGACCCCTCTGAGTCAAGCAGTTGGGGGCTGTTCAAATCTACTTCATGGGATGGCCCCAAGGATGAACTGAGGTGTTTAAAACCTCGACTGAATAAATTGAAAGATCAAATTGACCTTATTCAGTGACTTGTGAAAGAGGCAGCATCCCGTCCTGCAGATGGAAAGGAGCTCTGGAGAGCTGCACAAAATGGGGGATTTTTTTTGTAGGCAGAAGGGGGCAGGGCAAGGAGAGAGCAGGTCGCTGCCTCCTGGGGGGCGGAGAAGGGTTCTGTCAGGTGGATCACCTCGCTACTGCTGGTTTAAAACTGCACTCCTGGAAACGGTTGAAACTGCAGTTTGGTATTAAGTCCTGGTTTGCTGACATGGGGCTGGAGCTCGTCTCTTTTTTGTAACATAGGTGAGATTATTCTTGGTCCCGCTGTGAAGTAAGCATCACTGACTTCGGTCAGCTCTTACACTGCCGTGCGGTCAGATCCTGACTTTCTAGCCTGGCCAAGTGTCCATTCTCCTTGGTGACTTCCCTACTTCCTCTTCTTTCCTGGAACCCCAGCACCCCTCCCCTATCCTCGGTCTCACTGCTGACCTTGCTTCCTGTGTCATACAGAAAACAGAAGCAGTCAGAAGACTGACTCCCCGCCCCACCACCACCCACCTGCATGGGCTCCACCTCCTCCCGTTTCTGTGGGTGACCCTCGGATCCCAGCAGTGCCACGGGGCCCCCTCTCCTCTTTCTCCCACATCCTTCCTCTTCCTACGTGATCGTTCCCACCAGGTTAGACACATGCTGTTACCTTCCTTCCCCCCAGAACACAAGCAAACAAACAGAAGCTGGGCCTTCTGGTCTCACAGCTAACTCTGACCTCCCTCCAGGCTCCGCTCACCTTCTCGATGCCCCCACTCCAAACACCGAGGCAAGATCACACAGCACTGCACCGCTGTGGCCACTTCACTCCCATGCCCTGGACCCTGCTCATTTCCCCCCCGTAGCACTCACCACTTTCTGAGACTGCCCCCACCCGGCAGAGTGTAGCTCCACGAGGCGGGATGTTGCCAGTTTTGTTGCATCCTGGGCAAAGTATGTGCTCCATAAATACTTGTTGAGTGGGTGATCGGCTGTCAGCCACGAAGATCATCTCAGCTCTTTATCATAAGGCTAACGCTTCGAGTTCTCTTCCTGCACAGCCTGCCTTCGGTTAGGCGTTTCTTTGTGATATGTATGCACGGAGTCAGCCTGTCTGAGCCTGGCCTCCGCACGCGGCCCCTCCAGCCAGCTTCTTCTGGCTCACATCCATGTTCTGGCAACATTGTCCCCTGAGCCAGAAACCTGAGCATCATGAGTATTCCTGGAGGCGACCAAGTCTCGATGGGCTCTTGGCCTCTCTTACCCCTTTCCTTTCCTCTCCATCTCCACAGCCGTCCCTCCCTCCTTGATTCCCTGTCTCTGAACTACCCTCTACACAGCTGCCAAAGCCATTGTTTCTAATTTGCAAATCCGGGGCTGCTCCTCGCGTTTAAACTCTGGCAGTTCCCTGTAAGCTCTTACGGGAGGCTGTCCCACCTCCAACATCGGGGCCCCACCTCCTCGGGCCAGCCCCACCCTTGCTTGCTGGAGACCCTCCCAGGGTTTGGATCACACCAAGTGACTCAGCCTTGGCAGACGGTGGGCTGCTCTTTGGGATGGGAGTTCATGCTGCCTGGAATGCTGGTCCCCTGGTCCCTCAGACCAAGTCACCACTGGCATTCTAGATGGGACTTTGGCCCTCGTCCTCTTAGGGCACCCAGGGTTCATGGGCACCTCTAACCCTCTCACTGCACAAACCTCGCTGCACTGCCATTGTGAGTTTACTCTCTGACTCCCTACTGGACTGCTTCTTTTGTGGGTCCCCGGCCTGTCATCTTTGCCCCAACCCCACCCCCCAGCCCTTTTGAGGCAGAACCTGGGGTAACAGGTCACACTCAGCCTGCTCCTGAATGAAGAGGCATGACCTATTTTGTGTCTGTGAGCAAGGTCCACCAAAGTGATGTTGGGAAATCCCAAGCCACACCCTCTCATTCATGAATATGGATTTCCCAGCTAGGGGACACTGCTGGGGGGCGGGGGGAACCAATTATTGGAGGAGAAGGGAGCCAGAGGCCAAGGATTTTGTGGAGTTTGAATTAGTAAACAAAGGCACATGACGAAGGGAAAATTAATCGGGAAATTGAAGGGACATCAGCCAGCTTACCTTTAGTCCAATAGGAAAGGACCTCACTGAGCTACCGTATGAGCAGTTGCTAGGCAGAGGGATGGGGGCCGAGGGATGGGGGCCCTGAGGGATGGGGGCCCCTGTGGGTGTCCACAGCTGCTCAGGTGTCAGCAGGCTTGACCCAAGCCCAGTTTTCACTGGTTGGTGGGGATGGGGATGCACCCTTGTTCTCCCTTGGTGGGTCTCTCACACTGTGGGGCCATCTCTCTCCCAGGCCAGAACCCCTGCTGGCCGCAAAGTCCTTGGCCACTCTCCTCCAGTCTCCATTCTTGACCTGGCTCTCCCCTAGTGCTAGTCAGGCCCACCCCTCATTTCTCCCGCACAGGATGCTGGGATGATGATGACCAGTACAGGAGATGGGCTTTGAGGAGCTAAACTTGTGACCTAGATAAAGGTAGTCGCTGAGGAAAAGTTTAAAATAAGGTGGGGTCTGAGTTGTCCTTTGTCCTTATGCTAGATCAATCTGCAGGTCACATGAAACACCAAATGCTACAGAAGGCCCTGGAAAGGCTAGAGGAGCTACAAATGTAAGGGGTTTTAAGCTTGCAGATCTTTCTTTTACAAGTTTTATTACAAACCCATTAAGAATTAGCGGGCGGCAATGAAAATGCTTCAGTGAGGGAAGCCGACCTAGTGGTTGGTCTTTGCGTCAAGTTTAGGCCACTCCCCTTGTCTGAGTCTCGGTTCCCCCGCTGTAAACTAGGGCTAATGAGTACCTCCCGGGTTGCTGTGACGATTAGCAAAACCGACCAACGACGGAGGGACGGTGCTTGTCACGTAGTAGGTGCTCAATATTTAGGGTTTTGTCCCCAAGCGGCGAATTATTTGTAATCAGCGGCTACAACTGGTAGAAATTACCTAATTTAATTTATCAAGAAGAAAACCGAGGGAATGAACATCAGCTGAGCGCGAGCAGGCAAGGCTGAGAAGCACGCCCTGCTTTTTCCGGCAGGAGTCTGCGCTCCCACTGACCCGGGCCGCCGCCCTGGTCGGGATCCCGGGTCGCTCGGAACACGGAGCCCCAGGCTCCTTTGCCCCGGAGCGGTGACAACCAGGAGACGGCCGGGGGACTCGCCCCTCCTGGACTCTCCTCCTAGCCGCCCCGGGCCCCTTCCCTTCCCCGTGGTGAGTGGGCTCGGGCGATCTGACCTCCACCTGACCAACGGGTCTCCGCTCCGAGATGGGTGGGGCGGGCCCAGGCGCTGGAAGGGGCGGAGTCGGCGGGCCATAAAGGTCGCGACCCCAGTGCGGCATCTCCTTGAAGTCGTGTGTGTGGCGCGGAGTCTCCTCGCTGTGGCGGTCTGGGGGCCCTGGAAGTGAGGGGGGAAGAGCGTGGGGTCAAGGCCGACAAGTGGCCGACCGGGTGTCGAGGGCCGGACGCGGCCCCTTTAAGACGCCGCGTCGGCCCCGCCCCGCGCCGCACGCCCGCCGGGAGCCGCGCCACGTGACCCGGGTCTTGTGAC
>NC_048227.1:5028413-5130340 GCF_002007445.2 Ailuropoda melanoleuca
TGGGGGGTGTCGGGGCGGGGGGACAGCAGGAGAAGTAGCCCTCAAATTTGCCAGTTTTCCTCCCGGCCCCCTTCTGATGTACCTTCCTGCCCACAGGGATACCCACCCACCACCCCAGGGTCTACAACATTCACAGTCGAAATGTCACCAGGTACCCTGCCAATTCCATCGTTGTCGTTGGAGGCTGCCCAGTCTGCAGGTATGTCACAGGCTGGGGGCTGGCCCCCAGAAGCCTCTGAGAACACACCCCCAGAGCCTCAGAAAGGCAGACTCGCTGGGAGATGGGCCAGTCTTGGGACAAGCTGCTGACCTGTGGTGTGGGAGAGCGTGGGTTCGTTTGTTCTTAGGTCTCAACATTGTTTCATGGGTCATCGGGCAGGGGTTCCCTTTGCTGTGGAGTTGGGTGGTTTTGGGGCCCCTGAGTCTGAAATGAGTGGGATGCAGAAATGTTAACACCTGGTGTCCTTGGTTCTGGGACCTGCAGTTGGATCTTGAAGCTGGTGGAAGGTTTCGTTTTGCTGGGAAGGGCAGTTAGAAGTGCCCCAGCAGGAGAGCCCTGACTCGGATGGCCAGTGTGTCCAGTGATCCGGGGGTCCAGGACGCCAGGGGAGCAACATCCACAGCGGAGCCATTAGCTGGAGAAGGATGGAAACACTGTTGGTCTTTGTGTCGGGCAGGAGCCGTATTTCATATTCTCAAACCAAAGCCTCCAGGGTCTCGTAACTTTTTATAGGGTCCGAGATGCAGCTAGCTACGTGCTTGTTCTGCGTGGGTCATGAGTGTTCAGATTCAGCTAAGACTTGGTCCTTGCCTGCTTCATGCAAGAGTGCGGGTCTTCAGCTTGTCTGGGAGAAGGAAGTTGAAGTCTCTGAGATGGAATTGAGAAACGCTGGTTTACACTTAGACTTAATGTCAAAGGTGTATCTGGAAGGCCCAGAGTGGAGTCAAGGGGGAAGTTAAAGATTTCAGAATCACAGGGGTCAACGGTGTGGGCCGGGGAGGGCCTCACAGAGATCGGGAGGAGGAGGCTGGACTCCCAGAGCCAACCGTGTGCCCAGTAGAAGGGGCTGTGGGCCGGGGAGACCTGGGGCTGTGGGCTGGCTGGGGATTTCATCTGTAAACTCAGGACAGGTGTGTTTTCTGATACAGCCTTTGGGGGGAACATGAAGGGGGTTGGGGGAAAGAGCGATGACTTGTACCCTCCTGGACCCCATTCTCTCCACGGGCACCTGGGGGCATCAAAGCTGTTGGAGTTTGAAGGCACAAGGGTGGGAAGAAGGGACGCGGCCTGGGAGCTCGCTGAATGCTGCTGGGCTGGGCAGGGTTTGGTCGCTTGTGGAGAGAGCCACTGGGAGTTGTGGGAGGTTATGTGCAGAGGTGGGTGATGGGGAACCCTTTGGCTTTGAAGTTGGTGCTGGGTGCTCAGAGCTCTGGCATAGCCCTAATGTCCCCGCTTGGGCCAGCTGGAGGATTCCAAGGGCCTGTTTTTGGGCGGGAGAATCTTTGAGTGATCTCCCAGGTTTTGGGAGGAGGATCGGAAGGTGTCTGGGGCAGAGCGGTCTGGCTGGGATTTCAGCGTCTCCATGCCATGACTGCGCGTCATGTCCCAGGCACTGCTGCGGCTGCTGCAGGCGCTGTGTTCTAATCCCGGCCCTCTTTTCCCTTTTGGGAAGTGGGGGTGTCTTGGGGTGCTCTGTGAAGCCCTTCCTGGCCCAAGCACCCGGGCAGGGGCCTCGTGGCTGCTGCCAGGTGGGGAGCACTTTCTCGGTTACTTCCCTTTCCCCGGGGTGGGAGCTCTGTCATTCGGAGGCCTGTGGCTTCTGCTGACTGGGGTCCCAGAGCCCCAGTCCTGCAGAATCTGGATCAAGGTCAGCTGCCTGAAGGCTGAGGCGCTAGCACTGGGGACAGGCTTCTTCCTTTTTATGTCGGATCACCATCCTCCCTGCCTCTGGGTGGGAGTAGTGACGAGGGGGTGCTCCGAGAGCGTGTTTGGGGACTGAGTTGGGACCAAACGCTCTTGATTCCCTCTTGTGTGCAGATTGAGAAGGATGGATGCTGGCAGTAAGGGCCCCCCTAACATTGGGTGTTTCACGCTTGCATGTGCCCATCCTCTGGCCACGGTGCCCTCCGCTGCTGGAGAGCGAGTAGTCCCTTGGCCCCGCGAGGCCTTTCTCTGCTTTTGCAGCATGTGGAGTGTGGGGCCCACTTCCTAGGCAGTGGGCGGGGGAGCGGGAGGCATGGGAGATGGGCAGTGGGAAGGAGGGAGAGGCTGGGCGCTTCCCAAGGAAGCGATCCTGTGGTTTGGGGAGTGGGTGCGTGGCCCTGGGGCGGCTCCTCTCTGGGGACAGTGGAGAGGTGTCCCCTGGGGCACAGTTCATCCAGGCCACTGTCTGGCATCCAGACTTGGGAGATGGGCCACTTGGCATGTGACTACACTGTCTCCCTTTCCATCCAGCCCTCCAGGCTCTGTCCCCTTCCCTCCCTGGTAGCTTGGCAGGGGTTTGCCCAAGTCACACGTCTGTGATTCCTTCTGAGTGAGGCTTGGCACAAGAGGCCTGTGTCACTTGGCCATCATCTTAAGCAGCCTGACCCCATCTTCCCTTTTTAGTGGGCTACGAGAAAGCTTGTCTTTAGAGCCCAGCAGGTGAGTGTGCTCCTCATTTCACCCCTGCCTGTCTGTACTCAGTGCCATCTTGCCCAGCCAGGGCTTTGGCCAGGCCCGGCCTCTCTGAAGCCGGTCCTGCCTTGGGAGATGCAAGGTGAGGGGAGGTGGCAGCCCCCGGAGTCTGGGATCCCAGGCCTGGCTGCGGTGGGGCCGCCTGTTGGGCAGGCTCTCTGGGCAGCGTGGGTCAAAGGCCGGAGCGTGTATAAAGCGGCAGGCGCAGGGCCTGGCCTGCCCCGGGCTCCCCACTGACACTGGCCGGGTGTCACTGGGTGTTTAGTTTTGGGGGTAACCGGAGGGGTGTGAGGAGATCCAGAAATGAGTGTGGCCTTGGAAGCCGAGAAAGGCTCAGGGAACAGCCGTCAGGGTCAGATGCTGCCTGGAGTCAGAGCAGTCAGGTCCCTGTGGCATGGGGTGGTCAGTGCAGAGGGGGCTGGCGACCCTGGTAGAGCCATGGGGGCAGAGGCAGGCTGAGGGTATGACACAGGGCACAGGGGGGACAGGGTAAGGTGTGTGGAGGGGTCCTGAGAGGAAGGGGTCTGGGACGGAGCCAAGGGTGTCTGGACAGTGGGCTGCGGGCAGGGGGCAGAGGGGCCCTTTCCTGTTATTGGGGCCCCAGCTCATCCGGCATCTACGACCGCATAACCAGTGTTGCGGCCTTGCCCTGACGGGTCCGCTGGGCCTGGGCTGCCTGGAAATCCCACCGCCAGGGTGGGCCCTGCCCATGTCTGAGGTCCTGTGAGTTCTGCCCGGCCTGAGGGGGCAGCACCCGGATGAGCTGGGACTCGTGCCCTGGGCTGCGCTGGGCAGGGCACGCAGCTCGTGGGAGCACCCCGAGGAGTGCCGGGGGCCTGCTCTGGTCCGCAGCACGTCCCGCAGGCGGTCCCCCCAACCCTCCGGGCACCTGCCCTGTGTGCTGCTGTTCCAGGCGGCCCGTGTGTGGTGGAGGCCGTGGGGCAACAGAAGGCCGGACAGAGGCGCCTCCCAAGTGGGGGAGGTATGGGTGGGTTGGCCGGGTGCTTTGGGCATCTGGTCCCCAAGTTTGGCTCCAGGCTGAAAGGCCACCTGGAGGAAGTCCTCTGCTCCCTTTTCCCTGAGGAGACGTGGGCTTTCCGTGAGGCCGGTCTGGGGCTTCTGCCTGGAGTAACTGGGGACAGTGGAGCACTGCGGCAGCTTGTGGCCCTGAGTGCACCGGGCTCCGGGGCGGGGTTGCTGTGAGGGATACAGGACATGCTGACCTCTGGGGACCTGTGGCCAGAGGGACGAGGGATGTGTGGGGGCTGCTGTTCGTGGGGCAGCTCAGAACGCACTCCCATCGGGCTGCCTCTGGCCACTCCGCCGTCCCTCGGAAGGCTGGAGCCCCGTGCAGCCCCGGCCTCCTCTCCGTCATCGTCCCTGTCATCGTCCTGCTTGCCCGCCAAGAGCCTTGCCAGGCCGCTCCCGACCCATGTCGAGTGGCCGCTTTCTCCATAGGGTCAGAGTCAGGAGTTAGAGAATCGTTTTCAGAATTTGTCAGTTCCCAATTTCTCCAGCTTCCACATCCTTCCCTGACTGCCCCCCCCAAGCCTATTGCTCAAGAATGGGGCGGGGCCTTCCAGCCTCTGCAGGGGCAGCTCCCTCAGTTCACATTCTGAGCCAGTTGAGAGTTGAAGCTCGTTCTGAACTGATTGGGACCTTTGAGGGGCGGGGTTCGGAGAGCAGAGCGTGTGACGCCGTTTGGGAGAGGCTGACAGGAGGCAGCCTGGGTCAGGATTGTCCCCTGGCGTCCCCTCCCTCCTGTGGTACCTTCAGGGGGTGGGGGGGACCAGCACCCTGGACAGGTTTGCTCTGAGCCTGGAGTCTTGCTCCGTCAAGAGTGGCCCAGAGATCAGATTGTGGTTCTCAGTTTCTAAGATTGTGGATCTTTAAAAACTGTAAATCACGCCGGCGTTGTTTTTGAGGTCTGGCGCAGTACCCGTGGTCAGAACATGACTATGTTTGCCCCAGGATGGGAATGTTCACGTGAAGTGGATGAATGACCACCGTACGTGGCCACGAGTTCGTTCAGGTCACAGATGGTTGCCAGGCGAGTTTGCTACAAGCCTAGAATAAAGTTCCTTCAGAGCTTGTTATCGTTTGGGAGAGGTGTGAGGGCCCCTGGGCTGGCAAGTGTGGTGCCCGAGGGCCGACCCCGTGCTTGCAGGCGCCCGCCGGCTGTCCTTGTTCCTCACGCTTGAAAGCATGTTAGGTTTGGGAAGGTGGTTTGGTCACAGACTTGCTGGCAGGGACGGTCCCCATCCCTGAAGGGAAAGGCCCTTGCTCTTCCCGGAGACCTGTGGCCAGGCCATCTTTAGAGTGGAGTGAAGGCGAATGGGGGGAGCTGGGGCTCCGGCCCGGGGTGTGGGCTGTGGGAGTGTGCATCAGACTGCTGCTCACGGAGGACAGAGGAGTGCGCGGAGTGCTCCGCCCGAGTGAGTGACAGGTGTGGACGGAAAGCGCCGCAGGTGTGAGCCGCGGGCGGCTTGTGTTCTCGTGTCTGGGAAGCCCAGGTGGGCCTGGTGGGCCTGGTGGGCCCACAGTCCCCACCGCTCTGCCTTTTCAGTTCCCAGAGCACTTCCAGAGCTGAGCAAGGGGAGCGGTGGACTGAGATGGTGTGAGGGCTGCTGGGAAGCTTGGTGCTTGGGCAGGGCCGGTCCCCAACCTCATGGGCAGACAGGGCCTGGGTGTGTGCCCACTGCCGCCCCCCGCGTTTCCTCCAGCTGCGGGCCGTGGAGAACCGGGGAAGAGGCAGGTGGGGCAGGCTGTCCACGAAAGCCACCTGTCCTCCCGACGGGCGGTTCATGTGCCAGCAGCACCCGTAGCTCCTGCCCCAGCCTGGGTGGGTGCTCAGCCAGGTAGTCCCTGTCCTTGGGCCTCACTCGCCCCTGGAGGGGACGCTGGGCAAGGCATCCTCCTAACTCCTCCAGAGGGCAGGCTTCTCTGGAAGGTTCTCAGCTGGTGCTTGTGACCCAGCTGTGAGGCCTGGTTCACTTCCGCCCTGTGCTTTTTCCTTGGGAATTCTAACCAACCACGTGTACTGGTGTGATTCCTGGGATTTCGGCTGTGAGTGGAACTTCGGTAGATGCCAGGGAGGAAGGAGGCCAGGGGCGCCTGGGTGGTACCAAAGCCCCGAGTGGTCCCAGGCCACCTGGCCGCCTCCAGCTACACTCAGAGTGGCTTGATTAGCTTCCACAGTTGCAGGAGCTGTTGGCGAGGGCTGTGGACAGAGCAGGTGTGTTCCTGTCCCCGTGGTGTGTGTGGCCCAGGGTCTCCCTGAAGCCTCACCCCTGACTTTGGCAGCATGGCCTCTGGTGCTTTTGCAGGTGGGGCAGGTGTGAAGTGGGCTCTGCACAGCTGTGTCTGGACTCCCACGGGCAGGGGCAGCCATGGGAGGGCCAAGGAAGTGTGGGGACCTGACGACCTTGGTAGTCCTTAGAAAGGGGACTCCTATTACAAGACTTCTGTAGCAGTCTAGATAAGAAAAGGTAACTCTGCTGACGGAAATTCAGGCCTGTTGATTAGCTTTCCCTCAGATCTGGCCTCGCCTGTGTCCAGGCTGAGTGGTCAGCACACAGGTCAGGCTGGGAAACTCTGACTGAAAGAGTTCCACAGGGTTCTTTACTGTGGGACTTCTCAGAGCCTTTTTTTAAACTGTGCACTGTGACTCCAGGTTGAGGGGGCGCATGGCAGGGGAGAGTTTGCTCAAATTAACCAAAGAATTCCTTTTCTTTTCTGCAGAGCTTATCAGGGGAACTGGTGTTTTAGGACAGGCCCCTTGGGAAGTAGCGCTAGTGAGTACTGTCCATTGTAGACATTCAGGCATTCCTTCCTGAGTGGGGAGGAAGGGAAGTGGGCATCGAGTTTGAGTTTTTCTTTAAGCAGCTGAAAACCAGGCTTCCTCCTGGTCTAGATGACAGTCCTCAGCCTGATGCCCGCTCCACAGAGCTGGGGCGTGGGCTGGACGTTCAGCGGGGTGGGACGGCTGTGTGCGGTGGCGGTGCTCACAAGGGACAGCGGCAGGTTTGGCATTTTGAGGGGAGGACACCTGTTGGGTGCTTCATCATGACACTTGACCTTCTATTAAGTTGAATCATCTTCCTCTGCACACAAGGTGGCAAAACGAGAAGCAGCTGCTTCTAAAACATTGTGGGCACAAGAGATCCACAGGAGATCTTAGCAGCGTTTGAAGACAAAGGAGCTGAGGTGTGGGTAGAGGAGGAAGTCGCTTCAGGAAACCTGAGGCAGCTGGGGTGAACATGGTGGGGGGGTCACCCCCTGAAGGCCGGCTCGCTCTGGGAGTGCAGTGGGGAGTGGGGGGGCAAGTCCTTCTGCTTACTGGCCCAGCTCCTGTCACCCATGGAGACCCTCCTTTCTTCCTTCTCAGTACCCAGCCCTGGCTGATTTGGCATATTGTTCTGGTGAATTCTGGTGAAGTGCCTTGTTCACAGCCTCGGCTCGCAGCGCAGTGGATGAGGCTGGAGGTGTCCCTGGCCACCTGGGGAGGAGCTTGTTTCCACTGACTTCCCCTGGTTCTCCGCAAAGTGAAGCATTGCTCATTAGGGCTGAGCTGGCTAGTATGGTTATTTTATTTATTCGACAGAGACCGCGAGAGAGGGAACACAAGCAGGGGGAGTGGGAGAGGAAGAAGCAGGCTCACAGCAGAGGAGCCTGATGTGGGGCTCGATCCCATAATGCCGGGATCACGCCCTGAGCCGAAGGCAGACGCTTAACCGCTGTGCCACCCAGGCGCCTCTAGTATGGTTATTTTAATTTCAGTACTGTGTCCAGAACTTTCCAGAAGTAGCGTAAGAAGCAGTGGCAGAGCTAAGTGCACGGCTCCTACTTCCCATCTTTGGGGCCTTTGAAAAGGACCCTGGAGTGTGAGTGGTGACTCCAGGTCACTGAACCTACACTCCTGGCACATGGTTGGGGTGATAGCCCCTAGACGTGTGTGTTGTGCCCACTGAAGGTGAACTTGATTTTGTGAAGAAATGGGGATTAAATTTCTCAAGATAAGTGGTCTTTTTACAGACATTGTGAATATGGCTGATTTTAATCTTTCACTAAAATCTATCGTAACCTTCCCCCAAAACCATTTTTTCAGTTTTTGGAATGGAGAAAGATCAGTTTAGGGGATGGAAGAGTAAACCTTCAACAGTGGGGAAAAAATACCCTAAAATGATTTGGTTTTCTTTCTTTCTTTTTTTTTTTTTTTTTAAAGAGTTTATTTTACTTATGTGACAGAGAGACAGCCAGCGAGAGAGGGAACACAGCAGGGGAGAGGGAGAGGAAGAAGCAGGCTCCTAGCCGAGGAGCCGATGTGGGACTCGATCCCGGAACGCCGGGATCACGCCCTGAGCCGAAGGCAGTCGCTTTAACGACTGCGCTACCCAGGCGCCCCCTAAAATGATTTGGTTTTCTTGGTCTAGTTTTCAGAGATAGAAGAACTTTTATAGAAACTAGCATTTGCTGCTGCTTCCTCCTTTTGTAACGGAGGAGCAGCAGGACAAAACAGCAGGGTAGGTAACGTGGCGAGTGAATGTTGTCGTCGTTACAAGTGAGGATTCTGTCAGGTAGCTTCCCTCCCCTTCACACCTTGAGCGGTGGCGGTGGCGAGCAGTGGCCGGCATGCTCCCGTGTAACGGGCGCGTTGCTGGGGGCGAGGACTGCTTCTGGGGACGGTCGCTGAAGCACCAGGTGCCCTCTGTCCCCTCTTGTGCGGGGCTCTGCCAAGGGCCCTAACAAACACGAGTGCCCCCTCTTCTCTCCACAGAGTCGGGGTTCTGGAGGACTCCTTCACCTTCCTGGGCATCTTCTTGGCCATCATCTTGTTCCCGTTTGGGTTCATCTGCTGTTTTGCCTTGAGGAAGCGAAGATGCCCCAACTGTGGAGCCAACTTCACTTAAAGGGACACCACCTCTGGCTTTCCTACATCCAGCTGTCTTTTTCTAATGTAAATGTCGTGTACAGTAGCTTTATTTGATTAAGCTTTCAGGACTGTTTTGTAAAGCGAGGTGGGATAGACGGCATGAGCTGCGGTTTCGTGGGCGCAGGGGTCACAGCGTGGGGACACAGCAGCACTGCTCCGGGGTGAAAGCTCAATAAAGCACTGCTTTTATTTTTTGCAGTCTTCAATTTGAGAAAGGTGAGAAATACTGTTTTAAATAAATGAGATTCATACCATTGTTTAGCTGGTTCTGCTTATTCAGTGTGCACACTGCTGCTTGTGTGAATGAACTCACGTGCGTGTTGCAAACTTTCTGTAGCCAGACTAGAATACCATCCCCATCGCCTGGCTTCAGCAGCGTCCGGCTCCTGGCAGAGTGTGATCTAGTCCTGTAGACAGTCACAGCTCGAGAGTGTGCTTTCCAACTTTTTATTAATATGACAAAACATAATACCTTGACATTGACAGAGCACGCACCTGTGCCCAGGACCTAAGACATGTCCCATCCTCAGTGAGTGCCCCCCCCCCCCCCCCCCCCCCCGTCCATTCTGTGAAGGCGGAGACCGGGTCGGGTGAGCCAAGGGAGCCCGCAGGCCGCACCTGAGAATCTCTGTAACAAAGCCGGAGGATCCCGAAGAGCAGAGCTCTGGAGGCTAAGGAGGCCTGAGCCCCCACCGCTGAAAATACTGTGCTTCCGTGAACCCTCCTCTTAGTCAGATGGTGAGAGAAGCAGTGGACCCCGAACGAGCTGTGACTGTTTTCTTTGTTGGCTGGAGCATCATCTCTCAGGACAGGTGTGCTGTCTGCCATCGGCACTCAGCCCAACTCGGCCCTGGAAGAGTAGCCCTTGGTGGCTTGGTGGGGTGGCCTGGGTCGCCTGGCAGCCAGGACAGGACCAAGAACGTGAAGTGTCACACACTTCCACTGGTTTACCTGCATTTGACCGTGACCACTTTCAAGTTTATAGAAAAATGTTGATTTTATGGTGGGACCAGAGCAGCTGTGATAAATACGGCCGTCTTTGCCCACACAGTGAACGGCCTGGGTGTGTGTCATGACCCTGCACTCCTCCAAACAGGGCACAGTCGCTGGCAGCCAGGGGTAAACTCGGCCACTGGCTCGGAGTTTCCGGTTCTGAGGGTGTGATGGCAGGTCTTGGATGAAACACAGACCTTCCCATCCCAGCCACCAACACGCAGGCTCCTGGCTTTCCACGTGCTCTTGGGGGGGAGGGGGGCAGTACCTGATTCAGAAATGGAGAAACTCGGACCCCAAGACGTTTCCGAGTACACTAGCAACGGCCGCAGCTTTGGTCAACTAGCGTAGTGAGAGCACCCTGGGGGTGCTCACGTGGGACCCTCACCACAAGTCCGATGCTCTGAGCCAGGCCCACGTGCAGTCCAGTTGGGAACTCTGACCCAACTCCGGAGCCCCTTGGTGATTATTCTAGTACTAAACATCATGGCTGTGACAGGGACAGGCAAAAATGTCTCTACGCTCTAGAGCTCTGCCTAAATTGAGGGAAACGGAGATTCCTCTATCTTAGGTAGCTCTACATTTGATTAAACAATTTAAAATTTTTAAGTTAAAAAATTTTATATAATAGTCTCATAATTTATATTGCTAACAATTATGATTTGCATGCTAATATGCAAATTTACACATCATTTCCTTTAGATGAACGTCATAATGCTAGGTAAGAGCACATGCTTTATAAAATAAAACTGTGGTCTCCTTTGCATTCAGGTGCAGAAAGCCAGTCATGAAAGCACAGACTGTCCCTTACTCTGGCTATTAAAAAAAAGTAATCTTAGAGTATGTAAAAAATGATACAGTGAGGACTGGAACCAAATTTACTGTCTTCTGATGAACAGAATACATTTTAAATGACTGAGCTGATCACTGTACTATTACTTCCTTAGCTTCTTAAAGACAGAAATGTATCAACCCAACTATGTTAAATTGAGAGAATGCATTAATTTGCTCAAGTAGAATACAGTTAAAATCAGGCACCTTTTGGCGAAGCTTTACAACAGTTACCGCGCACAGCGACCAATGTGTATCATTTTGCAAGTGAGAACTTAATGCTGGAGGAACTGGAGTTCCTGGACCCTCTCCTCATCGGATGATGGGCGCTGAGCGATCGTTTGTCACGGTCGGTCGGAGTTTCACAGTAGCAAAGGGGTTTTCTCCGCTGCAGGGGAAGGAAAAACGGCTGTAGAAATACTACGAGATGGAAATTTGATTTTAAAAGCTATGAACTACTGTTCTTGCTCTGTGAAATTCTATGGCTTCTATATAAAATTCCGGACATTTTCTGAATGAACGTTTCTCTGTGGCAATTCTGTACCACCCACCTGCTACAGAACTCTCTAGAGCTGTAGACACTGTAACGGGAGAGCCCACCTCACTGTGGCCCCTGTGCAGGAGAGGGGTTACTCGGGAAAGCCACCTAGGACAGGGTCTGGATTAAGTTGCCCAACGCAACTGTGACCAGGGCTCCCCCCTTTGGGACCTGGGCAGAGGCTGGCAGAGCCTCCAGGCCCTCGTCCCCAGACTGATGAGAACAAGGTGGCCGTGTCCTCAGACCCCACAGGCCCAAGGCCTCTCAGGGTCAGGCCTCCTGGGCTGCACACTCATGAAGGCCCCCACGCACAAAGTTTAACATACCTGAGGAAAGGAGGCTTTGCTGTCCCATTTGCATCGTTCTGTGAAGAAGATAAGGATGAAGTTTATGGAAGGCTCAATGAAATTGGGACATTTTTAATAAGACCCAAAGGTAAAGCCATCTAAAGCATAAGGGGGACTATGGCTAATGCCTGTTTTAAAAAGTGCCCCCCAGTCTCTGTCCATTTGAGACCATCTCAATGTCTGTCTAAAGTCACTTAAAGAACAAGGGCAAGAACAGAAAACCTAAGACACGGAAGGGCCCTCACAAGCACTGAACGACTCTGACTTTGAGGGAGGCCAGCACGTGCTGCTCCCTCCTCGCTGGTGGCCCTTCGCCGCACTGCATGACTGCAGGTGGTTTTTTGGGAGCCTGAAAGATGCCGTGAAAAAACAGCAAAAATAAAACCTTGTTGGGTTTTGGTGTCCACAGACTGGTGTCAGCAGTGAGCCAGAGATCTGGTAGGACATTCCGGAAGGTGAGGAGATGGAACAACGCCCACACTGTTTGTGCCTTCAGGAACCGCCAGGGCCCGGGGACGTGGGGGTCTCCCAGTGTGGCCAGGGACCATGGGGGTGCATGTTCCTTCTGTCCTTATCTTCCTATAAGCTTGCAGGCTTTAAACATTTTGCTTTAAATCTGCTCTGGCCGTTGCAAGAAATCGCTGGCCCGAGCTGTGGGGCTAATTCTCTAGACGGTGCCCAGGAGAGGGCAGTGTAACACCGTCTGAGCCCTAGGCCACCAGCCCAGCCCTATGGTCCTGCGAGCTCCCAGGCCTCCTGTGGTCTCAGGGTCTCTGACCAAACACCTCCTCTCACTTCCTGTTGCCAGCCTGGGGGTCGAAGGCCATACTTGGAGGCGGAAGCCCAGGTCAAGACTCTTTCTGCATGGCTCCTCCTGGGTGCTGGACATACAGACTCGAAGTAGAAGAGGGACTGTGGGCACCTGGGCCACTTCAGACCCGCGCCTGCTGTCTCTGAGGGACATCCAAGCATGACTGCCAGCAGGTCAGCAAGATCATCCGGATGGGGAACCCCTGCATTAGGAGGCAACCCCAGTCAGCCCTGCACCCCGAATCAGTGTCTACTTTTCGTCACGGATGCACAAAGCAGCTGCCCTGCTCAGCACATCCTAATAGGGCTTTAAGTGGTTGCAAAGTGGTTTCTTCCTACTACATGTGCTGCTTCCCCAGGTCTCAGAGTAAGTCATTTCTGGGGAAGCGCTCAGACTCTATGATGGTTACAGGCTAATTTATGATTTATTTTAAAAGCACCAAGATGCCTGCCACACGTGCTCAGACAGCCGGCTGCGGTGCCCGGCCCAGAGCAGAAAGCCCCTTGCCGGGGAGGCACTAGATCCCACTGGGAAGAGGTCCCCTGCGTCCTCCTGGCCTGGAAAGCACACTTCCTGCCAAGCCAGACTCCCCAGGTGTGGCCTCCAGGGGGCACACAGCCCTCTTGCTCCTTGATACTCTCCCTGGAAACCTGCTTGCTGCCTTTCCTTGGTGGTGCAACTGTCTCCCCGCCTGGTGCATCCTTGAGAATGGGGAAAGCTCTGTGCGCCCTGAACTGGGAACCAGACACACGACCCTCCCTGGAGAACCCACAGGTGTCTCCAGGGGAAGGCCTGAGCCTCGACTGACCCAATTCAACTTTACGAGTTTAGCTACATTTTCGTGAGCTGTGCCATCCGAGTACTTGCCCCAGACATTTGACGGAGAGAGAGACACACACACACACGTACACGGCGGCCGAGATGCGTCACAGTCCACCGACAGTGAAGCGGCAAGAAGTAACAACTGTGAGGGAGGACGGCGAGAGACACTAGGGCAGCCTGAAGCCACACAGTGCCCGGCAAACCCACGGTGAATCCCGCACCCCAGAGTACCTCCCCCACCGCTGCTCCCAGCAGCACGCATACGCACAGTCCCTGAGACCACCCCCCCGCCACCCCCCCAACCACTCAGAGCGGTCCTATCAGAACAGCCTAAACGTCCGTCACCAGAAGGGACAACCGCCTTCCATCCAGCGAACGCCACACAGCAAGGGAGCGCCACAGGAGGACCTGGTGACCGAGCTTGGGCCAGTCTGGTCTGTGAGAAGGGAGTGTGTGTTGGGGGGTGTCTGGGGGCGGGTAACGTTCCAGTTCTTGACCTGGTGCTGGTTGTATGCAGTTGCTTTGTGAAAAGTCACCCATTTTCCATACATGCTATTTTTCAATGTTTAAACAGGCCATTTTCAGAAAGGTTTCTCCCTTTAACGCACCTCCACTGAGCCCACTGCCGTGGTCACAACTGACCGCTGTCCCCAAACCTGCCCCTCCTCCCGTTCCCTCCTCCGTCAGTGAAGTGCACCTCCGGGCCACATGTGGCACTGCCCTCACTCCACCCGGAAGGAAAGCTCACATCCCGCTCAGCAGCGTTTTCAGGATCTTTCTACCTCAAACCTGACCACACAGCCCCATCCCTCGTGCTGGCTGGCGCCACAAGTCCGTCTGTCCTGCCAGCTGCCGCCAGATGTTCCAACCGAGCCTGTCCCTCCGCTGCCTCCCTTGGGCCGTGTCATGGGGTTTGGGGTCCCTTGTCTCTGTACTTCCCAATCCCGTCTTTCCCTCTTCCTTTGTCCTGTGTCCCTGGACTGGACCTCTCTCAACAGGGCTCCTGCCGGCCTCTCCGCAGGCTGGGAGCCACCTTCTCTGCACGCACAGTGCAGGGCACACGGCATGTCTGTGGAGCTGACCCCCAAGGTCTCAGAGGCAACGGGCAGAGGGACTCCTTACGCACACTGCGGGCCCTGCGCAGAGTCAGCACTGTGGATCTCTCACCTTTCCTCGGACTTCACAAAGACCAGAACGTGCGGCTCGTAGGCACAGCCAGGTGCAGGTCCCCTCCTCGCAACCTGACTCAACACGACAGGAGGTTATCAAGTGACGAAACCAGGCAGCAGCACAGGCTAGGCGTGTCGTTACGAGCGCGGAACAGGTTACCCACAAGACAGTAGGGGCAGTGACGGCCCACAACCAGCTGATTATGGCCGAGTAGGAAAAGGCAGAGTGCGGACACATCTTGTGATTCCTTGCCCCAGAAAAGCTAAAAACCCGAGTCCACCTTGAGTGGGCACTCACTGTCACATGCTGTCCGTTCCATCTTCCCCTCCCACTACCCACATTTCTGCTCGGGTGTCCACCGCGTGCCAGTGTGCCTTCAAGGAGACTCCTTGGTCCCACCTTATGTGTGGTCAGGTCAGCTGAGACCACCCAGTATAGCCCGTTTTCTGGCCACAGGTAGACACTCAGGTGAGACGGACCTCTGTGGCCCAGTGAGAGTGCTGAGTGGGGAGCCTTGTGCTCTGGTCAAACGGAACCCACACCCCAGAATCCAGGGCGAGTGATGAGAGGGCCCCGGGGCGGCCTTGGTACCGACCCTCTCTGGGCTGCTGCTTCCATGAGACAGACCGTTCCCTTCCTGTCTGAAGCCGCTGGAGGTCAGCTCTCACCTGCAACACACGTAGCCCTGATGCCAGTCCTCGGCTGTGCGCTGATCTCCCGAATCATAACCTCTGAACCAGTTCAACCCCTTTATTCCTCACATGGGGACACTGAAGGCCTGACAGGAAAAAGCCAACTGCCCTGGGGCAAGGACTTTCTGAAACCAAGGCGCCCACCCTGGAGAGCAGATGCAGACCAAGCCGCGCACTGGGCCCCTCGCTCACGCAGCGCTTCTGGCTCTTAGGAGGCAGTGAACACAGAGAAGCAAGTCTGTGTGGAGCAGAGCTTAGTTTTTCAATAGCGTTTTAGAGCCTGGTTCTCCGTATGTCACAACTCTGCTGCAGTTGACAGTGAAGAAACGTGTGACCCTCAGCTTCAGTTCCGGTGATCCCCCGGCTCCCAGCCCCTCAGGGAGAAGTTGGTATCTCAGAACATCACAGGGCAGCCACAGAACTGTAGGTTGGTGGGTTCAGGAACATTCTCTACAGTAGGCGGCTCCCAGGCCTGGATGTTCAGTGTACTTAAGCCTAAGAATCCTGGTGTTCAAACAAAACTCTACGTGTAACTGGCATTAACGAATGGCTGTACATAAAAAATATGTATAAAAGCATTAAGATGCTTTGCCAGCTGCCATGGATCCCAGCATTTGGCTGAGACAGAACATACCTTTCCCCACCATCATCAGCTGGTTTAAATATTTTAGTTTAGGAAAAATAAATTATCAGCTGGTTGGGCGTAAGAACTTCTGAGATACGAAATTCCAGGGCCGTGTCCCAGCCCACAGGGCTACCATGCAGGCCTCAGTCATGCTCCATGCTTCTCAACCATCACATTTCTAGATCCGGTTTTTAAATGGAACATTGTTCTGTTTTGCATGCTCTATACCTGACCGTCTAATATGGTAGCCACTACCCATATGACTATTTGCATTAAAATTAAATACGAATACAAATTCTTTGGTTGCATATCCTCTCTTCCAGTGCTCAACTGCCTCTGTGATCAATGGCTACTGTCCTGGGCAGCCCGGTTCTGGGACATTTCTATCAGACCATAAATTCTCCACTTATCGCCTTCGCCCACGCCCCGATGCCAGAGGATTAGATCCTGTGCCTCCTCTTGCGAGAGGCTCCCAAGACCAGGTGGCCTGTTCCAAGGACAGCAGTTTCCATGGCTCCTGAGGTCATCTCTTTGGAGCAGAACCAGTTCTGTCCTTCCCTGCGGCGGGCCTGCGTGTTCCAGTCTTGTTCTTGGAGCTCCTGATCTGTCTTGACAGCAAGGGAATGTAGTCGCTTCTGGGACGGAACGGTGTCAGCAGAGGCGGCACATGAGGGTGTCCACGGATGATGGAGTTTTGTGGGGTTTTTCTGCAGTTTGCATAGGATCTTGAAATATGACTTCAAAACATGTTCGTGATAGAAATGGACCATAAATCATTTAATCTCCGTGTGCATCTGTGAAGCACTGTGTACTTACTTTGGGTTATTACCCTCTTCATTTCTTTTTTTTTTTTTTAAGATTTTATTGATTTATTTGACAGAGATAGAGACAGTCAGCGAGAGAGGGAACACAAGCAGGGGGAGTGGGAGAGGAAGAAGCAGGCTCTCAGCAGAGGAGCCTGACGTGGGGCTCGATCCCGGAACACCGGGATCACGCCCTGAGCCGAAGGCAGACGCTTAACCGCTGTGCCACCCAGGCGCCCCTACCCTCTTCATTTCAAGAGAAGATGCTCTTCATGGTCTTACCGATAAGGAACAGTGAATGTCCTCAAAAGGGTGATGGGGGAGGGAGCCGTTGAAGTCATGGCCAGCGATGCCTTGTTCAGGGAGGCCCTCGAACCTTGTGGCCTTTGCTGATTTTTAAAAGCCAATTAATATCTTCTTGTGACCTTTATTAACTGTCTTCCATTATCCTCCAGATCACAAAGACAAAAAAGCAACCTCTCGGTTCCTCAGGAACACAGCACACACAGGACAGTGGTATTTGTCTTATCAAGCGCTTAGATGGGTGGGGCACTGATAAGCGGGAGAGTTGAGGCTTTAGAACTTTCTCAATCCGCTGAAGGACCTCCGGGTCCTGCTGCTCTCCGTCTCTGCTTCCCCCTCTCCCTCTCCCACGGCCTCAGGCCGGGAGGTTAGAAAGCTGGATTGGACCATTTGCATCGCACACCAGCCCAGGGAGCAGTGCCGGGCTCGCCTGGCACTCACAAACGCTTTCTGAAATGAGCGAGTGCTCTGATCCTCCCGTGTGTGGGTGCTGGGAAGGGACAATAAAATATATATTTAAATAAATTTACCTAGAGTTTTCTCAAAGGAGATATAATGAAGTGCTAACAGTGGTCACCCTGGAAGTGAAATTATAGATATTTTCGAGCAAAACAGAACTTCCCTGGGTTATTTTTATAAGCAGAGAAAAGTGTTATTTTAAAATAAGCTATTTTAAATAAGGTATAATGATTAGATATTTTAATTTTTACAAACTTGGACTTTGCTCTTTAACTTAAACCTGCAGCTGTGACTGCCAGGTGGATTTAAAGGAAACCTCATTTCAGCATCTGTTTATCCAGCATATGGCAACAACTGAGGTAAAAAAAACATTTATCTGTTTAAGTGCATGGGATAAATGTTGTTAATCAGAGAGCATCCTTATTTCTGTCTCAAGAGTGGGATAATTTATCAATTTATTTGTATTGGAATTTTATTTTTTTTAGATTCTTAAAAAAATTTATTGTATTTTGGATTTTATTTATTTATTTGAGAGAGCACAGAGGGAGAGGGAGAAGCAGGCTCCCTGCAGGATCCCAAGATTGTGACCTAAGCCAAAGGCAGACGTTTAACCGACTGAGCCACCCAGGCGCCCCTGTATTAGAATTTTAGACAAAATTTTCACAATGCCACTTCCTTTTATGTTTAATATAGACAAATAATGAAATATATAAATACACCCATGGAAGAAAACTTATCTTTTTTTTTTGTTTTCAAAAGTGAGAAGAGGGGTCTCTCAAATTGAAGGTACTTTAAAAAACCATAAAGTAACTTCATCTTTAATGAATACAATCATACTTATAGGACCCTGATTATTTTACATTATTCAGAACCTCCCAAACAACTTTTTTTCTAGCAGTTACATGTGTAACTTACGTGCAGATAAGAATGTTTTTCTTCCTTTCTTTTTCTTTTCTTTCTTTTTGAAGCAAAGTTTATTGGGTGATAGTACAAAGCTCCCAAAGAGGAAGGGGACCCAAGAGGGTTGCCCAAGAATGTTTTCCTTTTTTAATGTCTGCATGTCAAATATCTGGAGCTCAAGATTAAATTATCAAAAAAACCAACCAAACAAAAACAAACAAGAAAACAACAAATAAACCCTCCAAAAATACATTAACATGAGCAAACCAGAACTGCTTCCAGAGTTAAGACAGAACAATGGTTTCTCTCAAGTAGGCTACACCAGTTGGTCACTAGCTTTGTCAGTTCTTACCTCTTGAATAACTTGTCGCCCCTTCCCATCTTCACTCCCGCCGCCCTCTCTCCCTGGACGACCGCACCGCCTCCTGCCCTGCGCTCCAGGCTCCAGCGTGCACCCTGAGGACCGACCACCTGCAGAGACCACCCAGGAGGACGGAGGAGGGACAACACACAGCCCAGACTTCCTGGCTCGGTGTGCTTCTCTCCTGGCCTATCCATCCCACCACTTTCCTGGCTGTGGCCCTGGACCACACCCAGCCAGAACGCACATCTGGAAGGCTCTGTGCTTTGTCAGAGCTCGTACTTCAGACTCGGCTCAAATGCTTGCCTCCAACACGCCTCCTCTGGTGCTTGCCAGGAGCCCGAGCCCTCCCTTCCTCCTCTGTCACCTCTTTGCCCCATGCATCTTTCACACAATTCCAATAAACACACTGTTCACTGGACTCGACTCCGAGGCTGGCCTTATTCCTATTTGCTTCCCTGGACCATAGTAGCTTGTCAGTCAATGCTCAATGGATGAATTCCAACATGAAGGTCTCACTGTGATCCACAGACCCCTTCTGGGCGGTACACCTTCACATGCCATCTGGTTGTGCTTAAGAAAGAAGTATGGTTGGTCAGAGCAGCTGATGCCACAGAAACATTAGTCACCCAAGTGACGTGACCTCACTGCAGGTACTGACTCTATACCCCTCTGAAGTGCTAAACATGCCTTTACTATGGAAGATCTCAATTATTAAGAAAGGAGTTCATCAACATTCATTGTTCTGACATGCGCAAAATCAATGACAATTAAAATCACACTGGAACCCACACCCTCAAGAAGGGCATTTTCATTAGATATTTGGGGCTTTTAAATGTTAAATGAAACCAAACATTAAAGGCTGCTAAAATGAAAGACTATAAAAAGTCTTCTGGCCTGCAAGGAAGAAACAGGGGGCCTGACCAGATTATCAGAGCGATGCTGGCCTCAGAATGAGTAGGAAGTGTTCCCTTCTCTTCGATTTTTAGGCGAAAGTTTGAGAAGGATGGTGTTAGCTATTCTTTGCATGTACAGCAGAATCCACCAGTGAAGCCGTCAGGTCTGGGCTTTGTCAGGAGACTATTGATTACTGATCATGAAGATGGTCTGAGGTGGGGAGAGGGGGCTTGGGGTGTGGAGCTCTGCCTGGAGGCAGCCCTGGGATAGGATGGACTGGGCACACACAGGATGTGAGAGTCAAGAACTCCTGCACCCATGGTCAAGGTGGGATGGGCAGCGGCTTCCACGAGGTGGCCACAGAGCACAGGATCACCTCCTGCAGCAGCCCCATCCCAGGTCTCAGGAGAAGGCTACGTGCCTAAAGCTGCTGCTCTGGCCCAAACCCTCAGTTTACTAGATAGTCTCGGGATAGTCTCAGCACTTCTCAGGGCGGCCTCCTTACACTGCCCGTCTATTATGATCCAGCCAAAGTGGTTTAAATAAAGTTAGATCTCATTTAAACAGCCAAATCCTAAATAATATCATTTTTGACTACACTGATAAATAGGATTTTTCAATGTATCCAATTCAGTATAGTAAGGACTGCATCAATGCTTTCGTGATAAAGCTTTACTGACATGGTAAAAATACTGAAAATTAAAAATGTTCTCTAAAATGAGACCGTGTTGGCTAAAATGTGTGTGTGTTCTTTAAAGATTTTATTTATTTATTTGACAGAGAGAGAGTGCCCATACAAGCCGCGGCGGGGGTGGAGGGGGGAGTGGAAGGCAGAGGGAGACAGAGAAGCAGGCTTCCTGCTGAGTGAACAAGGTGCCTGGTGTGGGACTCGACCCCAGGACCCTAGGATTAGGACCTGAACCAAAGGCAGACCTCTGACTGAGCCACCCAGGTGTCCTAAAATGTCAGTGTTTTCACTTATAATTTCAGTGTTAATGATGAGTTTGGGGCAAGATTTTTTTTATCTTAAAAGACATTACACAGCCTTAAAGTAATGGAGGGAGGTGGTTCTTATCAAAGCTGCTAATATCACAAAAGAAGAGATAACCAGATAGGTGTCCCTCTGGAAGGATTAGCCACCACCACTGATGAAATGCTCTGACAAAACAGGCAAAGAAACAAAACATAATACGGACTCTGATCCAGGTCAAAAATATAGGAGAAAGGGGAATGCAGGGAAGGACACCATGTGGATGCATTCAGTGAAATCCAGCCTGGGGCCACCCTCCAGGGCCAATAACCTGGTTCTTCTAGATAAGTTACAAGGAAAAAGAGATGGGGAGACCTTGATACAAAAACTATGGTCATGAGACTCAGTGACCAATACAATGTATGGACCTGGCCTGGATCCAGATTCAAACTATATTGTTTAATTTTTAATAAGACAATCAAATTTGAAGTGACTGGTTGATGATACTGCAGAATTACTGTCAATTTTTAAAGATATGATAACTGGTATTCTGGTCATGTAAAAATAAAAGGTATTATTATATTTAAGTTATTTATACATGAGATGACGAAGTCCGGAATCAGCATCAAATTGATCTGGGAGTGGCCAGGAGCAAGATGAAAAAAGATTCGGGGGCTCCTGGGTGGCACAGTTGGTTAAACATCTGACTCTTGATTTCAGCTCAGGTCATGATCTCATGGGTTGTGGGATCGAGCCCCACCTCAGGCTCCATGCTCAACTTGGAGTCTGCTTGGGATTCTCTCTCCCTCTCCCTCTGCCTCTCCCCTGATCAAATGCACACACGTGTGCACTCTCTCTCAAATAAGAAAGTCTTAAAAAAAAAAAAAAAAAGATTAGTAAATGAATTGACAATTGTGAAAGCTGGGGGTGAGAGACATTATTCTTTCCACTTTTGTTATGTTTGAATTTTTCCCTAAAAAAAAGCTGGAAGGCACTATTGAAACAGAAGGCACTATAGACAGGTCACACCAGAACAGTGTACCTTGTGTTCCTGGATCCCGAGCTGCGTGACCTGCAGCTGATAAGGGCTTTGTGTGTGTGTCCCCCCCCCCCCCGCCCAGCAAAAGGAATTTATGCTTTTCAAAATGTCTTAAGATCAGTTATTTCCAAAGAGTCTGAATATTGTTTTAAAACGTACTAGGGGCATTTAATAAAACAGCATTTGATACCTTTGTCCTTCCAAGCAATTTCTCTTCCATGATGACAGAATGGAAAAGCTCCATTTTCAACAGCTGTATGTCATTCTTTTAAAAATAACTGTTAGGTATCTGGAATAACTTGGAATGATAAAATACAATGTATCATATAGATACCAAAGACTTTTTTTTTAAGATTTTATTTATTTATTTGAGAAAGAGCAAGAGAGAGCACAGAGGGAGAGGAAGAGGGAGAAGCAGATTCCCTGCTGAGTGCAGAGCCTGACATGGGGCTAGATCCCAGGATCCTGAACCGAGCCAAAGGCAGACACTTAAACCAACTGACACACCCAAGTGCCCCGAGCCAAAGACATTTTGAGTGAGATTGCAAAACCCGCATCTCCCGGATCAGAACACACCACTGCAGTTCATGATGAGGTAGGTATATTCCAACACACCTGAGGGCTCACAATGAAACGCATGGCACATTTTTAAGAGTTCCCATTCCATGTAATCCAGAGACAGCACCCATGCACCATTCACAGCTGAACAACGGCCACCAGCAGCACTGACGATAGGGGCAGAGCTGTGGAGCCACATGCCCCGTGAGAAGCAGGGAGATGCCTCTGCGGGTACTACAGGAAAGGACCATACAATAACCACACAACAAAAAACAAAGCAGCCGGGGATCAATGCACCAACAGTGCCCGGGGGCATTTCTGGGAGGAAGTTGGCATGAGCAGAGGCGAGGCAGGCTCTGGTACCGCAGGACCACTGTGCAGCCCTGGGCATGAAGCTCAGCGGCACAGACCCCAGAAGGCGAGGCCACTCTCTGACCCTCACCTCCCAGGCTCCTTCCCACCACACTCTGGCAACTGTGCAGCCTCGCAGAGGTTCTGACCCACCCCTGTGCCTCCTTTCCAGCCCTCCAGATCCATTCACAGCCCAGCCTCAATGCCAGGGTCTGGGACACCACAGCCCTACCCTCACCAACACCAGGAACTCCCTGCTCCTCCCCCAGCACCGCCACCTGGTAACCCACGACTAGTTCATTACTTCTTGTCTGAGCCGGAGCAGCTGCATGTCGCTGGAGAAACCACCATTCTGCCTGGCTTCGTTTTAAATCACGACCCCAAACCCTAAATGGGCATCAGCATTACCCCCGTATTCCCCGTTTCCTGAAGTACACGCGCCTTCTCACGCTTCAGAACACCTGTTTCACAGATTCTCTTTCTTTACACTTGCTTGCTCTGCCCACCCCTCCGCTAATGCCCTCGCTTCCCCACGAGAGCAGCCTCCTCATGCAGGAGCTCCTCAGTCTGTGTGCACCTCTGCCCGTGCCCGCGGCTTCTCGCTCACCACCTTCCCTGCCCCCGGCCCCACACACCATGTGTGCTCTTCTTGCCTTCCCCGTCACCGTCCTCTTCTCCATCCTTCCCCTTCTTTACAGTAGAATCTATCCTGAGAAAAAAAAATGAGAACACGGACCCCCCTTTCTCGATTCTCCGTCATCCTGGAATCATGGCCTCGTTCACTGAGTGTGCCAAGTATGTGCCCTTCTCTGCTCCTTGTGTCTGGAAATCTCCTCCGCTTGACCTCTATGTGATGGGCTCCCTGCCATTCAGGTCTCAGTTTCAACGTCCCCTTCTCGGGGGTGCAGACACTGTCATGCGCTGCTCAGATCAATAAGAAAACACAGGGAGTGCCGCCCTGGGCTGTCCAGGCCCTTCGGGAAATCGTCCTGGCTAAAGCTCTCTCGCCTTGGATGCCGGTGATCAAGCCCTATCTCCCCTCACGGTCCAGCTCCTCCCCCGTCCAGTGCTGCTCCCTTTCTCTCACTTTCATGGGTGGGGACCCATGGTGCTCTCTTATAAGCACCTGTACACACACCTGTGACATCCATGTGAGCTGTCGCTCCATCCGTCACCTCCCTCACCTTGTTTTAATTCTCTGCACAGCTTCCATCACTGTTACTGATTTTTTTCTCATTGTCTGCTTCCCACCACTAGAATATAAGTCTCATAAATGGCGATAAACTGGCCTGTTTATCTCTGTACCTTGGGAGCCCACACCAGGGACTGGCGCTTGGTAGACACAGGTGCCACAGGAATGACGGACTCTGGGAGTCCATGGCCTCTACAGGCTTTCTTATGGGGTTGCTGAGGATTACAGAGAGTGCACATGACACGGTGCTTACCCAGTACCTGGTGCAAAATAAGCACTTTCTGAAGACACAAAGATGAAGTTACCACTTTTAAACTGAAGCCTTCCTTCAGGAAACAGTATGAAAATTGAAAAAAATGCAGAAAAAGTGATGAGGAGACTGACAGACTGCAGCCAGGGCCAAAGGTGAGGAGAGAACACCTGATACCATCTGAGAGACTACATTTCAGATAAATAAAACAGAAGGACTCAAGTCAAGGAAGCTGACCGACTGTGCGAGGAGGCAGGAATGCAGAAGACACAGGAGCGAGCGCCAGTTCCCCCCCCCTCCCCGGGGGACACCACCTTCATTCCCGGTGGAACAAGAGCCCACGCCCCCCAGATCGCCATTCAGCGTGGGGGTACACAGCACGTTACGCTGCAGGTCCACTCACAGGAGATGTGGCTTCTGGTTTGGACACCGGTGCTTTAAAGGTAGAAGTATTTTTGGAAACATCTGCTCTCTTATCTGCAGCCGCTCCCAGGGACAAACATTCCAAGTAATCGGGTGGGGGGATGACGACACTGCTTTTCTCAGCTAAGTTCACCGTGCTGATGCTTCTCACTGGGGCCGGGCTACCAACCAACAAGCACAGAATACAAGTTACAAAAGATCATGCCATCTGAATCCCAAACATCCTAAATATCCTGCGGCCAGAACTGCAGCAGATGAATAATCAGACAGGGAGTGAGACCGGAGGTTACAAGGTGTGTGTGCGTGTGTGCGTGCGCGCACAGTACACATCTGTATAAAAAACACTGTAATGGTTTTACTCGTTTGCAAATTGATGCTCAAAAAACCCCCCAGCTTAATTAAGTGCTGGCTTTCGATTAATTTAAGGAGATCAATATCAAAATGAATACTATAGCAAAAGCCTTAGCAAGTGTGGAGCTCTTCAGGTTTGAAGCCTCCCCCCAAAAAAACCCCTCAGCATTTTAACATCCTAAACACAACATCTAGTTTTATTGCTTGGCCCAGTGGCAGCTGAGCTGTTCTGCGAGGGATGAGGACACACAGATGACACTGAGCNTGGGGGGGGGGGGGGGATCAAGTGTGGTGCTCAAAGGTCTGCAGGGACAGCTGGACGGGTTAGAGGGTCTCCTCGAGATGGGAAACATGGAGGATGAGGCAGTTTAGGGTAAAGATGAGGAGTGAAGTTTGGATGTGCCATTTCTTTCTTTCTTTCTTTTTTAGAGAGGTGGGGAGGGTCAGAGGGGGAGAGAGAGAGACAGAGAATCCCTAAGCAGTCTCCATGCCCTGTGTGGAGCCTAACACGGGGCTCGATCTCACGACCCTGAGATCATGACCTGAGCCGAAATCAAGGGTCAGACGCTTAACCGACTGAGACTCCCAGGCACCCCTGGATGTGTCACTTCTGAGGACCCATGGGATAACCAACTATAACTGCTGATACACACATAAATATTCATAGCTAGGCGTGGGACAGACTTTCCTGGGTTCCAGCCTTCGCTCTACCTTTCTGTGCCTCAGTGTCCTCAATTTTAAAGTGGGGACCTACCTCATAAGGTTGTTACTGAGAATTAAACAAGCTAGTCAGTGTAAGCACTTCGACACTTCCTAATCCGTAATGGCGACGACGGTCACCTTGGATTTAGTGACCTGGCGGGGGGTGGGGGGAGGGCAGTGAGTGGTTCCAGAAGGCTGACAGGAGGGTGAGGAGCAGAGTCTGGGACATGTCCCCACAGCAGAAACCACAAATGGAACAACTGTGGGGTAACAGTCCCCCTTTAGTACTCTCCTACGTGATAGGAGGTTTTCCCTGTGGGGTCACTACACATCTAGACGGAATTCTGATATGCCCAAAAACATGAGGTCAAAGGTGAGTTTTCTGTCACTGGGAAACAGAAGCCACAGTCAGGTCCTACCTTGGTGTGGGCACACTCATGGCCTCCTTTGTATCTTCTTCCAGCAACTTTGTGTAGGATGCTGGGAACCAGCCCCTCCTACAGGTGAGGAATGAGAAAAAAGGCCTGTTTGTGGGGTCAGCGGCAGACAAGTGAAGGATAAGCACACTACAGAACGGCTTGGGGACAGCTCAGGGGCAGACAGGTCCGTTTTCACCACATCACACAATGTGTATTTTATAGACAGCATTCGTTTTATTTGGATTACCTTTTTGGCTTTTTTCCACATTTATTTAATGGCTGAATAATCTACACAGAAAACCAATTTAACCAGCTTACAGTAAGGCCTGCACACATACTCGTGGTTAAAATGACAATGCTGGCATTTAAACTATTTATGAGTTAAATCTTAACAAAATCCATCTGATGTGCAGATTATCCTTGAGAAATCCAAAGTCTTTTTTTTTTTAAACCAAGAATTATTTAAACTACTTTCAGAGGTGACTTCATATGATCTGTTCAAGTATCAAATTCATCTATACGTGCACAGACATACAGAAAATAACCTGAGACGGAGTAACTCCAATTAACTAAACTAGAACCATAACTGAACTATGAACTTAACTGTGGTAAAAATGCTCCCATGACCACAAAGACAATATGCCACTAAGGGGAGATATGACAGCTCTCTGAAGTACAGGGCAGCCCTGACTGCTGCGCGGACAGCACCTGCCCCAAGACTTACACTTTGGTGGTGTCATGCTCTCCATAAAGCCAGCCGTCTTTCTCCTCAGGGACGAGCAGCGTGAGGATGTCTCCCTGGGCAAAGCTGAGCAAGGTCTGGTTCGCTCCAGCAGTGTGTGGAAAAATGGTTTTCACTTTCTGCTTCTTCATCATGTTCAGTCCAGTTGCAACAGAAACTGATCGCTGTAAACTGGGATCATCTGAAGAATCTGTTGCAAATGAGCACAGCAGTGATTGCTTTTCAAGGACTGATAACAAGTTCAAACAAGCAAACCCCAGAAAGCCGCCCACTCTTGTCTGCCAGCACTCCTTCTACTGCTGCTGTGTGTTGTATTTCCACACCTTCGACTTTGCCTGGACGGGCAGGAACCGCAAGAAACAGAGGCAGAACCACAGCGTGAGGTCTCTCACCGAGGAGAACCTTGGGGCTAAACACTCTTTTCCAGGCGGAGAGGACACAGTACGTGCCAAGTTTCACTGCACTCTGATTAATCAGAGGCCAAGTGATGCATGGCCAGAGGGTCTGATGCTCTTCGCCCTACTCTCCCAAAGCAAACCCCAAGGAGGGCATCAAGTCAAACCTCACTGCCCAGGACCTGGACCACAAAGAACAAGAGGAGACTGGAAATGCAGATGTTCTCGCTGTGCAAATGCTCAACATCTCATCTGGGAATGCAGTAAGAATGCGGTGAGGACCAGCACGTTTACTGAACCCTCCCTAAGTGCCAGTCCACACTCTCAATTCTTCACAGCTTCTGAGGGAAGGAGCAGTTATGGGCTGTGGTCCACAGTGACTCACCGGGATCTCGGCTAGCAGGCCTGCATGGGATATGGGTGGCCTGACTCCAAAGTCACTGCACGTGTGAAACATGTACATTTCTGTCTCAATTCCAGCACCAGCTGATATTTACCACTCCAAAGAAACAAAATTGCCATTCTGAAACTCTCATCTCTGGCTCTCACTCAGCAGCTGCAAATGCTGTAGTCTGTGGGCTCTCTCTAGCACATGGCTCCATCGCCATGACTCTCATACCCAAAGGGCCTGTGAGATACCCCACAGACGGATACTCAGATACCCAGAGACCCCTCTCTGGGTGCCAGAGACTCTGTCTACACAGAGCGGAGCTTAAGCAAAGCCGCCTGAAATCTCTGCAAACAGTAACTCATCCTGATTTACTGAAAAAGCATCAACAGAGTTAGGAAACTTAAGCAGTTAGAACTTCAGCGTCCAGAAAGCATGAAGTTGTCTGTTAGAGATGATGAAAAACACTAAGCCTACCAGTAAGATCAATAACCATAATTTTATCATGTGAACTTTTATAGTTTATTAAAAAGAAATTTTATTACAACTGCCACCAAATATGGCAATGTGAGCCTCTTTGTGCATTATATTCCATTTTAAAACGTAACACTTTTCAATAGTAAGTTTCCTTCGTATAAACATTAATCAGTATATGCAATTACAATTTGTCAAAGAAATATGTCACTTATAAAATGTCTTATGGTTTTATAATAAACCCAGACCTTTATTTACTTTGAAGTGTAAGTTTCAATAAGGCAGGGGTGCCTGGGGGGCTCAGTCGGTTCAGTATCTGCCTTCAGCTCTGGTCATGATCCCAGGGGTCCTGGGATGGAGTCTTACATTAGGCTCTCTGATCAGCGGGGGCTTGCTTCTCTCTCTCTCTGCCCCTCCTCTCTGTTTGTGCTCTCTCTTTCTCAAATAAATAAATAAAATCTTAAAAAAAGAAAAAGTTTCAATAAGGCAATGTTAAATGTGTGCAATCATGTATGTTTACTTACCTCTACCTGAGGGTAACATTTATCCAAAATATTAAAAAAATTTAAAAAGGTATTTTATTTTTTAACCATGCTAATTTTATAGACTTTATTTGAGAGAGAGAGAAAATGCGGGCGGGGCGGCGGGGGGAGAGGGAAAGAGAATCTTAAGCCAACTTCATGCTGAGCCCAGAGACTGATGCTGATGCGGGCTCGATCCCACAAACCTGTGATCATGACCCAAAACCAAGAATCAGATGCCCAACTGACTGCGCCACCCAGGCACCCCTAAAAAGGTATTTTAAAAGAAATCAAAGTAAATATCTTACCTGTTGAATTCTCTATCCTTTCCGAATTCTGTCCAACTGTTGCTGGGTTATTAAACATATCGATCAAAGGACTAGTATACGCTCTGGCTGAAGGAGCTGGGGGCACCTTTGGCAAATATTTAGAAAGAGTGTCATAATCTTTCCTGACCTGTGAAAAATTCCTCATTATTTTAATATTAGTGTAACACAGCAATGGAATTATAGAGATTCCCAGAGCTGTTTTAACACGCTTTAAATTCTTTCTTCCCAAGGTTCTCTTAGTTGGATGGCAATGCCCCAGTCTGAATTATTATTTCAAGAATATCACATTTTTTTAATATTCGTCTTCATTTTTTTAAAGGCAGTTCTCCCCATTTCCCACCACCCCTTGGCAACCATTATTTTACTTTCTGTCTCTATGGATTTTAGGCTCCCTCTAAGGTGCTACTTAGCTACAGGATTCTATTTTTTTTTTTTTTAGATTTTATTTATTTATTTGAGAGAGACTGAGAGAACGAGTGGGAGAAGGGGCAGAGGGAAAAGCAGACTCCCTGCAGAGCAGGACCCTGGACCCTGGACCCTGGGATCATGACCTGAGCCGATGGCAGATACTTAACCGACTGAACCACCCAGGTGCCCTAGGATTCTACATTTAAAATAATTTTTCCAAGGAATTTTGAGTGCATTGCTCCATTATTTTCTAAAATCTTGTTTTGCTAACAAGAAATCTAGTACCTGTGGAGTTCTCTTTTCTTTGTAATAACCTCTCTCTCCCCCTCTCTGGAAGTTTTTAGAATTTTCTCTTTACTCCCGTCTGCAACTTGACCACACTCAATCGAGGTTTTGTTTTTTCCCATTTGTCTGGGCTCACTGCGGCTGCTGTGCTGAAGACCAGGCAGAGTCAACTACGGTAATCTCTGCAGGGACCACAGTCAGGGCAGTGCAGTGAGAAGCGGGTGGACTTGGGGATGCTTTGAAGGTGGAAACGACAGGGCAGCCCAGGGGTTGGCGTAGCAGGGAGGGAGGGAGTAGGGAGAGAGAGGGAGAGAAGTCCATATTTGTGCCCGAGCTACTGGAAGGATGGAGCTGCCATTTTCTGGATGGAGAAGACTAGAGAAGCATGTTTAGAGTGATAAAAATCAGTTATTTGGTTTTAGACAAGTTGAATTTGAGATCCCCATTAGACATCTGGTGATGATTTTGAGAAAGCAATTGGGTATCTCCAACCTGTCTAACATTATGTTTACATCCTCTCTCTGTTTTTGTTCTGTGTTTTAGGAGAGCTCTTTGGATTAATTTTCCAAGCAGTTCCATTCTGTTAATGAGCCAGTCTACTGGTGTGGGGGTTTTCTTGTTTATGTTTTTTTTGTGGGGGGAAGGGGAGGGAAAAATGTAGAAAAATTTCAAGCATGTACAAAGGAGAAAGAACAGCACGATAAATCTCCCTGTACCCAACACCCAGCTTCAACAATTACGAATTCATGGCCAATATTGTTTCATATATGCTACACCCATCTTCCCCCGTGCCCGGAATATGCTGAAGCAAATCCCAGGCATTTCAATTGTGAATAATAAACCATTTTTAATTTTCAAAATCTTTAGTTGATTTTCCCCTGGGGATGTAATACCTTTTCGTCTCTTTCTAAAGATTTCTCTTCTGTCCTACTGCCTCTGTTGCCTCCAATATTGGTTATTCCAGCTTTTTCCTTTCAGTGTGTCTTTTCATGATACTGGTTTTCCTCACTTGTTCAGTGATTCCTGGTTATCTGTCCATCTCTGTATTGTACGGCATTCCCTATTCCTTTGCCTGTTTATCAGTCTGTATTTTGCCTGTTCTTGTTATCACAGATTACCCACAGTGAGGTGAGGACAGGGAAGACACAGCCAGGAGGGTGCCTGGCCTCCTCTGTGGAAATACAGAGTTTTGGTCAGTGGACAAAAGCCCCTGCTGCCTACTGTTCAGCACAAGTGGGGGGGGTGGGGGGGAAGAAACCGACCAGCTTAAAGGATGGGAGTCATCTGGAACCAACCACATCTAGGAACGCCATGTGCCATTCTCAGCCCCCTCTTACGCCCTCTGGCTCTGAGCTCACTGCTGTGCCCTCTGCTGCAGTCTTGCCCTGCACGCTCTCGGGGCTGAGATTTTCTTCTCTCTTGATTCTCCACACACCAATCTTGCCTTTCTCTCTTTGAGACTCCTTCAGTGTTTCTGGCCCCCTGACAGCACCTTCTCTTATTCCCCATGCAGTTATGGATCTATTCTGTAGGCTGTCGACTGGTCTTTAGCAGCTTTGTTTTCATTTCAGAGGTGACGGTGGACCCACATGTCTGAACTATCCACTGGATCCAAATCTCCATGTTTGCGAAAAGTAATAAAGCCGAAGTTCAAGGAGCGGCAGACTACGATGCTTGATTTCATTATCTTGAATACTTCTGTGGCTATTTTTTCTGAAGTGCCTTATGTTGTGATGAATGGCACCAGAGTTTTGCTAATTATTCTCTAAGACACCTACGCCTCCCTCACTGGGAATAAACTTAAAAGTTAGAATCATTACAATTAAAAACAATAACATTTCCAAAACAAAGATACTAGAGTGAACACAGCACTACACAGTGCTGGGCACCATGCAGCTCATGTCAAATCTGAAGGTAAGGGGATCAGAGTGAGACAAGGAAGGCCCTGGAAGAGGGGAGGACCTGTGATGGCCACCAACGAAGGCCTTCGTCCCTCGTGCAAATGTGGCCCAAGCCCTATCAGGAAATACACAACTGAAATCTCGGAGAGAACCAACTCCTACCACGCTGCTTCTCTCAATCATCGGTGAGGGCTGGGGCGTCCCAGACACGGGGGTAGAGCTTGGGGTCCTTATCTCCTCGATCATACTCATGATCTTCTCAGGCACTTTGGTAGCATCACCACAGGTTTCTTGCCAGTGAGGCAGCTTGGAATTGAGTAATTCTGCAGACTGTGAATCCAAGAGAAACATAACAAAACACAAACGTGTACTGTTCAAAGAGCTGAGAAAAGTTACATCAAATATCAGCGATAATGTTTTACTGGCTTACCACCAGAAGTGTGAGAGCTTTGTGTCAAATTCAGTGAGTACTTAAGCATCTAGGAGCTTCCGCCCTGTGTTATGTGCTGTGAGACCTGTAGGCCCCTGTTCTGCAGGAGCTTGCCCTCTCCCTCGGTGTGAATGCAAGAGTTAAAAGACTGACGCAGAACAAGCTCGAACAGGAAAAGGGAAGGGTTGAGCAATCTTATTAAGCCCCACTGTTTTCCCAGTGGCCCCAGAAATGCCGATCAGTGCTTTCTTCCTCCCACTCCTAAGAGAGGGCGAAACCCGCACCCCAAACCACCTAAGGCCTTGGACTGTGGTCCTGACACACTGATTGCTTGGGCCTGCTTTGTCCAAGGAGCCACTGAAAGGACTGAGATGCTGTAGCCAGAAAAAAAGGAAGGCACAAAAGCGGTTTTCAGAGAGGTGAAGACACTTCCAGTGGAGAAAAGAAGTCGACTTTGTTTATGCTAAAAAGCGTAAGTGGGATCCAAGGTTAAGCATAACAGTCTGCCACCAACTAGAGCTCTCTGCAAATAGGCCAGGTTGCCTTGTGACACAGTGAGTACCCTATCACTGGCAAGGCTAGGCCACAGGAAGAGCTTCAAGGTCACTTGACCTATGACTCCGCCCCAGGAGGACACCCTCACCATGGAAACAGACACTGCTAAACTGATCATCTAATACTGCAATTCTTAACCTTCCTGTAACAATGTTAGATCTTAGGGATTTAGATTTGGTAGATGAACAGTCCTTAAAGTTGTAAAAACTTTATGGAATATATAACATATGACCGATGCATGCATACAAGGCCAAGTTTTTTTCCCCTGAAAAAGAGGAAGTCACCTTATTTTCAAGCTCTCTCGAAACTTCTACCATGGAGTGCTCTCTAAATTATCATAAATAACAATCAATACTTCACTCAATGCGTGTCTTGGATGCTTACACAGGCCCCCAAAAATATATAATTAAAAAAAAAAAAAAGGAAAGGAAAGGAACATATATTTTGTAATGATTCCTGGGGGTAAAACCTCACAACTCTATGTGCTGGAAGGAGGGCAGCAAAGCCAGTTCCACAGGTGCTGAGATCATGAGGAAACACCTTGAAGAGGAATGAAAAAGAACCACAACAACTGTCCCAATGCTGTAAATGGGTCTGTTGCTGGGACAGAACGGGACACCTCTGTACATGGACTCCCAAGGCAAACACTCAAAACTACCCAGGTGGGGTGGGCCTGGGGCCCGCTGGGGCTCATCCCATGGCTCTGGTGAAGACACTGATGCCGAGGATGCATCAGAAAGAGTCTGAGAAAAGCTGACTCATAGGTGAGAAAAGAAAAAAAGTACTAATTCTCAATCGTTAAGCATTATATTATGAAAGATTTTAAATATGGATATAATACTAATTACATATTGTAAGCAATATTTAACCATTTCATCTACATTTCTGAAAGTTTATATATTCAAGTTGGCCGAAAGCTCTTTCTTTGGCATCTCTTCTCATTGACAAACAAGGCCCATCGCTTTACACTGAGGCACATATGGAAGGTGAAGCATTTCAAGGGTATTTGAATGCGAAATTAAATTATTAATAATGCAGCAAATTTGCCATCACACACCCACCTGTAAATGATAATAATGTAAATGATTTGCAAAGCTACAGTGTTTGTCAACCAGAAAGCAGAAGCGCCTTTTCTCTTCAAGCAGAGCTTCTTTGCAACCATCTGCAATAAATTTCTGGATTTCGCTCTGGCGAGACGTAACGGTTTCTACATACTAGGAAAATAAATAATAATTATACAAGTATGTCATGAGGAATCAAACAGCTGCACAGACATTTTTATCTTGTGCCATCTTTACACTTGGTTTATTTTGAAATGGAGTAAACACTAAATGCAGATAAACATGAGATAAAATAACAGAGTTGTAACCTGACCTGAGCAGGTATCATCATTCTCATTAAGATCCCTGACTCATGGGTGGAAGGACGTTGCCAAAGGCCTTACATTCTGCGCTGGGCAATCTGCAGAAAGTATTACTTTATCCTTCAGGGACAGGATTGAGTTCTATTGGAAAATCAAGGGCTTTGAAACCAGAAAGTTAAAATTTAAACCCCAGTTCTAGGGGCGCCTGGGTGGCACAGCGGTTAAGCGTCTGCCTTCGGCTCAGGGCGTGATCCCGGCGTTATGGGATCGAGCCCCACATCAGGCTCCTCTGCTATGAGCCTGCTTCTTCCTCTCCCACTCCCCCTTGCTTGTGTTCCTTCTCTCGCTGGCTGTCTCTATCTCTGTTGAATAAATAAATAAAATCTTTAAAAAAAAAAAATAAACCCCAGTTCTAAGTATCAACCATGTGACTTGGCCTAAGCCCCATTTTCTTCATCTGTAACATGGGGCGAGTAATGCTAATCGTGGAACGTCTCTTACCACACCCCCCCCAACCTGTCCTTGCCCCGAATCAGGAGAAAATGCCAATGTTTTTCAGAGGCTACTAATTATTCTTAACTCTGGAAAACTCTGTAGCCTTCGGCTCATACCAAGTCAAAAATGATCATTTTTAACTTCAACAGCAGCACAGCATTGAGTGGATAAAGTACAGGCTGACTGAGGTAAATAAACTTCCCTGTAAATTGTACACATTGTCAACAACAAAATAAAATAGTGCTGAAAAGTTCACCTCAATTTCTTTGTGTTCATATTTGAGTGCATTTCGTCCTCCTTGACTTTTCCTTCTGATCTTCTTCAACTCAGCTTGTGATTTCTCCAGAGAATCTAACTTACTCCTGTGTTCCGTTTGGTATCTTTTGAGAGTCGCCTGTAAGTTAAATGTTGTGCTTACTTAAGTATAGCATCATTCAAACTGTGGAGTGGTTACTTTTGCTAACATTTCCGCTGGGCGTGGCCCGGCACACCCTCACCTTGTACTGCTCCCTCCCTTCAACATGTAGCTCTGTCTGTCCTAAAGTCCCCTGTTCATACAAGGCGCCCCTGACCCCAAGGGCAGCTCTTAGAAGAATACTCTTTTCTTTCTTTTATTCCTTGTTTTCTCAAATCTTAGGACACCAAGTGGTAAGAGCTTTGGTGAATAAAAAAAAAAAATTAAGTCACATGTTCCTGTTTTATGACTTATAATTTCAAAAAACGGAATGAACAAGTGTGATCACTTCCGATTATTTTGGGTGCTGTGCAGCCAAGTGTTTTTGGAGCCTCACAGACCTGGGTTAGAATTCTGGTGAAATCCTTCACTCCCTGTGTGATCTCAGCAACTACTTAATTTTCTAAAATCCATGTTTTCCCTTTAATCTGTACAGTGAGGATAAGAGTAGCTACATCATGGAGTTTCTGTAGGGATAAAAATCTGACAATATATGGAAAACGCTCGGCATTACACCCACCCCAGCAAGTGTAGATGGTCCTGGGCCTTGCTCCAGAGTACACAGAGCACACGCACACAGGGCCGGTGGGGTGATCTCGCGGTGACCACACTGCTTACTGCCGTGTGGGGGTCTTGGTGAGAAGGGGGCTTTGGGTGGCAAAGAAAGCAGCCATTCCGCAGCAGATGAGGGAGATGGAAAGAGCCGTGTGACAGGACTGGAGGGTCAGGCAGGAGGAGAAAACTGCTGGAGTCATCAATATGGGGTGACAGGCAAGGGATACCACACAGGAGCAGTCTCTGACAAACGGACATGGGAGCCCCAGGGAGACCCAGATGGTGTTCTCCCTCCCACATCTCACATCCTGAAGTGCTGGTTTGTGAAAGCAACAGCTGCAGCTGCACTAATACAGATGCAGATGTCGTCCCCATATACATGTTCTTTGAAAACAATGCTTTCTAGAAGCAGGAGGATTGCTTCAATATTTTCCTCTCAGCTTTTTAATTAAGATCCCAGGTGTTAATGCAAACGGGGCACCCAGCTCCAAGGGACCTTATCAGTTTCATGCATCTGTGTATATACTCAACACTAAGCTCTGTCCATGTTTTCTGCTGCTGGATAAACAGTGAGAGAAAGTTCTCCTCGGGCTCATAGATCAGGCCAAACGCAGCCTCCTGGAATGCCAGGGCCCTGTGCCCCACACCTACCTCCAACCACGGAGGTGGGGAAAACCGTGTACTCACATTCATGTATTTTACATCAAGTTCCGTCTTCTTCTCCAGCTCGTGTATAATCTCTTTATGGAATTTTCTGAACTGTCAACAAAAGGAATTAAAAATTCACACCAGATTTGAGACGTTAAGCCAAACGAAGTTTAGAAATAAAATATATTTTATTTTATAAGTATAAAAATAGTTTACATACGTTTTCATCAAGACTTTCATTGAGTTTCTTGTGGGTACTTGAAATCTCTATGAGAACGTGGCCTGTGAATAAAGCCAGATGTTAGGGGGAAAAGTCACTGTGTGGATTTTGTAAAGATACTAAAGAAAGTAAAATAATGGAATGAAGCACAATCTACCGCTGCCCTCCACGCCTGGAAGCACCAGGCCCTGCCGCACATCAGAAACACTGACTGCGCGCCCGTGGCAGGTTGGGTACCAGAGGGACACAGGCCCTAGCAAACTTTCTCTACAACACTGTTCGTCCAAAGAATGCCAACTCTGTCTTCAAATTCACATCATGCTTTCTATATTTTCTCATTCCCTAAGCTGAATGTTATTCATCTGATTTAATTTTTAAATTCTCTTACACAAGATTATCATGGTCATTATAGTAACTAACTATAGGAACAAATGACTTATTTTTATCTAATCCCCAGAGTAATCTGATTATCTGTCAGGCATAAAAGATAAAAGTTATTTTTTCTCATATTAGTTCTTGTATCATTTTGGAAAATACTAACGCCATGGGAAAATGCAGCAGGGACAGTGTTCTGCCTCATATCTCCCGGGACTACATCAATTCTCTG
The DNA here is from genome assembly GCF_002007445.2 of Ailuropoda melanoleuca. Lineage (NCBI taxonomy): Eukaryota > Metazoa > Chordata > Mammalia > Carnivora > Ursidae > Ailuropoda > Ailuropoda melanoleuca. The sequence continues at coordinate 5,064,600 of NC_048227.1, forward strand.
AAACAAGTTCAGTCACATGGAGAATGTTCCAGAATTGAGCTTTACTCCAAATGCTGCAAGACAACCACTTGATTTGTAAAGTACATCTCTTGCAGTCTGATGCATCTCTGCTACTAACCTCTGATTAAGGTGGACAAGAGCCTCTCCCTGTTCACTTATCTATAGGAACCGAATAGGTTTGATACCTAAGAACTGGAAAAAACAATCATTTCAAACAACCACCAGACCATACTCAACAATAACAAAATGAGCTGGGTAGATACTCCCACAGTTTGGTAGGAATTCCTTGGGTAAACTGAAAGGCTGCAGATGTAGGTGAATTAAGACTGTGTTCAGGGGCGCCTGGGTGGCACAGCGGTTAAGCGCCTGCCTTCGGCTCAGGGCGTGATCCTGGCGTTGTGGGATCGAGCCCCACATCAGGCTCCTCTGCTATGAGCCTGCTTCTTCCTCTCCCACTCCCCCTGCTTGTGTTCCCTCTCTCGCTGGCTGTCTCTATCTCTGTCAAATAAATAAATAAAATCTTAAAAAAAAAAGACTGTGTTCGATATGGGGAAAGAGAAAGAATACCAACTAGACTGTGACTTCAGCTATCACCTTTACACATATGACACTACGGTGCCCTGTTCTAGAAAGAGTTAAGATATGTGACTCTCAAATGACCAGTCTAGCCCCCCCACCCTATCTTCTGACTCAAAAATTCCCCTTCCTGAACATGTCCACCTGGATGTCTCATTAGGTATCTCAACATTGAACATGTCTAAAAGTGAATTCACCCCACCCTGTATTCTCCAATCCCAGCTCCTGGCTGCCAGCTAACCAGTCACTTGAGGTCAACACCTCACCCATATGTCACACTCAAGGACAAAGACTCATTCCCTTGTGCATGTGTGTCATCACTTGGGCCAGCCTCTAGGGTGAAATCATGCCCCTTATACATCCTACTTCCTTGGGCAATAAATGTGAAAGCCCTTCCCTGCCTGGGAGAGAAGGTATGTGGGAATGACTTGTGAAGTCTCTGTTTGCCCAATTATCTGTCCCATGAAGGGTGGGGCAACAGTCTCCCTAGTCTGTCCCCCACCAACACATTCAAACCCACCAGTTGAACCTCTTAAGAGTCTCCCTTGCCCCTCAAGCTCTTATCATTTCTCTTGACTCCCAGCTTGTTCTCTTCCAGACTCTCTTCCTCAGAGGTGCGAGGGATACCTCAAAATCAAACGTAACATGTCATTCCCCCAGCCCCCGGCCCATGGTGTCCCAAATAAACCAGCTCCTCAGCATGAAGCCCACTGTGAACAACGCTGCTTAAAATAACCATGGCAGGTGGTAGGGACAGGACTCTCCTATAAGGTTATAGGTACATAACTTACAAGTCCCTAAGCAGCCTGTGATTCTAGGAACCTCTAACAGAATAGCCTCCTGGGTAAACCTAAGAGTGAGGGCAGACACATCCCCACCACACCAAGTTATCAAGATACCCACTCTCCATCCTTGATGACACTGACTTCATTTCTCCCATAATTAAGTTCTCTGAAAGCTCAACATGAAACAAATCAGAGTTCTTCACAAAGGAAACCTTCACATGACCAAGAATATAACTACATTAATATGTCATTTTATCATTTAGTGATTCCAGATACTGAAATAGTCCGAGTTACTTTCATATCCATTTTAAACCCATAAATAACTCCTGGCTGGAGATGAAAAACAACAGCAACAACAAAAAACCCCACTTCAATTACTTGAAAATCAAGCACTCTTTTCTTAGCAAGTCAGATCTACTTTTTTAAAAAAGTCTAAAAATAATTGTGCTTAAATCAGAGTGACTCAGGCTACATTCAAGGTACTCTTTTTTTTTTTTTTTCAAACCGTCATGAACTTTATCACGACAACCTTGTATAATGTGGATCTCTGAGAAGCATGTTGCCAAAACAAAAGCAGTGCTAGTGTGGCACTCTCGTGAAAGCCAGCACTGCTGAACCTGGTGCTCAGGCCCTGAGGCCCCTCCCGCCCCCCGGTTTTCTCCCTTCAGGCAGCTCGGTGGAAAGGCTCCCTGAAACAGCCCATTCACTCTGTGGGCAGGAACGGAACACCTGACCTTATCCTTGTTATTCCTGTCCCTCACAGTTCGTGGAATTTAAATGCTGACTTTATAGCAGCAGCAGTCCTCGGTCAAAAGAAGGATTAGAAAACATCTTTACTATGATTATCAGAGCTGCCAAAAGTGTATCTTGAAACAGAAAATGAAAACAGCCTTTATGTTCAATCTACAGAAGTTTATTCTTTAATATAGCAAGTGTTACTTAATGTCTGAAAAGTGGTATCACACACGTTTATTTACTCCTAGCCCTGTAACCTAATTTTTCATAAATTACATTTGAGAAGAAAAAAAAATTTCAAGGAAAGGGTGGAGCACAGTCCAGATTCTAATGGAGCAAAACTAAATACACACCCAAACAGCAACCAACGTGCTAGTCTCAGAAATCACAGCACCATATACTGGATCAACCATTTCCTTTTTCCCTTTTAGGTTCTGAGTAAACATTCTGGGAAGAAACACGTAGTAAGTACAGTAATATGACTCAGTCTGAGTAAATTACATTCTTAAATGGCAATATTAAAGGAATTTAAATATATACATATTTCAAAATCATGAACTTGACATTGCTAAAAGTCATGTCTACCATCAGTTTCTCCCTAAAATTCATACAAATATAACTGATAGTGATATCATTCCAATTTTAGGAGCTATGAACAAACATGTCCAAAAATTTGGGCAATACTATATAAAGATACAAATTTAGTCAATAAACAGAATGGACTTTAAACAGTCAAATAAAATTAGAGAGTATTACTGGTAGGAACACACACAGTTTCATTTGAAATATAGTCATTGGACTATTAATATATTTTAGATATTAAGATATCTAAATATAAAATATAAAAGATATATTGGACTATTAATATATTTTAGATATTAAGATATCTAAATATAAAATATAAAAGATATATTTTATATATTTAGATAATAACTAGATAATTCTTCATCAATTCACAGTATAAATTTAGAGAAACCAAATGGAGATTGTTAATGGACATGAGTAGCACAGAACAGGTGCTAAACGTGTAGGCACACATATTTTCATTTATATTTGATCATGGATAATCAGAATACCGTTTTCCAGAAAGCACAGAGCAATGACTGAGTCACATACTACTTCCTTCATGTTACTCAAGTGGAATCAGACAATAAAATGACAGGGTGGATGCCAACCTACTGTGGACCTAAAGTTACACTCTACGAATTAAATTAAACCTGACCAAAAATGTCACTAGAAAAAGGATATACTTTTTCTGACAATTTTCAAAATATCAAATGTGATGAGGAGAAAATATAATGGAAGCAAAAAAGCAAACCACATGCAGATGGGATGTTAAATACACATCCCATCTAAATACAGATTAGAGTCACCAGCACTGAATTAGTACAGAGGCAGATTAGTAACCCATCAACATGTGACTAAACTTGAAAGGCTTTGCCAGCCTCTAAGAATAGCCCTCAGTAGCGGCCCACCCACAGTCCCTGGATGCAGTCAGAGGTACTCTCCTCTGGTCAGTGTCCGTACTATACCAGTAAACAACATGCATGGAGGGATGCCAAAAAAGTGATAAGGTAAGCGTTTCATCCAATATTCCTCCAGATGCCTAGCTTCTGACTTAGCCAAAGGTAGTACCACAGCTCTAATTAATGTCTTGCATGGAGACTGTAATTATTCTACCACTGATTGAGATTTATACCATCCTATGAAAACAAGTGTAACAAACAGAAGTTATACATTAGAAATATATAGTGTTCCAAAGTTCTTTCATAATCTGAGATGAAAGTGAAGTGCCAAGTAACATCTGACTTTGATAAGAAAAAATGCCACTAAAAGAATAAAGTACATCTAACTACCAAGTGAATAGAGAAGAAAAACAACAGTCAAAAAGAGGCCAAATGAAGATGTGAACATAGACAGTAGAAAGCAGAGTAATTACACTGAATGTAAATGGACTATATAATCCAATTAGAAGACAAAGATTGTTAGGATTAAAAAAACAACACACAATTATATTTTGCTTATAAGAGATATACCTTAAATACAGGGATAGAGAGTAAAAGGACAGAGTAAGATACATAGCAAACACTAGACAAAAGAAAACTGATGTAGGTTTATTAAAACCAAACAAGGCAAAGTAGTCAAAAAGGATGAGAAACATTATTAGACATAAAAACAATCATTTCATAATGGGAAAAAGTTCAATTCATCTGGAAGACAAACATTTTTTTATTTGTATGCATCATTAACACGGTCTCAACATATTTAAACTAAAACTGAATTATAAAAAGAAATAGATAAGTCAATAATAATTGCAGGAGACTTTGATATACTTCTCTTAGTAAATAGTTAGAACAAGCAGACAAAAATATCACTACAGATATAGATGACCTGAATGATAAATACACTTGATCTAGTGAACATAAATACTATATCTAGTAATTTCATTTTTAAAGCAAACAGTATATTAAAAAGGGATCAAAAGGAAGCTTCACTATATTTCAAAGGACTGAAATCATACTGAGTATGCTCTTTAATCACAGCAAAATTAAACTAGAAATCATTAACAGAAAGGTAACCAAATGGGGCGTCTGGGTGGCTCAGCAGGTTAAATGTTCGCCTTCAGCTCAGGTCATGATCTCAGGGTCCTGGGATCGAGCCCCGCATTGGGCTCCCTGCTCAGTGGAGAGTCGGCTTCTCCCTCTGCCCCTCCCCCCACTCATGCTCTCCTTCTCTCTCAGATAAATAAAATCTTAAAAAAAAAAAAAGGTAACCAGAAAATGTCCATATATTGGGAATGAAGAAACAGACTTCTAAATAACCTATAGGTCAAAGAAGAAATCACAACAGAAGTAAAAATTATTTTGAGGGGCGCCTGGGTGGCACAGCGGTTAAGCGTCTGCCTTCGGCTCAGGGCGTGATCCCAGCGTTATGGGATCGAGCCCCCACGTCAGGCTCCTCTGCTATGAGCCTGCTTCTTCCTCTCCCACTCCCCCTGCTTGTGTTCCCTCTATCGCTGGCTGTCTCTATCTCTGTCAAATAAATAAATAAAATCTTTAAAAAAAAAAAATTATTTTGAAATGAAATAATAAATACAGCATATAAGAACATGTAAGATGCAACTAAAGCTGTTGTTAGAGGAAATTTATAGACTTCAAATGCACATTAGAAAAGAATGAGTGAAAAAAAATCAATGCTCTGAGCACTCATTTCAAGAATTTAATGGAATACTATGCAATAATAAAAAGAAATTAACTACTGACAGACATAACAACATGGATAAATTTCAGAACTATAGTAAAAGAAAGAAGCCAGACTAAAAAAAGCTACATACTGTACGATTCCATTTATAAAACATTCCGGAAAAGGCAAAACTGACAGTATCTGATAAACAAATTTGCCTACCCTGTGACCCAGCAAATTTACTCCTAGACATATTCCCAAGAATTACGAGTGCATTTGTTTATCAATAGACAAGCACAAGAACGTTCATAGCAGCTTTATTCATATCTTCAAGCCAGAAACAATTCAAACATCTACCAACACTAGAATGGATAAATTGTGGAATAAACTCACACAATGGAGCCAAGAAGACCCAAAGTCTGTATGTAAACTCCTCTCAAACCCTTGGCTAAAACCTAAATCGCACATGTACAGGGTGAGACTCTAAGAAAATCAGCAGCTGGAAGGATGTAGAGTTTAGCGGAGATTCTTAGTAGACACACAGTATTGGGCATACAGAGTTGGGAACTCAAGTCCCACCAAGTGAGAAAGGCTTAGTAAATACCACAGGCTTCCTACTGACATCCAGGAGGGACATACCTTAGGAAAAGGACTAAATCATAAGACTAAGGGCAAAACCAAAATAGAACCACCAGAAAAAATCTATAATTAAGCCTCTACAAATCAGGGTTCTCCATTAGTAATTTAACTGCCTACTAGAATAAAACTTTACAACCTTAAGAGGATGATAACAACTGAGTCTCTACAACATTTTATCACAATGTTCAGCATAGGAAAAAAAAAATCAGTAGACAGGGTGAATGGCAAACCTACAAACTCTGAAGTCCTTTTAGTGCTTTTTTATTCCAAAATATATTATTTTATAATTCTAATACTCAAGTTTATTTAATATAAATAAATTTGTAATATATTATAAACTGATACAATTTTTTTTCCTTTCGTAACTGGTTTACTTAGTACCATGTCCTCAAGTTTCATCCATCTTATAAGATGTGTCAGAATTTCCTTTCTTTTTAAGACTGAATAATATTGCCTTGTATGGATATTCCACATTTTATCAATTTATCACTTGAAAAAAAATGTTGATGGACACCTGTGTTCTTTCTGCCTCTTGGCTATTGTGAGTAATGCTGCTATAAACCAGGGTGTGCAGATATCTCTTCAAGACTTTATTTTTTTTAAATTCAAGTGTAATTAACATACAGTTATATTAGTTTACATTGATAAAAATTTTTAATTCCAGAACTATTTTAGATGTATCATAGATTGAGAAAATGTATAAATATGTTAAGGTTATGGGAGCCAATGCTCACACACATTTCCAAAATATGTGCTTATTTTTATATGTCCAAATGTATATATGCATATACATAGGTCTGTTTTTGTGTATATGTATGTTTACAATAATCATTATATGTATGTATGTATTTCCTAGTTCTGTTTGCTGGAAGGACGAAGATGATACCTCAATAGCAATGAGCACACCTAATATTCAAATTTTAGCTTTTAATATCATTCCCCACTAAAAGGAAGTATCACTCTTCAGAAAAAAACGGCCATAGATTCCACAACTGAGAAGAGACAAGATGAGCCTGGAACATACCATTATGCAAGAATGTATGGAAGTACTCAAGAATAAATAAGCGAATGAATGAATGAGTGAATGAATGGATGACAGTCAGCCTGAAGGAGCTCCTACTGGCCAAATACAGGACAATTTGAGCACCAAAGTAATTAAGGACAGTAATAAGTTATAAATCATTGAAAAGATCTTGGAATCCACAGATCCACAAGAATAAATAGATAAAGAGGTGAGAAAGGAGGGCTCCTGCTAAAAGTAAAATGCCAAGTGCCAACTGGTAAACACGGAAGGAGTGTAGGAGTTAGAAAATCATCATTCAAGCAACAAGTAAACCCTGGTCCAGACAAAATTCATTAATAGATGCTAAATCTAAGGAACAAATGTTGATGAAGAATAAGGTATTTGCATAGTCTGAAAGTGTTCCCCCCCCCCCCGATAGCTTACTAGCAGTAGCAGAAAAAAAATATGTTGTCTGAGAAATCAGACAACACCTTCACTGGACAATCAAAATTATTGCCACAATGAGAGGCAGATGAACACTTTATGCCCAGATTTGATACTCACAGGACACAAAATGACTTTGACAACATTCTAGCCAAGAATGTACCACCTGAATCTAATCACAAAGACCTGGCATTTCAGAGGTAAGATCTTGTGTTCCTGACCATCATGCCCTTTTAAGGTTTCTGATACGGGTTTATTTCCTACCTATTCTTCAGGCAGTATTAAATTTATTTACTTATTTATTTTTGAAGAAGAATAAAATGATTTCATCTTCCTCGGGTGGTTAATCCCATGCTGGCTGATGAAGAAGTGTGCCAAGTTCTCTGAGCCAAACAGAAGTTGTAGCTACAAACCTAAACACTTTTTCCCTCTTGGAGAGGAGTGGAGTCCCTTTAGACACAGAACAAATGAACTTTTATATACAGGCATAGAATAGGTTGCCCAAAGGACATTGTTCTTTAGTAATAAAAAGCCAGGAGCTACTGCTCTTCTCTCACCAACAGAACACAAGATGTTTAGGAAGAACTCGTGAAGACAAAAGGCTAGTTAAGGAGGCTGGAAAAGAGCAGGGTGCTGTGAAAGCAAAAAGACTGGAAGCATTTTCAGAAAGTGGGGTGCTCTGGACCGTAATCACCCACAAAGATCTCAAGGGGCACAAAGATTGGGCAAAGGTCTGAGCATCTGCAGGAAGATGCAACGGTGCCAGATAAGCCTTTGGTAAGTTCCTCAACCGCCTCTTTCCAGGTAACCTCACGGAGCCTCCATATTCTCAGCTGTATGGTGACAACTAGAATATCTACTTCGCGGTATTGGTGAGTATAGTGCTTTCCTCTGCTCTGAAGAGAAATACTGGCTGGTGAGGTGTGCACATCCACACATAAGTAGAAAATCAGGCCAATAATGCACGATACACAACAGAATGGGCCCACACGCTTCTCAACATGGCTTTCTTTCTGGGTATTTGTTTTCTGGAAATAAACTCCATGTACAAGGCGTCAACTTAGAACTAGTTACCACATTTGTTTCAACATTTTTTGTTCCTTATAGATATACACACATCTATGTGTTCTTTCATATACTTTAATATGCTTAAAATGTTTCAGAATTAAACATCTTAAATTAATTCAAATTAAAACTTACAAAAAGAAGACAAATGGACACCTACCTCTCCTAAACTCAGCTCAGTGCTCCTCTCATGTTTCTTCCCCCATCCCTAGGGTCCCCAAAGTAGAAACTGTCCATCTCCTATTATCAAAAAAGAACACACACAGTATACTCTACTTTCCTCCACCTCGTAGCCTTTCCCTTTATTAAACAAAATACTTGGCACCTCAGTTTTAAGTACTGACAATTCTGTAGTTAAACTGTATCAGGAATGACCCATTAAAGGACAGACACATCTGACTGACCGCTGCTGGTTAGAAACCAACCACCGAGGGTACTTCTGGTTTCTGCTCCAACATGCAAAGAGCTTGGAAGTCATCACTCTTACTTACATCAAGAAACAAGCTAAACAAACTGAAAAACAACAGTGCTTCTTAGATTCATTAGAGAATTAAGTTTACAGGTAAAGATCTGCCCTGAAAACCAGAGACGGATGGGCTAATGTGGAGAATCACAGTTTACTGGGAGCAGAAACCAATGCTGGGGGCCAGTACTGCTAGATACTTTTCAAGTGTTAACTGATGGTTGCTAGAACCTCATCCTGGATCAGCAAGTTAAAAACTCCAGGGGGGCTCAGTCTTAGCAGGAAGTCTTACACTTTCCTGAGTATTACTGCTAGGAGCCCCCATTAAGTTCTTACTGGAGAAAATCCCCCTGGGGCTTCTGGCAGAGGGAGGGGGAAAATAACCATTCTGAAATCTGCCCAGCTTGTTGTTCTGTTCTTGTTTTGCCCTGTATAAGGCAGGCTAGCCCTCAAGAGAAACTGTTTTACTAAAGTCTTATCTGACCCGAGGAAGGACAATTAGCTAAATCTAGCCCTCCAAACTTCATGTTTCAAGTAAGGTGGGGAGAGGCTAAAAAACTCTTCTGAAGGTCATATCCCAGGTACTGCGACCCACTAAAAACCAAAAACACCCCACAGAACAAAAATGGAGAATTAAATCTGAACTTCTACAATTATCCCCCTCCCCAATTACTTTATTTATATCACTCATCAACAGGGTTTACACCTGACTTCATTTAGAAGGATTTTTGAAGGAAACCTAAAGACAAGATGGGGTATAGGGAAATAAAAACAAGGACATCAGAGGAAAACTGAAGTCTGAAGATCTTCCGGAGAAAATCATATAGGCCAGAAACCTGGATCTACATAAAGACATGAAAAAGAACAAAAGAAGCCTCATTTCAAAGGGAGTCAGAAAGCCCTGAAGGGGGCGTTCCCATGTACTAGCACTTGTGCCACCTGCAGACCTCAGCAGGAAAACAGCAGCATGTTTGCATTTCCCAAACGGAAGCAGCTTACTACCCCAGGAGGAGGAAAGAGTCCTCCTGCCCAGCAACAGCTCAGCCAGAAGAAGTCGCCACAACCCTGAACTCTCGCCCTCTCCGGTGGGCTTTAATTCCAAACAGCCCCTAACTTCCTCCTTTCCTCTGTAAAAGCAAGCCCCTCTCCTTTGCTTTCTGGACTTGACTATGGTTTGTCATAGTTTGCACACCCCAAATTGCAATTCACAAATAAACTCATTTTGCTGGTCCACTGGCTGGCTATTTTACTTTTAAGGTTGAGAGAAATGAAGAGCATTAAAGAAGGAATAAATGAAGGTGATTAAACCTTGTATTTCTTATTCTTAATTGATGTAATAGATAACTCTTTATTCAAAGTAATAATAGCAGCAATGCATGGAGTGGTTCCAGCTTGTGGATAAGTCCAGTGAATGACAACAGCGCTACAGAAGACCGGAGGGAGGAATGGTAATGTCCTGCCACAAGGAACCTGTGCCCCCTACCCCATGAAGTGGTATGGTGGAATCTGAAGGTGTACCTAGACTGGCTGTAAATATATACTACCAAACCTTAGGGCAACCACTAGAAAAAAATTTTTTTTTTTAAGTATAATCAATATACTAAGAGAGACAATGGAACATAAGATGCTCGCTCGATTAAAACTAGAAAGGGCAGAAAATGGAGAAGATTTTTTAAAAAGAAAATGAACATGTGTAAAGAATAGAAAACAATTACAAGTATGGTGATAGTAATCCAATTATGCCACTGATCATTTTAAATACAAATGGCTTATATGTACCAATTAGAAGACAGACTGACAGAGGAGACAACAAAACAAGACCCAAGTATATTGTTTACAAAAAAGCCACTTTTAAAATATAAAACCACGTATATATTAACAGTAAAGGGATGGAGAAGATATGCCAAGCTAACACCAACCCCAAAAGAAAGTTACAGTAGCTACAGTAATTTCATTAAGAGCAGACCTCAAGACAAAAAATTATCCAGGATAAAGAGGGGCATAACACTGGGATAAAGGGATCAATTCTCCCAGAAGCTATAGCAATACTTCACGCGTACGCACCCTCAAGAGAGCTGAAATGCCTGAGGTAACAGATGAACCCACCATACTAGTCGGAGACTTCAGTTCTCTCTCTCAGTAACTGACAGATCCAGCCAGCAAAGAAAGAGCAGGATAACGGAACTCAACAGCACCATCAATCAACTGGATCTAAATGACAGAATACCTCACCTAACAGCAGTACGCATTTTTTTTTTACGTTCAATTAGCCAACATATAGTACATTGTTAATTTCTGATGTAGTGTTCAACCATTCATTAGTTGCGTATCATACCCAGCTCATCATACACACATTTTTTTTAAGCTCACACAAAACATTCGCCAGGACATACCACATTCTGGGTCATAAAACATACTTCAACAAATTTAAAGGAATGGAAATCATACAAAGAATGTCCCCGGACCACGATGGGATTGAACTAGAAATCAGTAACAGGAAGCTAGCTGGAAAAATCCCAACATATTTGGAGATGAAACGACATACTTCTAAATAACACAGGGGTCAAAGAAGAAATCAAGAGAAATGTAAAAAATATTTGAATGAAAATACAACATACCAAAAAACGTGCAAGGCAGCAAAAGCAGTACTTAGACGGAAATTTATAGCATTCAATGCGTATATTAGAAAAGAAAGCTGTAGGGGCACCTGGGTGGCACAGCGGTTTAAGCGTCTGCCTTTGGCTCGGCGTGATCCCGGCGTTATGGGATCGAGCCCCACATCAGGCTCCTCCGCTATGAGCCTGCTTCTTCCTCTCCCACTCCCCCTGCTTGTGTTCCCTCTCTCGCTGGCTGTCTCTATCTCTGTCGAATAAATAAATAAAATCTTTAAAAAAAAAAAAGAAAAGAAAAGAAAAGAAAGCTGTAAAGTCAATAATCTGAGCTTCCAATTTAGGAAACCAGAGAAAGAACAATTTAAAGCAGGCAGAAGAAAGGAATAAAAATTAGAGGATAAACAATGAAAACAGGAACACAATAAAGAAAAGTCAATGAAATCAAATCTAGCTCTTTAAAATACTCCTGGTAAACCTCTAGCTGGGCTAACCTAGAGAAAAAGAGAAGACACAATTAGAGGAATAACTTGTTTTATTGTGCTCCGCCTTATCGCACTTTCCAGATATTGCATTTTTTATAAATTGGAAGGTCTGTGACAACCCCATGTGAAGTAAGTCTATTGGCGCCATTTTCCAACAGCATTTGCTCACTTTGTGACTGTCACATTTTGGTAATTTTCACAATATTGAAGTAAGTCTATTAGTGTCATTTTCCAACAGCATTTGCTCACTTTGTGACTGTCACATTTTGGTAATTCTCACAATATTTCAAGCTTTCTCATTACTATTATATTTGTTATGGTGACCTGTGATCAATGATCTTTGATGTTATTATTATAGTTGCTCTGGGGCACCATGAACTTCACCCATACAAGACAGCAAACTTAATATTGTGCTCTCACTGATCCATGAACAGCTCCCCTACCTCACTTCCTCCCCTCAGGCTTCCCTATTCCCTGAGCCATAACAATATTGAAATTAGGCTAATTAATAACCCGATAATGGCCTTTAAGTGTTCAAGTGAAATGAAGATCTCTCACTTTAAATCAAAAGCTAGATGCAATTAAGCTTAGTGAGGAAGGCATGTCAAAAGCCAAGACAGGCCGAAAGTGAGGCCCTTGTGCACCAAAACAGTTAGCCTAGTGGTAAATGAAAAGAAAAAGTTCTTGAAGGAAATAAAAAGTGCCACTCCAGTGAACACACGAATAAGAAAGCAAAACAATCTGATTGCTGATATGGAGACAGTTTTAGTGGTCTGGATAGAAGATCAAACTAGCCATAACATTCCCCTAAGCAAAAGCCTAATCCAGAGCAAGGCCCTAACTCTCCCCAATCCCATGAAGGCTGAGAGGTGAGGAAGCTGCAGAAGGAAAGCCTGAAGCTAACAGGGGCTGGTTCATGAAGTTTAAGAAAAGAAGCTCTTTCTGGGGCGCCTGGGTGGCACAGCGGTTGGGCGTCTGCCTTCGGCTCAGGGCGTGATCCCGGCGTTACGGGATCGAGCCCCACGTCAGGCTCCTCTGCTGGGAGCCTGCTTCTTCCTCTCCCACTCCCCCTGCTTGTGTTCCCTCTCTCACTGACTGTCTCTATCTCTGTCAAATAAATAAATAAAATCTTTAAAAAAAAAAAAAAAAAAAAGAAGCTCTTTCCATAACATAAAAGTACAGTGATGTAGAAATACAAGTGCTGATGCAGAAGCTGAGCAAGTCATCCGGAAGACCTAGCAGATCATTCTTGAAGGTGGCTATGCCACGCGACAGATTTTCAGTGTAGACGAAATAGCCTGATATGAGAAGAAAGATGCCATTTAGGACTTTCAGAACCTTCATACCTAAAGAAGAGAAGTCAATCCCTGGCTTCAAAACTTCAAAGACAGGCTGACTCTCCTGCCAGGGGCTAATACAGCTGGTGACTACGTTGAAGCCAATGCTCATTTACCATTCCCCAAATCCTAAGGCCCTTAAGAGTCATGCTAAATCTGCTCTGCTTGTGTTCTCCAAATGCAACAACTAAGCCTAGATGACAGCACACCTATTTACACCATGGTTTACTGAATAGTTTAAGCCCACTGTTGAGATCTATTGCTCAGAAAAAGATTCCTTTCAAAATATTGCTGTTCATTGACAATGCATTTGGTTTCCCAGGAGCTCTGACAGAGAGGTACTATGAGATTAATGTTGTTTTCATGCCTGCTAGCCCAACATCCATTCTGCAGCCCATGGATCAAGGAGTCATTTCAACTTTCAAGTCTTATCATTTAAGAAATACATTTCATAAGGTTATCACTGCCATAAACAGTGATTCCTTTAATGAATTTGGCCAAAGTAAATTGAAAGCCTTCTGGAAAGGATTCACCCTCTTAGAACATTAAGAACATTTGTGATTAATGGGATTCATGGGATTTATATCATTAACAGGAGTTTGGAAGAAGTTGATTCCAACCCTCATGAATAACTCTGAGGGTTTAAGACTTCGGTGGAAAAAGTCACTGAAGATGTGGTGGAAATAGCAAGAGAACTAGAATCAAGAGTGTAGGGGCGCCTGGGTGGCACAGCGGTTAAGCGTCTGCCTTCGGCTCAGGGCGTGATCCCGGTGTTATGGGATCGAGCCCCACATCAGGCTCCTCCGCTAGGAACCTGCTTCTTCCTCTCCCACTCCCCCTGCTTGTGTTCCTGCNCTGGGTTGTTCTTTCTCTGTCAACTAAAAAAAAAAAAACTTTAAAAAAAAAAAAAAAAAAGAGTGGAGCGTGAAGGTGGGACTGAACTGCTGCAATCTCGTGATAAAATTAAGGGATGAGAATCTGCTTCTTGTGAATGACCAAGAGTGGTTTCTTGAGATGAAAGTGACTCCCGGTATAGATGCTGTGAAGACTGCTGAAATGACAACAAAGGATTTAGACTATTACATAAACTAAGTTGATAAAGGAGCAGCAGGGATTGAGAGGACTGACTTCAATTTTGCAAGTTCTACTGTGGCAAAATGCTATCAAACAGCATCACATGGCACAGAGAAATCATTTGTGAGAGTTAAGCATCATGGCTGTCTTATTTTAAGAACTCACCACAGCCACCCCGACCTTCAGCAACCACCACCCTGATCAGCCAGCAGCCATCAACAATGACGCAACACCTTCCTCCAGCAAAAAGATTACAACTCACTGAAAGCTCATATGATGGTTAGCATTTTTTAAGCCATACTTTTAAATTAAGGTATGTACATTGTTTTTTTAGACATTATGCTATTGTACACTTAACAGATCACAGTACAGTATAAACATAACTTTTATATGCACTGGGAAACCAAAAAATTTATTTGACTGGCTTTATTGTGGTGGTCTACAATCAAATCCACAATATCTAGAACCAAACCTATACTAATATCAGAAATGAAAGAGGGGCCATCACTACTGATCTCCTGGACATTAAAAGAACAGGAAGAACTCTATGCCACAAATTTGGTAACTTAGATAAAACAGACCAATTCCTTGAAAGACACAATCTATCAAAACTCATACAAGAAACAGATAATCTGAATAGGCCTATATCTAACAAAGGAATCAATCAGCAATTAATAATCATCTAAACACAGAAAGCGACAGGCGCAGATGGTTTCACTTGTACATTCTACCAAATATTTAAATATTTGGGGAAATGATACCAGTTCTCTACAATCTCTTCCAGGAAACAGAAGCAAAGGAAACACTTTCTTACTTATTCTATGAGGACACCATTAACCTAATACCAAAACCAGCTAAGGATATAGCAAGAAGAGGTTGCCTGGGTAGCTCAGTTGGTTAAGCATTTGACTTCAGCTCAGGTGATGATCTCAGGGTCCCGGGACTGAGCCCCACATCAGGCTTCATGTTCAGGGGGAGTCTCCTTGTCTCTCTCCTTCTCCCCCTCCCCAGCCCATGCTCTCTCTCAAATGAATAAATAAAATCTTAAAAAAGAAAAAAAAGATACAGCAAGAAAGGAAAACTACGAACCAGTATCTCTCATAAAGAGAGATGCGAAAATCCTCAACAGGGTATCAGCAAATTATTTCCAATAATGTATGAAAAGAATTATACACCATGACCAGTGGGATTTATTCTATGTATGCAAGACTGGTTCAACATTCAAAAGTCAATTAAGGCAATTCATCACATCAACAAGCTAAAGAAAAAAAAAATGTGATCCTATCACTGACCTTATACCTTTCACAAAAATTAAACTCAAAATTGATCATAGACTTAAATGCAAAATGAAAAACTATAAAACTTTGAGAACATCAGAGAAAATCTACATGACCTTGATTTAGTGATAAGTTTTTAGATACAACATCAAAAGCATGATCCATGAAAGAAAACATTGGTAAACCGGACATCATTAAGATTAAAAACCAGTCCGTGGGGCGCCTAGGTGGCTCAGTTGGTTAAGAGTTTAACTCTTGATTTGGGTTCAAGCCATGATCTCAGGGTTGTGAGACTGAGCCCCGAGTTGGGCTCTGCACTGGGTGTGGAGCATGCTTAAGATTCTGTCTCCCTCTTTCCTCCTCCCCCCTCTCTAAAATTAAAAACTGGTCTGTAAAAGACACTCTTAAAATAATTAGAAGACGAGGAAGACTAGGAGAAAATATTTGCAACGCATATATCTGATAAAGAACTTGTATTCAAAATATTCATAAAGAACCATTAAAAAAATAAGAAAACTCAATTAAAGTATTAACAAAAGATCTAAACAGACACCTTACCAAAAAAGATATACAGATGGTAAATAAGCATGTGAAAAGATGCTTCGCATCATATACCATTAGGAAATTGCAAATCTAAGTAACGAGACACCACTACACACCTATCAGAATGGCTAAAATCCAGAAAACTGACAACTCCAAATGCTGAGAATGTGGAGCAACAGGAACTCTCGTTCATTGCTGGTAGTAATGCAGAACGGGACAGCCACTTTGCAAGACAGTGTGGTAGTTTCTTACAAAGGTACACAGTCTTAACATTCAATCCAGTAATTGTGCTCCTAGGTATTTACCCAAATGACTTGAAATCTTTTGTTCACAGAAAAACCTGTACATGAATGTTAATGGCAGCTTTTTCATAGTGCCAAAACTTGGAAGCAACCAAGATGAATGGATAAACTATAGTGCATGTGTACAACCGAGTATTATTCAGGATAAAAAAGAAACAAGCTATTAAGCCACAAAAGGACATGGCGCAAGCTTAAATGCATACTGCTTAGTGAAAGAAGCCAGTCTGAAAAGACTTCATGCTATAAAATCCCAAATAAATGACATTCTGGAAAAGGCTAAACTACACAGATGATCAAAAGATCAGTGGTTGCCAAGGAGGGTGTGTGTGGGGGGGAAACTGTAATGGTAGACATATGTCATTAAACATTTGTCAAAACTCATGTTAACACAAACAATGAGCCATAAGGTAAACTATGGACTTTAGTTGATAACAATGTATCGATACTGGTTCCTGAGTGGGGGAAAGAGGAGTCTGTAGGAACTCTGGGTAAGATCTGCTCAATTTTCTATAAACCTAAAACTGCTCTAAAAAAATAAATTTATCAAAAACAACACAAAACACCAAAACAGCTATCTGAAACTAGCAGTAATTAGGAACTAATGACCTGTTCAGAGGAAAACACGGGCAGTGTCTGAATGTTTCTGGAAGTTACTCGTGGACAAGAACTTCATCTTCTAACTCCCAGTCACCTGTGTGATGCCAGTGCCTGCCTGGCACATAATAGTCCTTAAAAGTATGATCGATAAATAAGTATATTGAACAAATGAGTGAAAGGTAATTGCAGGGGCGCCTGGGTGGCACAGCGGTTAAGCGTCTGCCCTTTGGCTCAGGGCATGATCCCGGCGTTATGGGATCGAGCCCCACATCAGGCTCCTCCACTATGAGCCTGCTTCTTCCTCTCCCACTCCCCCTGCTTGTGTTCCCTCTCTCTCTGGCTATCTCTATCTCTGTCAAATAAATANAAAAAAAAAAAATCTTTAAAAAAAAAAAAAAAAAGAAAGGTAATTGCAGTGAAAAAGAACATCAAGAGGTACAGTGAGGGCAGGGAAAGAAAACTCTGGCAAAAGTTTGAGCCACCACAAGGTAGTATCTGCAGCATTTGAATTTATTGCTCTACACACAGGCATTACAGAAATGCCTACAGGAAGAATGACTTCTGTTGAACCTGAATGCCTGGTCCCGGACTTGCCCTCCCCAACCCCCCTGTCCCACCCCTACACAACAACTGGTTTTATTTTTATTTTTTTAAAGATTTTATTTATTTATTCGACAGAGATAGAGACAGCCAGCGAGAGAGAGAACACAAGCAGGGGGAGTGGGAGAGGAAGAAGCAGGCTCATAGCAGAGGAGCCTGATGTGGGGCTCGATCCCATAACACCAGGATCACGCCCTGAGCCGAAGGCAGACGCTTAACCGCTGTGCCACCCAGGCGCCCCAACAACTGGTTTTAGATGGCAAGGCTTCTGGTGTGGCAGTAGAGGCGCCGGCTGCATCTGGACGGTGTGAGCACTCGGCATCCATCTGCAGGACTGTAAGCCCTGGAAGAACAAGCTCTCTCAGGCAGGGCTGGCTCCTGCGCAGGTGGGTTTCCATCCTTAGAGCCTTCAGGAGCAAATTCCTGGCAGCTTTTGTTTCCTATCACCAAGGTTTACTAACACACCGAGGTCTGGTCTCAGAGAATCTTGAGCCATAAAAATCCATTAAAGAAACCCCCCAAAAAACATAAAACAAGAGACATTTTTGTTTATAAAATTTTAATTCTGCCAAACAAGAAACTACAATACCAGACTATGTGGGTTCAGTGCTGGACACCTGGCAACCCAGGTTGTGAGGATTAAGTGTCCTGACAAGGGAAAGGTGCCAAGAGCAAGATGTACACTAAATACTCAGTGTTAGCTTCCCCAGCTTCCTAATTTCTGGTAAAAAGTGAGAAAGAAAGGGAAAGATAATGCAGAAAAGGAGGAAGTTGGTATAAACCACTTACTTTGGAAGTTTGGCATAAAAGAAAAGTGAAATACAAAGGTAGCGAGAGACAGCCATATTAAACAATTTTTTCAAGAAAGGGGTAACTTATAATAAGGTTTGAAGGAAGAATAAATGGAAACCAATAAACCCTGTATGACATATGAATTCTTAATTTATATATAAAAATGCTTTAAGAAGAAAATAATACTGTTATCCTTGCACAAGGACTTAAAATCTCAGTGGGAATTATCATTAGAAAACATTCTAGAGGGGCACCTGGGTGGCTCAGTTGGTTAAGCGTCTGCCTTCTGCTCAGGTCAAGATCCCAGGGTCCTGGGATTAAGACCCAGGGCAGGCTCCCTGCTCAGCAGGGAGTCTGCTTACCCCTCTTCCTTTGCCCCTCCCCCATCTACTGCTCTTTTTCTCTCAATAAAAATCTTCAAAATAAAAAAAATTTTAAAAAGAAAACATTCTAGATATTATAAACTCAAGTCTTTTCAGTGAGGCAGAGAACAAATGCATGTCTAATATCAGAAATCTATCCTGTCAACACTTAAGGTAAGACCTAGCAGAGAAGTCTCCTCTGAAAATTATAACCGAGTATTATGTAAAGGTAAGGGAAGATTCAGGGCTTAGGTGCTAATTCTGTCATTAGGATTGATAAACTGATTCAGGAAGCAAATTAAATGTTTACTACCCACTTCATTTTTGATTAGCAATTAAACTAATTTAGCCCACCTGTTGTACACAAGCACAGTCAAGGTAAAGCACAGGATTTGCAATGAAGGAAAAATATTTCCCAAGGTGGGTTTTAATGTACCACTCTTATTTTAGCTAAAAGGCTGACATTAATTTTAACTTATTCAAACTTATCAATTATATATCACATAGAAATAATTTATCAATTTTGCATCCATATACAGATTACAAGCAACTGTTTTCTTTACATGTGAATGTAAAAAACAGCATCAAAAGATTAAAAGTTCTCTACAAGCTATTATATTGAGGTGAGTTAACATTCATTATTCATCTTCCTTTTTCATCGATTAGTAGATCAAGGCTAAAATACAACCATTTTGACACTAACAAAAATGAAAGCAGGTGTATCATCAATAATGAATGAAGCCGACAACTAGTTATTCCATATGGTATCACTAATAAACTATAGGCATTTTCATGCAAGCCTAAAAAATGCTACATCTGAAATTTTTAAAAGTTCTTTAAAAATACCGAGACATGGGTGCACCTGAAATGTCCAACTTGATTTCAGCTTAGGTCACGATCTCAGGGTTTTGAGATCGAACCCCTGCTTAAGATTCTTTCTTTCCCTCTCCCTCTTCCCCCACTAAAAAAATAAAATAAAAAATTGAAACAGGACCCCAAAACACAAAGAGAGGACAATACATAAAGAAGGCACTAAGACTATTTCAGTTCAGAAACTGAGTAAAACCATCTTAAAAATTTTAAATAGGGATGCCTGGGTGGCTGACAGTTAAGCATCTGCCTTCTGTTCAGGTCACGATCCCAGGATCCCAGGGTCCCAGGGTCCCAGGGTCCCAGGGTCCCAGGGTCCCAGGGTCCCAGGGTCCCAGGGTCCCAGGGTCCCAGGGTCGAGTCCTGCATCAGGCTCCTTGCTCAGCGGGGAGCCTGCTTCTCCCTCTGCCTGCCCCTCCCCCTGCTTGTGCACTCTCTTGCTCTGACAGATACATAAAATCTTTTTAAAAATTTTTTAAGTGAAGGGGAGCCTGGGTGGCTCAGTTGATTAAGTGTCCAACTCTTGATTTTGTCTCAGGTCATGATCTCAGGATTGTTGAGTTCAGGCCCTGTGATGGAGCCTACTTTAAAAAAAAAAAAAAATTAAGTGAAGAATTTCTTTCAAAAGAACTAAGGGTTTTGGTTGCTTGCTTTAAGCAACCATTCTAATTGAACAAATTTAAAAACAGAATAAAACAGGCTACTGCTCCCAACTCTCAGATGGAAAGCCATTTATTCCTTTGATCTAAAAGCATATACCCCGTGTAGGTGTTGGGTGGTTTTATAACGATGTGAATTTGAGGTAGATTCCGCAAAATACAGAATCATTTTATTATGTCTCTTATTCCACAACTGAAACACAGAAAAGAGACTAACTGAACTTTTGCAGTTCCAATGCCGTCCTCACCTTCTACCTTAGAGGGAGGAGGACAAACACCAGCACACGACTCTAAGAGCCTCAGAGGACACAGCGGTTTGCAGGTATTGACTGAGTCCTTCCCTTGAGCCAAGTGTTGTGCTGCTTTACAGAGACGGCCTTATTCAGTCTTCACACCCCAAAAGGGAGTGCTGCTGTTACCTACACTGTACAGAGAAGGAAACTAAGGAATTAAGAGGTTAGATGATTTTCCCAAGTTCACATGAGAACTAAAAGGCAGCAGAGCTGGAATTAGAACTCATGTCTGACCCCAAGCCTGTGCTCTTAACTACTCTGCAGCCTCATTCAAATATGCAATGAGAAACCATGTAGAAGAGGAATTAGTTTCTCTACTGGGTGCCCAAGGACGGAATGATGCCCAGTGTATGTGAATTACAGGGAAAGGAATGTCTACTCAACACCGGCCAGGACACTTTAATTACTAGTGCTGCCTGAAAATGAACAGGCTACCTCTAGGGGGATGGGCAGTATCAGTGGGTGAGGGCTGGCCTGGTCCGTTGAAGCCATTTCAGCTCAGAGTGTTTAGGTCATGCAGGATGTAAAACCAAACTGGTGAGACTGACTCCCCAAGGCACCCCATGAAAATAAGCCCCGCCCCCCATACCTACCAAGGTACACACATAGGACCTAACTCCCAGTCAAACAGGGTGGTGGTCAATGGCTACCTGCTCCATGCACATGAACTTTGGAACTAAAAATGTTTTAGGAAAGGAACTTGGGAGGCACAAAAAGATGATTATCCATTACAATTATCATCTGTAAGATGGACATGTAAATAAACAGCCCCTCACAGGACCTGGCGAAACTCAAACAAGAAGACGGACGGGAGCACCTGACATGCTGTGATCCTCAGTAATTGCTGGTTTCCGACTGAGGGAAGCCACAGGGCATGGACTGTTAAGTATCAACGTCGTCGGGCAAGCGAAACAGGGCCCGACTAGTTCACAGGGATATAGAACTACATGTTCACGTAATGAACTCCAGACTCACATTTCCAGTGGCCGCCTCGACATTTCCACTTGGTGTAATAGGCATCCCAAACCCATTTAGAAGAAAACCCTGACACCCCCCGCCCCACCACACGCCCTTCTCCATACTTGACATCTAGCACAGAGCAAACTCCATTGTCTCCATCTTCAAACACAGTTCAAGCCACCATTCTTTCTCACCTGTGCTGGTATAACACCCTCCCAACCGGTCTCCCTGTTTCCATCCTCCTACACTCTATTCTTTGCACAGAAGCCACCAAGAAGCTTTTAAAATGTAAGTTAAACCAAGTCACGCTCGAGTTCAAAACATTCAGAGGCTCCCCACCCCCAAGTCAGATTAAAAGGCAACATTCTTACCAAGACCCATAAGGCCCTACCTGACCTGGCCCTGCCCTCACACCTGCTATACCTACAGACTCATCCCCTCCCAACAACACCAGACTGGCTTCCAAACCATGACCCAAGTTCACAAGGCCTCAGGAACTTTGCCCTTGCTGGGCTCCACTGGAATGATCTCCCCAGACATCTGCCTATGGAGCTCCCTCTCTACAGCATCTCCTTGACCACTCCCCCTAAACGGGTCCCATCCCACCCCTTTCCTCCATCACTCAGCACCTTACCTTGATACTACCGGCATATCAGACCTGTTCATTTGTCACCCACCAGAATGTAAGTTCCCAGACAGCAGGGACTTCTATGTATTCTCCCTAGTGTCTAACAACAATACCTACTAGATAGTAGATGCTCATTTATATTGTGATTTAAATGAGTGAAGAAAAACTACTGTAATTCCCTTAATTACTGAGTATTTGGTTTTATGTGCTTTTCAGAATACCATGGAATGACTCCCCGCCCCCCCGCCCCGATTTTTCACAAGAGCAAAGAAGAAACAAACTGATACCATAATGGTCACCCTCTGAGTCCCAGCACAGGGCCTCCATCCTGGTAATGTAAAGTAGTAAAATGTAGGCAGCCATCAAAACCAGTGAGTAAATTCAAAGAAACAAAAGTAGAATGCTAAATTTTAAAAAAGTGGTACACAAAATAGTTTATATAGTCACAGGTTTAATTATGTAAAAACAGACATTTGAAAATAATAAAGGTAGAAAATGTGTTTATTAGGTTTTCAGAAAGGTATTAATTTCTTGAAAGTGTATTTTAATACTCATTGTAAAATGAAGTACAGTTCTAAACTTCTTAAGAGGACCCATAAGTTATTTAAAATATTAATATGAAATGGGAAGGTAGGCAGGATTGCGTAGAAAAGTGAGAGATTAAAATACTTAATCACATACATGCGCATAGATGCAGAGGAGAGAGGCCTTAGTAATGTCAAAAGTTTCTACTGTTACACAAATGGGTGCTGCTGGCCATCAGGCATGGCTGAGTTATGAATGCCTGAGTCATACAGAGGTCAGCGTCACTGCATTCAAGAGTCACAGGAATAGACTTATTCTGGACTCTTATGAGTCCAGTTCTTAGCTCTAAAGGGCTTGCCATTCAATTTGCTCTGTAGTCATCTTTTAATTTTGTCTTTGAACCCATGCTCCTAAAATATTAGTCAGCTTTTAATAACTCAAACTCTTTCAGTCTTAATAATCCTAATTCTTATTTCGATTAGAAATGAGACATACCAACACAATCTGTAGCCTAGCACTCAAAGTAACAAGGCCTCAATTTTAATCTGTCCCCATTAAACCCATGATCCTCTCTCCATTAGTCCTAAATTCCAGGCAAACTGAAATACACCCCCCGCCCACACCAAACCGTTCCCTCCACTGGAAACCACCACCCTTTCTACCTCAATGCTGACCATCAGGTTGTTAGAGCACGCCCGATACTCAGGTTCCCCTCTACCTCCTTCACCCGGACTCAAGTGTAACCATCTCTTCCCATGAAATCCTGTAGCCTGTGTATCTTTTACTCTAGCACTCAGTCCTGTATTATAGGTATGTGTGTATATATATATTTTTTTTTCATAATGTCCCTTACTATGTTGTAGACACCTTGAAGGCAGGACCAAGTTTACGAATGGTGTAAATGATAGCTACACTTTTAACAGAGCCTAGAGAAACCTGGTTCATAGAGTTAGAATGGAAGAAGCCCAATACCCTTATCTGACACACTCATTCAATCAACAAACCTTTCTAAGCTCATCCTAGAGTTTATCCACTTCTCACATTCCTTACATGCCCCCCCCCCGCCCCCACTGCAGGAGACACTGCTGAATGGTGGTCAGGACACTTCCCCCAGCGCCAGAATCCTTTTGGAGACTCTGTTGGAAGCATGATCATCACAGCTCCTTTTCAGTTTTACGGAGGGACCTGTCCCAAGGCCACTTTCTATACCAAATCAAATTCTGGCTTCTGGTTTCTTCTTTCCACTGGATTTAAGGAATAATGCGCAGGGGATCTAAATCCTTCTGTCACATGCCAGTCTTCCAGATTTCAGACTACTTTCATGATTTGTTCCCTACATAAAAACCCAACTTCTGTGGGGCTGTCTTTAAGGACTACAAAATCACAAATTCAGACTTAAGTATACGGTTTTAAAAGCTGTGCTGCACATGAGCTCCCTCAGTCTAGGGAAGCCCTCCACTCTCCATGAGATCAAAAGACCCCCAGCTTCACCCCTAACTAGTTGTGTGAAGTCTGATAAGTTACTTAAGCTAAGCTTCTGTTTTCTTGTCCACAAAATGGAAATAATATCCCCACCTCAGAGGGCTCTTGTGAGAATTAAATGAGACTTCTGAATTCTGAACTTCGTGACCACCAACAAAATTCATTTACTGTGCTGTTCACACTGGGTCAGGGCCAACTAAAACTCTCCCCAGGTTATGGTGAGGTTAGGAGCGAGCACATGTGAGACGTGCTGTACAGCACAGAGCAGACTGTCTGAAAAATTTCTGACCACCTGGGGTCCTAAATCAGGTCTGCAGATTCCTGCTGAAAAGCTGAGAGGAATAAAGTCATACATAATTAGATGTTCACAACACTGCTGCTGGGCTGCCTGCATTTTCAAGGGGATCGGGAAGCATATGCAACCGGCCTCTTGAATTAATACAATGTTTACCATATTGTTTATAGTATGAATTAATTAGAATACCCTATACAGGCAACTTCTCAGAAAGAGCATACTTTTTTTTTTTAAGATTTCATTTATTTATTTGAGAGAGAGAGACAGCACGAGCGTGAGCACTTGAGCAGGGGGACGGGGAGAGGGAGGATCTCAAGCAGATTCTGTGTCGAGCATGGAGCCTGGTGTGGGGCTCATTCTCAGGAACCGAGATCATGACCTGAGCCCAAATCAAGAGTTGGATGTTCAACCAACTGAGCCACCCAAGTGCCCCACCTTTTTTGTTTTTTGTATGTCTGTATGGTAGAATACACATAACACAAATTTATCAGTGGCAACACTCAGTACATTCACAATGTTGTACAACTGTTACCACTATCCAGTTCAAAAGCATTTTCACCCCTCGAAAAGGAGATGTTGTATCCATTAGCAATCATTCCTCATCCATCCCTCCCTCAGCCCACAGCAACCACCAATCCAATTTCTGTCTCTCATGAATTTGTTGACTCTGGAAATTTCATATAAATGAAATCATGTGATATGTGGTCTTATCTGGCTTTTTTCACTTAGCATGTTTTCAGGGTTCACCCACATTGTCACATGTATCAGTACTTCATTCTTTTCCATGACTATATACTATTCCATTATAATGATATACTACATTTTGTTTATCAGCTGCTGGGCATTTGGGTTGTTTCTACCTTTGGGCTACCGTGAACATGCTGCTAAGATTCTGTGCAGGCATGTTTCATTTTTCTTTACATATCTAAGGAATGGGACTGCTGGTTCACATAGTAACTACGTTAAAATTGTGAGGAACTGGCAGGCTCTTTCCCAACATAGGTGCTTCAGTTTACATTCCCATCAGCAATGTACAAAAGTTTCGATTTCTCTAAATTTTTGCCAACACTTGTTATTGTCTGTCTTTTAAATTAGAGCCACCCTGTTGGGCATGAAGTGGTATGTCACTGTGGTTATGATATGCATTTTCCTAACAGCTAACAATGTTGAGTATCTTTTCATGTGCTTATTGGCATCCTTACTTTTAATAATTTTGTTAAGTCATTTGGAACAGGAAAGAGTACCTAAGGAAGTGTATTTATTCCCAAATGGCTAAAGATAAAAAACCGTCAGCATCCCATTTGTACTAACAAAGAACCTATCCCAAACCCCACACCATGGCTATCACTTTCCACCCTGGCATCACAGTCGGCTTGGGCATGTCTGTCTGGCAGGGTCAAGCCAAGCCCCTTTCCCATCATGATTCTAACTACACCGATCTTTGGCATATCCCTCTCCCTTTTATTTACTTATCCTCCTTCCTCAACCTGTCACAGGGGTCACACCCTTTTTGCTGTTTCCTGTCTATCTGACCGGAGCTGCTTTTTCTTGGCACGCTGTAAAGTCGATTCCCCTCCTCTATTTGTGTATTAGAACTTAGTGAGTTTGTTTCGGCACATAACTTTAAGCCTAGCACAGTGCCATGAACAGAGTAAGACATCTTCCAGCATTTGTAAGAGAATGTGAATAGCCCCTCAACAATGATGGCGGTGGTGGTGAAGCAAAGCCCCCTGGGTCATCTGAGCCACTGCCTCTCACCGTGACCTGTGTAGCTGCTGTGGCCCCCTGACCAGCTGTTCTTTGGCTATGGCTGAGAGCGTGAGAACGGGGATTCCTATACTCTTCTCCATCTTGAGAGCACACACGATATCTTTCAAGACGAAGATGACCAATTTGAATAACTGTGAAAACTGGGTTTAAACAAAATAATTTTCTCTTCACATACTTCAAAATTCAAAAATTTACGAGAATGGGTAAGTATAATAGAGTTATGAAAAACAGGGAATGATGTTTCAGATTTACATTCAGGACGTGCCCACCATGCAATCAGGAAGCATTATATGTTAAACTGACTAATCTTGATTTGACAACTTAGTTCTTACGTCTCTAGTTTTTACTAATTATAGCACTTCATTTGCACATATAACTACCTCAAAGCTAAGAAAAAGAATGGTTTTCTTATAACAATTTTTGTAAGGAAGACAATTTACAATACAGAATCTCCTCTTAAAGTTTTAGGAATTTATACAGAAACCAATATTCCTATGATATGGGGACTTAAATGGAGGTGCGTACATAGACGTTATATAAATTATTTATAAATTATAAGCCTATCTTTCTCTATAATTACTACAGCTAAGATCTTTCTTGCTCCCAAAGGGACAAACACATATTGAGTGAGCATTTGCCACCTGAAAATTGAAATGGCAAAAGTCATTTGCAAAGTCCAAAGGCATTTGTCACATGTACAATTCCAGGACAAACAATCTTTTTCCAAATCCCAAACTGAAATTAAACAATAAAAATAATAAACAGTCATGTTATAAATGCTCTGAAGCACAAAACAGAAAATCCTGATAATAACTGATGAAAACACAAAACGGAGACTCATACGTATTGAATCAGTTTTAGATTACATGATGCTTCACTATTTAACACAACCTTTTATCTGCCAAACCATAACAAGGATAGGATAATCTTGACTGCCATAAAATACAGCAAGTCAGAAAAAAACACGCCTTTTTGATATATAGAAAATTAAATCACATAGCTGGCAGACTGCCTGGGATCCAGTTAACTAGCCATTAACCAACTGGGTGACCTTTGCAAGTTAGTCACTCCCTTTGAACCCCAGTGTCCTCATCTGCAAAATGGAAATAATTATAATAGTACACACTGCAGAGAGCTATCATGATGAGTATGGAAGTTAGTATTCGTAAGGTACTTAAAACAGCAGCTGGCATATAGCAGGTACGATGTTAAGCAAATAAAATTCTCTATTGATTGTTTCCTATTTTTGTGGGAAGATTTTAATCTCTTTAAAGTAAGCCTAACCTGAAACTAAAAGATGAGGGATTTTGGTGAAAAATAACTGCTCTGGGTCTCCTGGGTGGCTCAGTTGGTTAAGGGTCTGACTCTTGGCTTCTGCTCAGTTCATGATCTCAGGGTTGTGGGATCAAGGCCCGCATCCCGGCCCCACTCAGCAGGGAATCTGCCTCCCCTCTCTTCCTCCTTCTGCCCCTCCCCCTGCTCTCTCTCTCTCTCTAAAAAATAGAAATCTTAAAAAAAAAAAAAATAACTGCTTTGGCTCGACTTAGCTCTCTCATCAATTCTGGTATCAATTATTTTACTTTATCTAGACCTTAGAAATATACTTGCAATATTTTTGTAAATTCATAACATTTCTTTAAAGATTTTTCAGCTACTTTTTTCTGTTATTTTTAAGACCTAAGACTGATTCTGAGTATCAACAAAACTATAACAAATGTATTTCTTAAAGTTGCATGACCTAAAAAAATAAAAATAAAAAATAAATTACATAACTATAAACATTCTATCAATAACAAAAGAAAACCTGTGATTTTGTAGGTTAGTTGGTGATAAGGAGATAAACTGGGCACAAAACAGAAGATTTTAAGAAACGGGGCCAAACAAATTAATAAATGATTCAAAATAATGGAAAAGCTAACTAAACGGGAACAAAATAACAGTCTAAATTTATGTAACGTTGAGCTGTAAGAACCTCAAAGCAAATCTGTGAATTCCCCAAAGAAAGTCTCCCGTTATTTCTTGAGAAATAAATGAGAATGAACTTTATTTTCCATGCTTAAAAAATGAAAAAACCATTTCAAACTTTGTTTTAAATATTCTGCCAAAACATTTTCTTCTATTTTTGTTTTCCCTTTCTACTTTCTTCAATATTTTCTAAGTTTTTAAAATAAACATTGTTTGACTTAGGGACAAAACTGGAAGTTTTACACACATTTCAGTTTCCTCTCAAATGAGTACTGTTCCTGAGGGAACTGTGTACACGTGATAAAGATTAATGTGTGCACTGCAAGTACACACCCTGAAAATGAATTCTTCATGTGACTTATTATTTAACAATTAAACACAGTGGATTAAAATATCTCACCTACCAATCCTGACTACTGAGCTCTGGTTTCTGGCTGTTTGTTAGTTCCTCCCAACAAGGCAAAGTGGTGGTGCTCTTGCGCTCCTACTGCTGTGGTTGGTAATGGATGTTAAAGCCCAGCACTTAGCAGGTGGTAAGGAACTGCTTTTTCTTTGGAGAATGGCCTTTAAAAGGCAGGTTGTAAGTAGTATGGGATTTGTGGGACAAACTTCTCTGTTGCATCCACTCAACTTTGCCACACTAGCCTCAAAGAAGCCACAGACGACACCTGAGAAAGTGGGTGTGGTCAGGTTCCAATAAAATTATATTTACAAATAAGTGCTGGCCAGCCCTCTGACTCTGGTTTGCTCACCCCTGCAGTTAGTTAGCACAACTGATAAAAGGTGATACTTTAGCAAAATGAATTTGAAAGAGACTTCAAAATATATGCTAATTCTTATTGTAATCTTCAAGTGATGTAGATCATTTAACATAAAAATGACTAAAATTTGGTATTTCTCTTGAATCATTAATATTTTACTTTCAATTGCAGTTGGAAAAAAGCAAGACACATTTTCTGAGTATTCTCTACAACAGGAGAACAGACTTTTCATAAAGAGCCTTTCATTTTCAAGAGAAAATGACCAAGATATGACTTTTTTGGGGGAAGGATGTGTATCTGGCAGATTTACAGAAAATTAAAAATTGCTATTATTTCTCAAGTTTCAGACAGAGTAACTTACAAATTTTGGATATTTACATTAAAATATTTTCCATAAAGTCTGAGTCACTTCACCCTGCAAATCTTGCATAATACCTTTGTTCATATGGATAAAACAGAAAATAGGCATTTTTTACGGCTTTGTAAATTCTAAGTGTTTTACAAGAATTTTATCAATGGTAAGTCATCTTACACCAGCTATTTTTATTTTCTAAGAAGTAAACTATATTATTTAAATATATTTAAATCACAGAAGTCCCACCATTGCTTGGCATTTCTCCTTTTCATTTCTTGGTGACTTCCAGTGGCGACAAAACTTTTACACCCTCCACAGACGTTACCCCAACATAAGAAGAGAACTGTAAGATGATAATAAAACCCTTAAAAAGAGAAAGATTCTTTCATGAATCAGACTCAAGAGGCACAATAATAGCACCAACAGAATTAGCCCCTCAAGAACTTCAAACAAACTACTGCACAGATAATAAAAGGAATCAAAACATAAAAACAAAACCCAAATTAAAAGTTAATTTGCAAAATCAACAGTAAAAAGACAACCCAATTAAAAATGGGCAAAGGATGGGGCGCCTAGGTGACTCAGTCAGTTAAGCCTCTGCCTTTGGCTCAGGTCACGATCCCAGGGTCCTGGGATGGAGTCCCACATTGGGCTCCTTGCTTATTGGGAGACTGCTTCTCCCTCTGCCTGCTGCTCCGCCCGCTTGTGCTCACGTGTTCCCTCTCTCTGATAAAATCTTAAAAAAAAAAATGGGGGGGGAGGGCAAAGGATCTGAATAGACATTTCTCCAAAGAAGATACACAATGGAAGAAGATACACAATGGCCAGTAAGAACATGAAAATATGCTCGACATCCTTAGTCACTAGGGAAATGTAAATCAAAACCCAAGTGAGATATTACTTCGTATTTTCTAGGATGGCTATAATAAAAAAGACAGTAACTGCTAACAAGGATGTGGAGAAACTGAACACTCACACACTGCTTGTGGGAATGTAAAACGGTGCATTCATTTTGAAAAACAGCTTGGCACCTCTTGAAAAGGTTAGAGTTACTGTATGAGCCAGGAATTGCACTCCTAACTGTACACTTAAGAAAGACATGTACACACAAATTTGTACACAAATGTTCACAGCAGCATTATTTCTACCAGTTAAGACAGAAACAACTCAGGTATACACCAACTGATAAATGGATAAATAAAACATTGCATACCTATACAATATTATCCATCCATTAAAAGAAAAGAAGTACTCACACATGCTACAATGTGAACGAATCCTGAAATCAGTACACTAAGTGAAAGAAACCCGTCACAAAAGATCACATATTGTAGGATTCCACTTATAGGAAACTATTCAATATAACCAAATCTTTAGAGATAAAATAATTAATCACTGCATATGGCTGGAGTTGGGGGTGAATGGAAGTGACTGCTAGTGGTTATGGGATTTCTTTTAGGGTGATGAAAGTATTCTAAAGTTAACTGTGGTGATAATTAAAACTGTGAATATACTAAAATCCACTGAACTGTGTACACTTTAAATGTACTGTAGGTTAATTATATCTCAAAGCTATTATAAAAAATATGGCAAAAATTAATTTGTAGATTTCAAAAGAGCTAAATACAATTTAATAGTGATGAAAAATAGTCACTGGAGTTGAAAACTCAATGGAATCAAACAATCAGAAAATACAAATTTAAAAATACCATTTACAATAGAGGACAAAAACCACCATAAACAACTAAGGACGCATATGTAAAAATGTGCAAGACTTCTACAATTAAAAACACAAAACAGTGCTGACAGAAATTAAAGAAGTCCCAAATAAATTTTTTTAAAATGCCATCTTTGTGGATTAGAAGATTCAGTACTGTCGAGATGTCAAATCTTCCTAAATCTATCTACAGAGTTAATCTGTAGTCCAAATCCCAGGAGATTTTTTTTTTTTAGTGGAAATCGACAAACTGGTTCTAAAATATACGTAAACACAGGAGTCCTACAACAGCCAAGGCAATCTCGAGTAAGAGGGTCTGCTTGTTCTACGTGATGTCTACTACTAGATACCAGGACGCATTATGAAGCCACAGTGATTAAGACAGTGTGACACAGACAGCAAAGTGCAGTAGTTGTGCTGCCTCCTTGTTTCCCAGAGATAAACCCATGACATGTTACAAAAATGGATAACTGAAAGATAAAGTGCAGCAAAGAAATGAACAACAGTAACAACAAGAGTAAACAGAGTTGGGGTGCCTGGGTGGCTCAGTCAGTTAGGGGTCTGCCTTTGGCTCAGGTCATGATCCCAGTGGGATTGAGTCCCACATCGGGCTCCCTGGCTCAGTGGGGAGTCTGCTTCTCCCTCTGCCTGCTGTTCCCCTTGCTTGTGCTTCCTCTCTGACAAATAAATAAAATCTTAAAAAAAAAAAAAAGTAAAAGAAGTTAAAGAAGTAGCTGGCTGTGGGAATGCTGACACTGTGGTCGTTTGGGAGACTCTGGATGTGCAGCCACAAGAACGGAGTGAAGCCCAAACTTAGTAACAGTGAGCAAAGAAGTTGTGATGAAAAGAATGAAGATGTTTCAGAGAAAGGGACATCAAAGGAAACTTCACATTAAAAAACTTTTCGAGGATATCTCACCCCACTGAAATCACAAAGGATATAATGTTGGAAGCTGATGAGAGCTTAGGAGAAAGCATGACAATCTGCAAAAGGGTACGGAAGAGGCCTCTTCCATATCTTGAGTTACAGGAGGAGACAAGTGTCATTGAAACCACTCAAGCTTTTTTACAAATAAATATAAATGCTTTAATTACCAGTGTTTCTAATGCTTTAAATTACTGTGTACGACATAAATACTAGTTTTACTATTTTTTTCATTTCCCTATACACTTACAAATGAGACTAAGAGAATTTTTAGTGTTTTTGACAAACATTTTTAAAGGTCATGGGACAATTCTAATTGTCCCCATTGATTATTAAGAAGGCTTTCAATGCTTTTTTTTTTTTTTTAAAGATTTTATTTATTTATTTGACAGAGATAGAGACAGCCAGCGAGAGAGGGAACACAAGCAGGGGGAGTGGGAGAGGAAGAAGCGCTCATAGCGGAGGAGCCTGATGTGGGGCTCGATCCCACAACGCCGGGATCACGCCCTGAGCCAAAGGCAGACGCTTAACCAGTGTGCCACCCAGGCACCCTGCTTTCAATGCTTTTAACTTGCATGGTCATTTTTATGGTCCTGCACTGCCGTCTAAAATGAGGTCTGCAGGGCACCTGGGTGGCTCTCAGTTAAGTGTCTAACTTCAGCTGAAGTCATGATCTCAGAGTCCTGGGATCGAGCCCCGCATCAGGCTCTCTGCTCAGTGGCGAGTCTGCTTCTCCCTCTCTCTGATCTCTCTCAAATAAAATCTGAAAAAATAAAATACAAAATAAAATGAGGTCTGTATGTAAAATTAATGAATTAAATGTATCATTTAAGAATTTAGAAAAAGAATAACAGAGTAAACCCAAAGATAGTAGAAAGAAGAAAATAGAGGTAAGAGCATAGATTCATGAAATTGAAAACAAAGATACTGCGGAGAGAACTGAAAAACTGGTTCATGAATAATCAGGAATAATCAAGGAAACTGTATGTGCTTACACACTTACATCACCTACTCTAGCTCTACAGAAGAGAGTAATGTCAATAAAAAAAATTGTACTGTTTTTGAGTTCTCAAATATTTGTACATATATGAAGTGGCAACAGAGAGGCATCTTTCTGGTCTTTGAAACTTCAGAATCCACGAAGCACATTATCGCATCTCATCTTCAAACAACCCCGAAGGTGTTGCCGTCATCCCCTTTAGGCATGCCAACTGGCTTACAGACATGAAGTGTTGCCCAAAGTCACAAAGCTGACAGCAGCAAAGTAACCATGTAAACCACACTAAGCATCTCTTAGGTGTTGGGCAGCATGCTATCTGCCAGGGTCTCAGGGGAAAATAAAATTTAGCCTGGCCTCCTTGTCCTAGGTCACAGGATCTTTCTTGTGCTTCAGTTGGGGAGGGGGGGAAGCTCTATGACCCATGTGACACCGATGCCACCTACCGTACTCTCTAGGGTCACCAACTCTTATAATTGTTCTGTCTTGCTTGGCTGCAGAGCACATAGTCAGGGACCCAGGACCCAAAGAGGGTGCCCATGGAGGTTCTCCCCCCCGCCACGTGGAAGAAGCTGACCGCCAAGTTTACCCTTAGGGCCTATTAGCCACATCAAGGAAACACTGGGTTATTGCCTACCCTGCAGATCATGAAGGAAAAATCCATCCTTGAGGCTCCCGAGGACGAGATGAGGCAATGTATGAAGTACATGACACACGGCAGGCAGGCACTTAATGAGATTTGAGCCTCCATATGAAGCACAGCAGTACAAGTGCAAAAGTCAAGCAATACTTGTAAGAGCCATATATATGCTATGTTACTATATAACACATTTTACATATGTGTGTGTGTGTGTGTGTGTCTGTATGAACTTCTCTGTAATTTCCATCCTTCCTAACCCCGTAACATAACATCCGGCATTTATGGTCAGCACCCTAGTGAAACCACCACCCTTTCCAAGGGGACCAGTGACATCTAATCACCACAACTGCAGCCTCTCTGCAGTCCTTAGCCACTGACACTCTGCTTCCTGCTCATCTCCCTCTTGAAAAGGTCTCCATCATGGGGTTCCCATCTTCTTCCTCTTCATTGGCCCCTTCTCGGCTGGTTGGCTCTTTTTCTCTTTGCCTCAGTGAAGTATGGTATAGTGCAGACACGAGGAACTCAGATTCTATGGTCGAACAACCTATTATCAACTGTGTGATCTAAAGCACACCCTTCCCTTCCAGGTCTTACCTGTAACAGATAGTGAAAGTGCCTACACCCAACTCATAGGGCCGTTGGGCGTATGAGATGAAATGACACCCATAGGGTGCTGCGCCCTGTGCCTGGCAGAGCCAGCACCTGACGTTTGCTATGAGGCATGCTGTATACGAGCATCCTCAAGGGAAGACAAGACCAGAAAAGAATACAGTGATGACAAAGTAGTTGTGTTAAAGTGGTAAAATTACAGGTGATGTTTTCTTCTCTGGTTCCCCAGTTTTCAAAAATGAGGCTGTGAGGTCACACAGACACATGGGCAGAGAGGAAGAAGAGAGGAGGAAAGAAAGGAAAGTAACTGAGGCAGAGAAAATGCACCTCAGAGTTCATGATTACAAGTCACCCAAAGGCTGAAAAGAAAAACAAAAGGGCAGAAAAACGGAAACTACCCCCCAAACCCCTAACTCTTCCTCTGTGCTTGGAGTCCCACTTCCCAAATAGGAATAGACTGTAAAGGATGGCTATGGTTTTCAGGAGAAAAAGCAAGTGTCCAGGAGAAGCAACAATCACAACGTATGAAGTATACACATGCTAGCGAAACCACACCCCATGTCGGAGAAAAACATAATCCCACTCAGAGACACAGAATGCCAGAAGCACTATGTAGCATGAGGCACAGCTAAAGCAAGGACATCTGTATAAGTCCTTTCCTTTCATTGAAAATTGCTGAAACAAGACCTTTGACACCAGAGCTGCCTGCCGACGTAGTGTCATCAGGTGTCCTCCTGACAGCTCTTCCCCTCAGAGGTATTCCTTGCCTAACCGTGCTAGGGAAAGCTCTCTGGCTGCAGGGTCATGAGACATGAGAGGATGAATGTGCTGGGGCTGCTTAGGAAAGGTTTCCTCCTTTGTAAAGGGCACAACTGAGAAGAAATTCCCCTTCCTGCTTTTGGATACAATGGGAAGAGAGAGGATGTGATGCCCAAGACTAGCAATGGCAGCCATCTTGGTACCAGGAGTTGGGCTTGAGGATGAGAAGACAGACAGAAGGAACCTGAGTTCTTAGTAATCATTACTTAATCAGGAATCTGCTAACTCCTGGCCTTCTTATGTGGGTTAATGAACTTCCTTAATGTCTAAGCCACTATTAATTGGGTATTTGTTACTTTTAGGCAAAAGCATCTTAAAATTATTCACAGAGCATTTGGTGAGCTGATGTGTTAAGAGGGACATCTAAATGGAAACACCCATAGCCAGGAATCAGAAATGGCACGGCTATAGCTCTGTCTGAATAGGCACCAATCCAAATGACAAGTATACAATAAGCAAAAGGTGAATCAACTTTCTTCTCCTCCAGCTTTTAGCTCCTTTTCCCCCCCTCTAAAGTGAGGAGCGAGACTGAAATGCTCAGTTCTGCCACTCTAATTAATACTCATAATACATTTGGCCAGGTTTTCCAAGTAGAATCCTCACAGCAAATTTCTATGAATTAGGTCAATATTTTACCTAGAGGATATTTTCTTCACCCACCTCCCAAAGTACAAAAGTATCAGAAAGAATATAACAGAAATTTCATGTAAAAAAGTATATAAAATAAGAAAGGCTGTCCTACAGCAACATTAAAAAAATATTTGAATTCAACATTAAAGTGAAAACTACTCTTGTAATCTCAGTTTTAGAAATAAGAATTCTTCAGTATCCCCTTCACTTCCTGAGCAAAATTTTTAAACTGAAAATTTTAAAACTATAGGATTTCTTGGGGATGGGGGGGGGGACGACACACAAAGGTTTTTCAGAGACAATACTTTTCAGGAATGAAAATTTTGAAATGATCCATGATCTTCACATATGAAAGGCCCTTCAGTTTTACCAGATGGGATTTATAATGTTTCATAATAAAGTTATGAATACCAACCCCAAAAGCCAGTAATTAGACAATAAAACCTTCTTGAAAAATGAGAAAAATAGAATCTACCTTAGGTCTCTTTCTTCTATGAATTGTTCATTAGTCTTTCATACAGGGAATTTAAACAAAATAAAAACCCAGGCACATGAAAAGAAGTTAAACAACAGGCCTCCAGAAGCAACGCTTGCTAGGGCAGCACATTATTGTGAAATTGCTGCAGATGAGCAGAAAATTACTAACTATATGACATGGTGAATATAAGCAAAAAGAACTTGAAACAAAAATAAAACACATTAAATTATTTCCATCCCCTCCAAATAAAACACATATCCACATGAAAGAAATTCTGCCACTGCAACATATTTTCCTCACTGAAACTGAAGAAGTTTTCAGCCCGTGTTTGCAACGACACGGTTGCTGTGGAAATAGCTGATTCAACGTTATGAACTCACAGCTGAATAAAGTAAGGTGTGGAACAGAAATCTTATTTAAACAGTAGCAAGAACCATAAAACATTAAAAAGGCAAACTGAATGATGGTGAATCAGAGCACCATATGGTTTAATGTAAGGGTCATACATTTTCCCGTGGCGCCTGACACAAATAGGATGTTTCTTTTTAATTTAATCCTATTTTTGGAAACCTCTAATCATCTCCATCATCGAAGTTTTACTATCTGCTTCTGTCTATACAATGCAGTGTGTATTTTATTAAACTGACTCTGCTAAAGACAGAGTTTCTAGGGTCCAGACCTTGTCAGAACACGTACAAATGGCAGCACCAACAGAACCCAAGTCAGGGTTTTGAAAAATGTCTGCATGTAACTAATTCTAGTAAACAGAGCAGTACGGACTTACTCATCACACGACATCACTTCAGGCTTAGGTTTCAAGACTCTTTACAAACTCCTCAAGAACCGAAGTTGTCAGAAAATGTTCCTGAGTGCCCAGTTCCACTTCACATCCTGCAGCCCAGCCCCCAACCCCAGCACTGTTATCACACCTTGAATTTGCTCCTCCACTTTTATGGGTCAGGCAAGAGTTCTCCAAGCAATCCTGAAAACCCTTAAGACACTTTTATATAGAAATGATGTGAATTATTTGAATCCTACAAGCCGCCCCACCCCCAGCTTCCCTTTCTGCTTTTTAATTGGAGGAACACTTTTCTTTAAATACCCACACTTTACCAATATTTTCCTCTGCTATTCTGAATGTTTCAAATTATGAGAAACATTTTGAAGCCAGAAATCCTACCCTTTGTAAAATACAACATATTCATTTAAAATAAAACATATTCTGGGGCGCCTGGGTGGTTTGGTTGGTTGAGCATCTATCTTCAGCTCAAGTCACGTACTCAGGGTCCTGGGACCGAGCCCTCCTGCATCAGGCTACCTGCTCAGAGGGGAGCCTGCTTCTCCTCTCCCTCTGCCCCTCCCCCGCTCATGCTCTCTCAAATAAAATCTTTAAAAAAAAAATAAAAATATAAATAAATAAAACATATTCATTCCTTACTCAAGATTTAGAAATGATGGTTATGTGGGGGGCTATTAGAAAAGGAAAAACAGCGACTTTTCCACCCTTAGGAGAGGGCACAGGGA
This sequence comes from Ailuropoda melanoleuca, assembly GCF_002007445.2. Taxonomy (NCBI): domain Eukaryota; kingdom Metazoa; phylum Chordata; class Mammalia; order Carnivora; family Ursidae; genus Ailuropoda; species Ailuropoda melanoleuca. Next base: position 5,102,373 of record NC_048227.1, read on the forward strand.
ACGGACTCTGTAAACAGAAACCCAGATTCCCTCGGCAGCTGGTGGTGCCGAGGGTGTGGCTGCCCTCTGCGTGCGCACAGGAGATCAATTCATACCAGCAAAACCGGAAAAATCACAACTGAGAGCAACTGTGGAAGCAGTGAGAGCCAAGAGCAGGACGTAAAGGAGTCTGACTTTCTGCTAGGTGAGTCACAGGAAACACTCCTGCCAGAGTCAGGAGGCCCGCCATGCCCATCTCCTTAAGAATGTAGGTCAAAGCTCCCTGGGCTTCATGCTCCAGGGATCCAAGGGGAAGGGCTAGGGCCTCAAGTTTAGAGGCAGAAGCCCAATTCCTAGGGAGCAGGGAGGCCAGCCACTGGCCTTGGCCTGCCCTCTAACTAAGCCTCTACTTTCGACAGACCACAGCAAACTCAGTCATTCCAGAAGTGAACACACTGGAGTACTGGGCTAGCTCTTCTTACTATTCTGGATTTGGGCCACTTTGTGTGTTCTTACAAGGGCTCACAGGAGGAAAGGCCCTGGAACCAGCTCGACTTGTGTTTGTATATAATGGACGGTCAGCTCACCCAGTTCTGTCGACACGGGAGACCCGGTAGCAATCTCACCAATCTTGGCAACTCCATCGTAGTAGGCTTTTCCCGCGAGGATCATAGCTAGACAAGCAAGGTGACACACAAAAGTCATCACTTAAGACAAAGAAAAGAGGAAGTGCCATGGAGGTTTGCTTTCAAATATCCCTCAGTCCCTTCTGGCTGCAGAAAGGTTTGGGTTGTGGCAAGGGTGGCTCTCAGAAGGCAGGGCTTGTGCTTAATAGCTATGCCAGGGCAGAGGTCCCTCCACTGTACTTCCAGAGGCCCCCACTCGGTGGAACAGCCTATAGGATCTTCACCTTAGACCAGACCTGGGGAACCTTCAACAGCAGGTTCTGGAAGTCCAGAAAAGGCCCTGCCTTCATCATGATGCCAGTTTCAGAGTGGATGTGTTTTCAACATCAAATTAGGGCTGCAAACTCATCCACTCCAGCAAGAAATCTTTTCTCAGATTACTCTACAGCTATACGGGTCTGCAACATTATTACTTAAAAGAACTTGTATGGCGTGGCCCAGGAACCTAGTCTTTCAATGGCTTTTCTACTTTTTCTATTGAAAAAGATATTTTGAGCCACAACCAATAATATATTTGTTGTTGGGGGAAAATATATGAAATTTGAAATACAAATCATTCTAAAAACATAACAGAATTACCTTAAAAATAACTGAAGGTTCTGTCCTCCCCCCGCTACCTTTTTGGCAAAGACAAGGGAAACTTTTATTTCTGTAGAAACTGGATTCTAATCATCTTAAAAATAGTATCTCTCCTTTCAAATTGATTCTGATGACTAAATTATAAGGTACAAAAATCTGTTTTTGATTTTTCTTTTCTTTTCCTTTCTTTTTCTTTGGGAAGGGGAATTGGGGGCAAGAGAGACCTGGGTTTGAATTCTACCTTTACTTCTAATGACATGACCTCCTTTGGCAAGGCAGCTATCCTTTCTGAAACAAAGGATGGTCATCTATAAAATGTCCTAATAGCATGAGCTATTAATACGGATTCCTTCACTTTACAACAAGCAGGCTTTTCAATAAGGGTGATTTTGAAGAAAATTTATTTTACTTCACTTCACTCAAAGACTAACTTTGAAGAATACAGAATTTTAGAGCTAAAAGAGCCCTTAGGAATCTCTAAGGTTCCTTTCCTTTTTACTATGAAGAAAACCAGAGGCCATACCAACTCCTTTGCCCCGATTTTATAACGGGTGTTGTTTTAAAATGGTGAATTAAAAAGGCATTTCAAGTACAAAAAGGGGGGAGGGTCACAGAACAAATTATGTACAAGTCCAGCTGAAGATATTACTGGCCAAAAAAGTAGTACTTTCATGGCAAATTCATCCATTTTAGCATTTCTTACTGAGTTAAAAAATTACAGAAGCTATGGCTTTTACTATATATGTGTACAAGTTTAACAACTGTAATGCTCTATTATACAGTTATTTCGTAAGTCTGAGAATAACCCTAAAGTATAATTGTAAAAAAGAACAATAACAAGTAGCATTTATGTGGACTTTCCAAGCCATTACTTAAGTTCATCTACCCAAGGATATGAAGATGTGGGTCAGTGGTATTATCACCCTGTTTCATGAAGGAGAGTGGAGTGGAGATATGCTGGGACATGCCCAAGGTCAGTGGCAGATCAGAGGGAGTGCATACAACTCCAGCTAAGGTCATTTCCTCAGTTCTAAATTATACTGCTTTTTGACTCTTCAATCTCAGCTAGAACTGAAAAAGAGAGGACTCCCCCTAAAAACAAGGTTGGTAGCCAATAAACTGTCAAGCTAATACATTCTATATTTTAATATGAAGATTTTAAAATGTAAGATACTGATAAGGCTGAAAAGCAGATTGGTGGGAGAATGGCATGCAGGTTTACGCCATATATATACACAAAATTTTTCGTTTGCATTCACAAATTACATTGAAATTTTTCATTAACTGATGACTTATGTTTAAAACTAACCTCAGAATGGTAAAATATCCTTGCTTTGACGATAAAGTAAACTTTGAAAACTATAATTTATCCAGAACTTAATAAAGAATCAAATAATATTCTCATAAATTTGCCATCCCCACTTTGTGAATATATTAAGAGATTTTCTATCACATTGTTTTAAGGAACAAAGCATATTTGTTCTATTTTAGTGGTTGACCAACTAATTCATCAATCTAATCTATATCTTACTAGATATTTTTTCCTTAAAATATGATTTCATTAGGTTACAATTCTGCTCAAAAACTTTTAATGGCCTCCACTCCCCATAGTGCAAGCCCATATTCCACAGAGTCCATGACAGATTTGCATAGTAATGGCCTTCAATAAACCACACCTCCCAGAATTCCCAGCCTTTGTGGTTCGTCTATACATTGATGGGTGGCTTGATCATGTGAATTGCCTTGGCCAATGGGGTGCCAGGAAGTTTAACTCCAACAGGGGTTTGCTCTTGGAAACAGCCTGCTATGTCCCTGGGAGGGAGGGAGCCCAGCACCCCCCAATGACCCCCATTGAGCCCCTGGGGGCTAGAGAACTGCACTGTCTTTACAGGACCTTGAGAAATAACAAACTATTGTTGTCTTAAGCCACCAAGTTTAGGGACACTCGATTATGTGACAATAGGTAACTGATGCTGCATTCAAATGCATTAATAACCTGACCCTACTCCACCTTGTATTTTACTATTCCCTAACAGCTTCCCACCCATGCCGGCGTGGATCTCAGATCTTGGCTTGGACACGGTCTTTTCTGCCTAAAACCTAACATCTGTCAGTTGCACAGCTCCTACAAGGTCCACTGCCTGCTCCATTCCCCACCAACCTTCACTACTCAAATTCCTGGACACTGCTCATTCTATGCTCTTTGTTAGCTGTGCATATTGTCCTGATTCATGACCTAAGTGTTGACTGCACATCCGGCATCCTCAAGTATGCTACAAATTCTTACCAAGGACTTCACAAATTCATCTCGATTTCTCAATGGCTTCAGTAAAAAACAGATGGCCTGCAAAAATACTGGAAATTCTTTAAAAGTGCAGAACAGTCCGTTTGGGGAGAAGCCTTGTTAGCAAGAGACTAAGCCGCTGCTGGCAGGTCCCCGAGTCACCTTATAAAACTGCCTCAGAGAGGCAGCAAGTGTTAGAGAGAAAAAAACAACAACAAAAAACCACTGCCAGTCCTGTCATGGTGATTTCCTTCACAGGGGCATCTAATGCAATGACTTTGTGCCCTTGTGACTAAGCAGTCATCAAGGGAGAGTCAGCAGTGCAAGAATTCTAAAACAAGTCTCCTTCTTGCTCTTTGAAGGGGTGAGGGGTTCAGAAGTCACTGATACTGCTTGGGGGATTAGAGAAATTCTTCAATATAAAGAGAATAATTCCTCTGCTATAAGATACTAACAAATATTTTAAGTACACGTTTCATATGTTATTAGTTCACAAAGAATCTGGTTTGCAAAGTGGAAAACATATTGACGGCAATGATATAAAATATTGAGTTGTGTCAATAACCATGATTTGGCCGTTAAAATGCGTCACTTATAACAGCCTATGATTCCATTTATTCATTTCAGATCCACTAATATCCTACCATTGCAAACTTCCACAGGATTAAATGTAAATAATTTCTACTAACTTAGACATTTTAAAAATTCACTATTAAGCACTTAAAAAAATTAAGTAAAATATTTACTGAATGGTTTTTATATCTGCACTATGTCTGTAAATTTAGAAAAGGGACTTACCATTAACAGCTTTTTCATAGTTTTTTCCTAGGTTTATTAAATTCCGTAGCCCAGGATTGAACTGTTCCATAACATTCTGACAAATAAACAAAACAAACAAATTAATAAAATAAGCAAACAGATCAAATAATCTTTAGATTTTGTCACTACATGGCCTGGGGTACCTATGTATGCCTCACAGTACAGTCTACAAAGCCATGAATATTTATTTCAAAACAACAAAGAGCACATATTTCCTTACGGATGGAACTGGGTCCCTGCACCAGCCAGGCATGTGTCATCCTGGCAGTCTTCCACTGCCCAAGGGCTGCCTAGAACTTACTGTAAATAGAGAAAGCAGCAGACATGCATACCTACAAAGCACACCCCACAAGGGCTAAGGGCCCAGAAGCTGATGCTCCCTTTGGGGTTTAAGTAGGTTAATGGTTGTCAGACTAGTGTTAAAAACAGGCGCACATGATCAGAACTTAATTATATGAGCAATGTTTTGGTTATCAATTGAACAGAAATTTCTAAGAGATCTTGTTTATTCATTAAGTACTTATGTAGTAACTACCAAATGGTAGGTCCTGTGCACACAAGAGATGGGAAGGCATGGTTTCCCTCTCACGGACTTCATGATGCCATAGCTGTGCAAATGCCATGGTTTTCACTTTTAAAACTGTCATTCCTGTAGCACTAGAAAGTCATGAACATAGAGATAAATGCTATGATGAGTATTAAGATAGGCAATTATTTAGAATGTTGATCTAAACTTAAAATATCCTAAATCGAAGCAGAGACAATAGATCATTCCTACGGGGCTCTGACTTCTTGACTCAGAACACGTGGTATTTGTTCCATCTACAAATAATGAGCTTCACAATATTTATGATCCCAGATAGACCACTCAAGTCTCCTCGCCCCCTCTCTCAAAATGTGAACTCCGTTTGTAGAGAACCAAGCAATAAAAAGAATGAAAAAATACCCAACATTCAAAGGGGCAGATACTTGATACACATGCTCTGCAGAATAAAAAGTTTCTCCTTTATAAATCAGTATAGAGAACATAGTAACTTTTATTTTATCAAACAGTGATAAAGGCTTATCATGAAAAACAACCCCTGGCTCAACCTTTCCTCAAACCTGAACTTATTCCCAAGAGCACTTTCAACTAAGCAGTTATTCTTGTATTTATTGCCATAGTTTGGGATAACATTCTTCATTTTTCGATTTTGGATGATAAATATTGGCTTTCTACTACAGTAGATGAGGGCTTAGCTCTCCACACCACCCCACTCTCCCTACTTCAATCTTTCCTATATAATTAAACGGCAATTTCCTGGTTAAGTCGATGGTCAGGGTTTATTACAACTTTGTAAATATCAGTCACTACAATGCAAGGAATGTACTAAGGATTAGGTTTCCTTTCTTGGTACACTCTTTGTTTCTCCTGGGATTAACAATCTTCTCATCTCCCTCCTCCCAGCTTAGTTTTCCACGAATCCACCTTAAAATTTTCCACATGCTCTACCACATCTAGTAGAAGTCTTATCAGTACTTTACAAACACACAAACTTGTCAGCTAATCCTCCATTCCATTTTTCCCCAGAACTTCCTCCAAGGACTCTCCGTCCTCTGGCTCAGTCTGGCCTGACTGTCCCTGCCACGCTGTTACCCTTGCATGTCCCTTTCTGATCCCCTGTGTTAGAGCTCTCATTAACTGGACTCCACACCTTCCTCTTTCTTCATTTATTTCTATTTGCTGGAGATCATTCTCTAAAATAACCTAAGAAATGGTGCATAAGAGGTAAATTTGAGTCCCCATGTGTCTGAAATTATCTGTACCTTGACATTTGATTGATATTTTGCTGGGTAGAGTATTACACAGCTCAAGTGGTTCTCCCTTAGAATTTTAAAGATACTGCTCCACTATTTTTAACATCCAGTTTTGCTACTGAGAAGTCAGCCATCATTTCTTCTTCCTTTGTATAGGACTTTGGTGGGGGAAGCCCTGTATGCTACATAATGGTCTGTCTCAGTGTGGGGCCTTTTTCATTTATTTTACCAGGCACTTGATACACGCCTTCCATATAAAAAACTGTGTCCTTTAGGTCTGAAAAATGTTCCTATTTTGTTTCTTCTCTCTCCCTACTTTCTGGAATTCTGATGAGGATTTTACATATCCTGGTTTCTTCTCTAATCATTTTACCTTTTTCTCTGATTTTCCACTTTCTGTTCCCCCATCTCTGACAGATATCAACTTCACATTCCAACATTTAGAATGTTGGAATGTGCCCTCCACTTTATGTTACTTTATTTTTTAACATTTATTTATCTTGGAGAGTGAGAGAGAGGGAGGGAAGGAGAGAGAGAGTACGTGCAAGAGTGGGGAGGGGCAGAGGGAAGAGAGACAGAATCTCAAGTGACTCCCCACTGAGCAGGGAGCCCAATGTGGGGCTGGATCTCATGACCTGAGCCGAAACCAAGAGTCAGGCGCTTAACTGACAGAGCCACCCAGGTACCCCCATTATGTTTTTAAAACTTTTGACACTGTATTTTTAATTTGGGCTCTTTCAGAGTTTTTAGTTAACCCCCTCCCCCATTTTTCTTCAGGATATATTTATATGAGAGAGTGAGTGAGCATGAGAGCAGGGGGAGGGGCAGAGGGAGAGAAACTTCAAGCAGACTCCCCACTGAGCATGGAGTCCAATGTAGGACTCAGTCCCACGACCCATGAGATTATGACCTGAGCTGAAACCCAGAGTTGGATGCTTAACCAACCAAGCCAACCAGGTGCCCCTGGTTATTCCTTTTTAAAAGCATCCTGTTCTTATTTTGTGAATGTAATATTGTCTCTAATTTGAATAAACTGAAAGCAATATTTTTTGTTATTTTCTTCCAGTTCCCCCATATTATCTCCTGATTATTTCATTTCATTGTTTGGTATCCATCTGTCTTTTGTGTTGGAGGCTTTCAGCAAACATCTGGTGATCCCTGGTCACCAGTTCATATTTAAGAGTAAAGCCCTAAAATGCTGGCTGGAAGCTTGTGGGGTTGTTGACTAGCAGGCTTCATCTGGAGTGACTGGACAAGTCAGATACAGAGAAACTGGCCCTGTGACAGTAACCAGGGTCCACTGAGTCTTTTCAGAGAAGTTTCTCATTTTCTGTCAAGGGTAGGGGAAGAGGCAATCACCAGGTGGTCAGCTTTCCCCCATCAGGAAGGGGAATGGGTTGGGAATTCCACAGTTTACTGGGCTGATTTTTACTGAACTTCCCTGCTCTCTACTCCAAGGTTACTACTGCTGGTATTTCCACATCAAGAACTCCTCTGATTCAACATACCCTAAGATTAAATCTCCAGTCTGCCGGTCAGAGGGAGCTGCTGGTAGAACTGGTGGTTGTGGCAGGAAAGGAAAACTGGCCATTAAACAACTTGTGTAACTGCTTCTCTAGCCCTGGGTGTCCCCTCCTTCCCCACCTTCTGTGGACTGCTCCTCAGCCTCAGGGGTAAACTGCTCAGCCCTCATCAGTTCTCCCACTGCAGATTCTTTAGGTTTTCTTAAGGCAGCTATCACTCCTCTGTCCATTTTCTACCACCCCAAATTTTCTTAGGCCTTTTGTCAACTGCTAAGTCTTTTTTCAAGCCTTTACACCACGGATTTATGGGTTTTTTTTCCCCCTTTCCTTTTTAAGTTCCGTTGCTATCATTTCAATGTATTATTAGAAGCAAAAGAAAAAGAAACCTCATGGTCAATCTGCTGTGCTTAACTGTAAGTCCATTCATCCTGTGTTATTACAGCTTCTCATCTGTTTGAGCCCCATAACCAGTAGCCATAAAGCCCCAAAGCCAATGATGACTCCCCCTACCAATTTCTCTGCAAGACAATAAGCCTCATACCTGATCGGAGGGACCTGTGGCCATAGCTGCTATTTCTATCATCTTTTCTCAATTTCCTTGTTTTGTTTTTTTTTTAAGCTTATTTTGAAATCATTTAATATTCACAAGAAGTTGTAAAAACCTCAGAGTTCTCAGGTATGCTTCTCCTATGGTAACTTATATAACCATAGTACAGTGTCAAAACTAGGAAACTGACAATGGTACAACACTTATTAGCTAAACTACAGACTTTATTTGTATTTACCAGTTTCTATATCACTCATTTGGGGGAGGGGGTGCACTGTTTCTATAAAATCCTACTACGTGTATAGATTTGTATAACCATCACCACAGTTATAATATAGAACTGTTCCATTAGTGCAATGATCTCCCTCATGCTACCCCTTTATAGCCACAGCCTCCCCAACAGTCCCAGCAACCACCGATCTCAATCACTGTAATTTTGTCATTGTGAGGATGTTCGAAAAATGGAATCATACAGTATGTGACTTAGGAGACTGGCTTTTTCACTCAGCACAATGTCCATAAGAACTACCCAAGTTGCTGGGTGTTATCAATAGTTGATTCCCTTTTTTGGCTGGTAGTATTCCATAGCATGAATGTATCACAATTTACAGATTTGCCCATTGAACATTTGGGTTGTTTATAGTTTTTTGCAATTGTGAATAAACCTGATATGGACAATCACATATGGGTTTTTTTGTGAACATAAGTGTTCTTATCTCTAGGATAAATATCTAGGAGTTCAATTGCTGCGTCATTTGGTAGTTGTATGTTTAACTTCGTAAGAAACTGCCAAACTATTTTCCAGAGTGCTTGTGCCATTTTACATTCCCACCAGCAATGTATGAGATTTTCAGTAATTTTTAAACTCTAATAGCTTCATCAGAAAATTACTCTTTAATAAGAAGAAAAGTACTTTTTAAATATCTCTTTAAAATTCTTATAATAATTTTATGACGCTGAGTCTCAATGGTAAGAATATAAGGAAACAGATACAGAGCCAACCCCGCCTACTAGCATTAAACAGTCATAAAAAGAAGCCCAGATCTGTGTTCCTTCTTAAGATTGTTCTTAGTTCAGCTTACCCAAATAAGGGGAAAATATAATTTGGTTTCTCAATATAATTCTTGAAATGTTTACATGTAAGTCCTATCTTAAAATATGAAAAACAATGAATTAATGAGAACTTCCAAAGTTAACACCAAGCATAAGCCACTATCCAAATGATGCTACAAGGGAAAAACAGGTTAATAAGACCTGGACCTACAATAAGCTTCAGAGAAAACAATATAAGACCTTTTAAGCTTGAAAGTTCAACATATACTTCAATTCCTTATTATTTAGCTTTAGCTACAGAAATTTCCCCCCCAGAAACTCTGGCCCCTTTGAACAGTGGAAAAGCCATTTCTACCCTGGCTCTTGGCCATTAATCTAGTTATTTTAGCTGAAGTACATGTATTTTTAAACCCAGGAACAAAAAGCAGTGCTGCCTTTGTATTCCACGATCTGTGAAGTTTTATAAGTAGAAGTGGATTATCTTTGTGAATTGGATGGGTCCCACATTTTTTTTGAGAGGGCAGCTGTTGGGTCAAAGGTCATATGCACTGTGTTAAGGCTTATTAAGACCTAAATTTTTTCTTTTAAAGATTTTTTAATTTCTTTATTCGACAGAGATAGAGACAGGCCAGCGAGAGAGGGAACACAAGCAGGGGGAGTGGGAGAGGAAGAAGCAGGCTCATAGAGGAAGAGCCTGATGTGGGGCTCGATCCCATAACGCCGGGATCACGCCCTGAGCCGAAGGCAGACGCTTAACCGCTGTGCCACCTAGGCACCCCAAGACCTAAATTTTTTATATAGCCTATGATTTAGAGAAAATCACCAGTAGTAATGAACAAATCCATTTTAATTTAGGTTTGGCACTAAGAATAAAAGGTTTAAGATACAAAGTATAAACACAAAATAAATTATAAAATGTATTAATGGTCCAGGAAGCACTATTCCATTATCAATAACAAAAGCTTAGTATGTATTCTACCTGTTACTGCCTGGCGAGGAGGATAATTTGCCAAACCAGTTTTCAACCAAAATGAGTTTCATTTCCATTCAGAGAGTAATATGGATAGTCTAAGTTAAAAAACTGCCGATAACACTGTGCTACATATGTTGAGTCTCATATGAAGAAGACATGGTTCTAAGATAAAAGATCAATGGCGGGGGTGGGGGGCGGCCTCACTCAGCAGGACTGGAGAATTAATGGTTAGCTGTTCCAAATAAAATGTTGAGGAACAGACCCCTTAGAACCTATAAGACTTCTAGCTGGTCCCTTAATCTCATGCATTTCCTCTGCTTCCTGTAGACCAACACATTATAATTTTAAACTGAATTATACAATCTTATGATAGCTTTAACTTCCTCACCATTTAGATTTTTCTTCCATTTTTGAAAATTACCTTTACCACTATGGAATTATAGACTAAGAAGCATAAATTAATACAATTATGACTAGCCAGATAGTTAAACTGAGCTGACTTTAAATTTCTAAGAATTGGTTTCTTTACATTTCTTTTTCCAATTCTCTACACGACCAAGGACAAATTAATTGATATTTCAGTGCTTTATTTTTCTCATTTGAAAAATAGAGGTAATAGTTACACTGGAATAAGCTTTTAAAAGTGATTTAAGAATCTCTAATAGGGAGTTTTATAATGTGCTTCAGGTAACATATTTATCCTTGAAATTTCCGATATTATTGATATTATTTTATTCTATACAATCTCATACAAATTAATCCAGCAATGTCACAAATGCTTAAACTAATCAAGGCACATTCTAATTTCATGTGACACGATTATCTGTTAATAAGGATTAACTGTTTGAGAATACTTCTAGAAAGACATTGTAGAAAATCTCACCTCTTCCTTCCTTGTGTTGTTGGAAGCTGCTGTTCCTGGACTAACATCATCAATATCTGATTAGGTCCCCTGGCTTTAGGGAAAATACTAGTGAGTAAATTTGGCAAAAAAAGCAGCTGCCTGTAGGCTAACAGATGGTCAGAAGAGTCCTGTTTTTCATACCCATCTTGAATGGGGCACACAAGCCAAGTAAAGGAAAATAAGACAACAGAGATGTTTTGTTTGAAGTATTAATTTACAGCAGAAATACTCAAGATTCAAATTTATAAAACACAAACATGCTTAACAGCCAGATGTGAATAGTGGTTGGGTTCTCCTTCAGTCTGTATTATCTATCTGTAACTACTAGCTATCAACTTGCATTATGTACCAGTTTGCATTATCTATCATTTGTAACCTGCCATCCCAGTAGTAATGGGCCCAGGGAACATGGGATGAAAAAAACTTTGTGGGGGAAAAAAAAAAAAAACTTGGGCAAATCACATCACCACCTCACTAAGCCTCAATCTCCTCTTCTATTAAATGTAAATAATGATCATTTGGATCTCATGAGGAGTATGCAGATTCGATGAGATAATAAGTAGTATTTATGGAACACTGATGTGCTCTTCCAAGCACTTGACACTTGGTGCACACTGAATCAATTGTAATAATTAATATTGCAAGATAAAAGTCTAAAATAATAGGCAACTCTTCAAATGGATGAACATTTCCATAGATGTCTCCAGATAGCTCACTCACTTCCTGTCTGTAACATGAAAATAAATGATACTGGCTATTCTACCTTGAAGTGTCACATCAGGATGACAGAGACCATGAATACAAAAACCTCTGGAAAAGTGTGGGGTACAAAGGAAATTGAAGGTGTTATTTCTTTTACTCAGTTGGGAACATTTTATTCCTTTTTTTCCCTGTGGGATACATTTTGACGTTTATGGAGTGCTACTATTTGTCAGGCTCTGTGCCTAGCATTTTACATGCGCTGTCTCATTAGAACCTAACAACATGATTATTATTATCTTCATTTTATGGATGAGACACCAAAACTTTAAGATGCTAATTTAAAAACCTTGCTGAAGGTCCCACAGGTCATGCCCAGGCAGCCTCCCTGCTAACCTTTGCACTCACGCCTCTCAGGACTCAATACAATTCCTCAAAGTGAATTGTTCAATACAGTGAGTTGAAAATGCTTGTATGACAGAGCACTATTCTAGTGTGAGAAATTACGGGAGTCTCTACAATATGTATATTTTTAATAAAGATTTTATTTATTCATTTGAGAGAGAAAGAGACAGCCAGCGAGAGAGGGAACACAAGCAGGGGGAGTGGGAGAGGAAGAAGCAGGCTCCCAGCAGAGGGGCCTGATGCGGGGCTTGATCCCAGAACACTGGGATCACACCCTGAGCCAAAGGCAGACGCTTAATGACTGAGCCACCCAGGCACCCCATCTACAATATTTTCTTTTTAGAGGATTTCTTGTAATATTACTCCTGATTTTTTATTAATAACATCTGCTAATGGCAACACAATATTGACCAATTCTACCCAGGCAAACAAATATTTGACCTTCTTCTTCTCTTTGCCTTAAAAAAAAGAAAAAGTAAAGAAGATTCCTCAACTACCTGTGTCCTCATAGGAATAATGGTTAACACTACTATACTGATTTCCTTCAGCGTGAAGGAATTAAAACACTGAACATTACCAACCACAGGACACTTTAACTGTTCCGGCCAAGCCTCCCCAGAGAGACATCAATTAAGAATGCTGTTCATTTTCTAACTCCTATTTTATACTTTTATACGTACATGTATTTAGTCATGAATGATACAAAATTTTGCTTTGTGCATTTTAATAAATGGGATCATAACACATTTCACTCTTACTTTTTAATTCAGTGTTATGTTCCTGAGACCAGTCCACTTTGTATATACTGACTGGTCTATTCTGATTAACTTCTGTATAATATCCCATTGTGATGGCTAGCTCTAGGCGTCTGCATGACAGGGTATAGTACCCAGTCAATTAGATACTAATGTAGGTGTTGCTGTAAGGAATTCTATAGATGTGGTTAACATCTACAACCAGTTTACTTTAAGTATTATCCTCAATAATCTGGGTAGGCTTCACTTAATCAACTGAAAAGCCTTTAGAATAAAACTAAGGTTTCCCTGAGGAAGATGGCATTCTGCTTGTGGACTGCAGTATAAGCTTCTAGCATGCCAGCCTGCCCTACAGATTTCACACTTCCCAGCCTTCACAATCAAGTAAGCCAATTTGTTTATTTCCTCTGAGCGGCATTTAGATGGCTTACAAGTTTTGGCTAATATCAAGTATGTGGCAAGGGACTGTACACGTCCCCTTGTAAAACACAGGTATGAAGAAATTACCTAGACAAAGAATTGATGAGACATAGGGTATGTGACAGATTTTTCAATTTTGTTAGATACCACCAAAGAGGGGCACTTGGGTGGCTCAGTTGGTTAAGCATCTGCCTTCACCTCAGGTCATGATCCTTGATTCCTGGGAAGCCCCGTGTCTGGCTCCCTGCTCAGTGGGAAGTCTGCTTCTCCCTCTCCCTCCCTCCCCCTGCTCCTGCACATTTGCGCTCTCGCTCTCTCTCACTCCTTCACTGTCTCTCTCTCAAACAAATGAATAAAATCTTAAAAAAAAAAAAAAAAGATACCACCAAATACTTTGGAGAAAGCTGCAACATGTGCTCCCACAACCACTGTATGAAAGGACCAATTTACCACACTCTCACCAACACTAGTCATACTTTTTTCCTATCTGATGAGTGAAAAACAGTACCTTTTGTAAAAGAACCTTACCTGCTTCCCGTCAGCATTAAAAAAGTACACATGACTAGAAATATCTAAATAGGAGAGGAGAAATGATGAAAGCCAGTTTCCTCTGTATTACAATGGTTTTATCCTCAACTGTCTGTCACAGATTAAGGTTATCAGAGAGTATTATCCTTAACAGCAGGGAAGGGCACCAAAACCCTGGATGGTAATTAATTAAGCAGGTTTGGGCTCTGGCCACTCCATACCCAGCCCCTAATCGCTGTGCTCCAAGGCACAATGGCCTCTGGGCTGTTCTCGGAACAGGCCAAAACCATTCCCACCACAGGGATTTTGTACCTGCTCTCCCTCTGCCTGAAGGCTCTCTTTCGGATACCCATCCACCAGTCCTCAGCTCCAAACCTCTGAGACACTTTCCTCCGCTTGCCTCCTACCATGTCTGGTAGCACCTCCAGCCTCTCCCTCTCTCTACGTCTGTTCCTTGCTTCTCTTACTTCAAAAGGCTATTGTTCATTACCTCACAGGATACAACCAACCTGTTCACTGTTTCCTTAGTAGGAACTGCATGTAAAATAAGGCCAAGGACAATCTGTAGCATCAGCAGTGCCTGGACCATTTAATGCCCAAAATATACTCAGCAGCACAGTTTTTTATTATTGTTGTTGTTGTTATATAAGAGATACACGTGTTCGTAGATGAATCAGCTCATCTGAACATACTGCAACAGACAAAATGACCCAGTGGGCCAATTAGCTATGAAAATCAGGCGTGAGGTAATACACTGCTTGCAACTTCATTAGCTCAAAGTAGCAGCTCCAGCTGAGGGTCACAAAAGCTGTAAGACTCTGTCCTATAACTACTAAGTCATAATAAGCTTACAAAATCTGAAAATGCCAGGGCTTTCCTTGTGAATTTTGCCTTCCTAATCCTATGTTTCTCCAAGTTGATTTTTAAATTACTTTTTAAGTATCAGACAGTAATGTGGCCCTTAAAAAAGTACCTTGTTAGGGGCGCCTGGGTGGCACAGTTGAACAACTGGCTCTTCGTTTTGGCTCAGGTCATAATCTCAGGGTCCTGGGATGGGGCCCGTGCCAGGTTTGGTGCTCAGTGCAGTCTGCTTGTTCCTGTCCCTCTGTTCCTCCCCACCCCCCAAAATAAATAAATAAAATCTTTAAAAAAAAAAAAGTGCCTTGTTAGAAACATCCCAAATGTCCACCAACTGGTGAACAGATGAACATGGTACATCCATAAATGGATTATTACTCAGCCATAAAAATAATACACACTACAACATGAATGAACGTCATGCTAAGTGAAAAAAGTCACAAAAGATCACATATTACCTGATTCAATTTATATGAAATATCTAATAAGACAAATCTATAGAGAAAAAAAAATGTATTAGAGGTTGCCTGGGGCTTAGGATGAGAATGAGGAATGACTGCAATGGTCACAAAGGACCTTTTTGGCAAAATGAAAATGTTATAAAATTGGATTGCGGTGAGGGTAGCACAATTCTGTAAATTTACTAAAAAAAAAAAAATCACTGAATTGTACACCTAAAAGGAGTGAATTTTTAAATAAATTACCCCTCAATTGTTTTTTTGTTTTTGTTCTTTTAAGGAAAAGAACAGCAATAACAAAAAACCTTGGCTCTTCTTAACGTTCCAGGCTGCTAAGGGCTCAGGCTTTAAATCCTTAATGCTATGGAATGCCGCAAAGCTATGTGTCTGTTCGTTCCTTGGCTGTTTCTAACTAGCCTGCCCACAGAGAGCCAGATGTATTGAGATGCAGGCCATCCGCTGTACTTCCTGAACACTGGTCAGGACCATCCAGAAAAGTGCTACTGGTCTGCAAGCATTTACGCCTACGTAGCTGTTAGTAGCAACTTCCCCTCCTAGAGTGAAAATCAATTAGATGCATTAGCAGAAAAAGATAACCCAGCTATTTTGAGACAAATCTCCGGCTGGGTTAGCAGCTGTCTTTCCAGCTATGATTGGGGAAGGAGTTTGGCAAATATGTCTCCAGGCAAAAAAAAAAAAAAAAAAAAAAACTTTTTTATGTCCTCCTGTAAGGGTAGTTTCATAGGAAATCTTCAGCCCACAGAGAAGACTCTCCATTAAGTTTCTTTCTATGACTTAAAAGTTGTTTTGCATTCTTCCTGTCTTTTCTTCCCCTGTATCGAAGCTTTGGTTTATAAGCAATTATTTCTGCAAAAGTGGTCCTTCAGAGTGCAAAGGGCATGCCAGAAATGAAGCCATGACACCCTTAAGGTTACATGGCTCTGTCCCTTCCAACACAACCTGAGCACGAGAAGCTGCTGGGCCAGTGATCAGCAAAGCACAGCAAGAAGTGGGCTTGGCTTCTCCTGGAAGAATATTCTCTTGAGTGTTCTGAAAACACCTATTAGATCATGAGCTCCTTAAGAACCAACCAAGAGATGAGAATCAGTGTGATCATCCAGAAAATTATGTACTGCTATCTTTTAAGATACACTACTAGAAGCAGTAACATGTCCATGACCTTTTATTTCATTGTTCAAAGAAACAGATGACTTGGACGAACTCCACTTTCTCTATTCCCTACTCATTTAGGCAGCAAGAATTGTTCTACAGCAAAAGCAAAGTTAAGCAAAACAAAAAGATCCCACACTGGCGGGAGAAAGTAAAAAGTGTGTTCTTATTACTGTTCAAGTCTTTTGCATGAAATTATCAAGCCTATCAAGAAAATTAAGTCCCAGAGCTATCCCACCCAGTAAATTAGTATAAGAATCTAGGTACTCAATTGTTTTGTTTTGTTTTGTTTTTAATTGTGGAGGGAGAGCCATGTGACAGGCAATCTGAGTCCATGACCATTCTTGATAAAGTAACTTAAAGTCATCCTGAATTCTGCTCAACACTACAAAGTTTCATTCTATTTTAAATACTAGACAAAAGTTTTACATTTGTCTGTAGAATTATCTGAAACCACTTTTCCTTATAGTTTAAGTTCAGGCTTATACTGGGTCCAAGGTCCAACAGGTGCTATATATAATTCCATAGAGTTATATATTTCTTGGCAGTATGAAGAAGGCTTTGGGGGCTATAAGCAGGCGTTCCTAGCCTTGGCAATTAGCAAGCTATCAGGCACTGTAACAATGTCTGGCCCACACTGGCCTCAACTGGACAAGGGATTTGGGGACCCTGCCCCAGATTTGAAGCAACTTTTAGACCTTACACTTCAGAGGGAGTAGTACCTAGGAGAATGAAGTAAAAACTCTCTTGAAATTCCAACTATGATGAAAACCTATCCATTCTTGCTTGGTTCACAGACGTGCATGTTCCCATCTGGAAGAGTGAAAACACAGTCCTCCCTATAGCTACAGTACCAAGAAGACTATTTATTACATAATCAGAATCTGAAAATGGGCCTCCTCTTGTTATTTTCCTATGGGTGCAGGGCAGGAAGGGTATTGTGGCAAGTACAAGATAATGTGTACTTAGTTTCGTTCTACTAATTCTGTAAAGTCCTTCCTATGTTTGGGCCTTTGAAACAACTATACATGTATGTGTTCAAATCTTTATTGTATACCTACAGTGAACAGTGAACCCAGTCTTATGCTGGACATGCAAGACACAAAGATGAATGAGGAAAGCATTCCAGCCCTTGAAAATGCATGGTCTAATAGGGGGACAAGTATAAGAAAAATACCAAGGCAATCCAGACTGACATGGTGAAAGTAAGAAATGCAAATTTCTTTAATATTATTTGAATATCACTTAGAAATGTGTAACTTTATCACAGATAAATGGTATCTATTGAAACAGCAATTACGCTACTGCGTTTAAAATAGCTGTCAACAGATAAATACTTTGAAGGCTATAGAGCACACTACACTATTTGGTTGAGTGTTCTTACCTGCCTACTTACTGTTTTTAAAAGGTGTGTCATGGAATAAAAAGCAAGCAATGAATTTACAGGAAAGAACGTCTAATGTGCTGGGTTGCATTTGTTTAGAAAGCCCTTAAGTACTTAACAGGTAACAGGAACTTTACTAGATCAAAGTAAACCGCTGATTTCATATAGCAAGCGACATTCTCTTTTTAGTTCACTAGTTCTTTCCAAATGCTATTCTTACTTATCTCGAATAATTCTAGTTGAATTATAATTCTAGTTGAATTTCGCTCACCCAGACCCTGTGAGATGGGTCATTCTGTTTTGCATTAAAATTGCAACCCTGTGGCCCCCAGGTGGCTCAGTCAGTTAAGCATCCAGCATCCAACTCTTGATTTTGGCTCAGGTCATGATCTCAGGATTGTGGGATCAAGTCCTGCGCCAGGCTCCAAGCTCTGTGGGGTGTCTGCTTGGGATTCCTTCCCTCTGCCCCTCCCCCCACTTGCACTTTCTCTAAAATAAATAAATCTTAAAAAAAAAAAAAAACCGAACTGTTCCCCTTGCAATCTGAGAAATATTGTTCAGAAACCTAAAATAATTTTAAAATACTTCAAGTTCATTACATGTATTTCTCAAGATACCAGTAACAGGAATCAAAATTTCTAATTTTGGGGGGTTTTGTTTCTCATCTAATTCTCTCACCCAACTTTCCAAAGACTTCTTGCCTTAAAAACTCCCCTTGAACTTAACCTGCACATACATTTATTTTTTCCCTTCTTCCAATAGTGAGACAAAATAAAGTCCAAAGAACTGAATTCGTAAAGGCAGGACCCCTCCGGGAGAGAGGGTGGGAAAAGGAGCAAGGAAACATAATTATCATACTGGGCAAGCCAAGGTAGAGGGGAAATGCTGGACAGACTAGAACGTTGGCATTGTTGTCCTGTCATAAGCTATAAACTCTAGAAAAGCACAGACTGTTTTTTTTTTTTTTCTCCAATGTGGTTCCTAGTGGTGACCACAGTGCTTGGCACAATTGCGGTACCTAAGAAAACAGTTGAAGAATGAATGTGGACAGTAAACTTGGCACACTCATAACAGATGCTCAAAACATGGTAGGTATTATTACTAGCACTAGCTCAGGACCCCTGGCCACCAAGGTGAGGATTTTAGCTACAGCTGTGATAAGCATAGATCTTCACTATTTATTCAACAAATTTTTCTGAGTTCTGCTGTGCAACAGCATAGTGAGGGAGTAAAAAAAAAAAAAAAAAACCAAAACCAAAACACTCAAGAACTGTATAGCTTATTGACAGAAAAATTTGTGCCAACGATTTCAACACTATTCTTTTTTCAAATATTTACTCAGCTCTGCCTCTATTGTCAGTCACTCTACTAGATACTGGGGATAAGCAGTAAATAAAAGATGAAAATCAATGCTCTTATGGCGGCTACACTCCAGTAAACACGCTACTACTGCTAACAACACACTGTTTTAAGAGCTCGCAGGTATTACAATGTTCACTCTTCACAATAACTAGAGCTAGGTACTACTATCATCCTTATTTACAGATTTACAATTAGAAAATTGAAGCACAAGGTCAAATGGAGGAATATGACATTGAGTACATACAAAAACCTGGGATAAGAAAGAACGGATTGGTTAGCTGACTAAGCGATCTTAAAGAGTGCAACGACTGGACTGAGCGTCCTATAAGAACAATGTTTTGCATGTTTAAAGTGTGTTTACACACTTAGAAATATATGCTGTCAGACATAGTTGATGTCCTGCACCTCAAGCTGCTCCGAGTGTAAGATGAAGCCCATGATAAAATATACCATTTGGTCAATTAAAACCATTAAAGTTTTACTTCAAGAAAGTACACACACAGGGGCACCTGGCTGGCCCAGTTGGTAGAGCATGTGACTCTTGATTGCAGAGTTGTGAATTTGAGCCCCACGTTGGGCATAGAGCTTAATTTAAAATTTTATATATATATACATACACGTGTATATATGTATACACGTGTATGTATATTTATACATATATAATTATAGCACTTAAGTAAAAGGAATTATCATTGTGATTCTCCTGATTTTCTTTTACCATTTGAGTTTCTGTGGTCAGAAAAGATTGGCTAGCTTAGATCTCAGGCATCTGTACCTGATAAGAACACGAAGGTGGCCAAAGTTATCTTCTCCACAGCTTTCCCCTCCCCCACACAGGCAGAGGCTTCCCTCCTCCCAACTCAGGAAGGGGCTGCTTCAGCCTAAAGGCCAAAGAGAAGCACTGAGGGTGGCTGGTAGACAGGTCACCTGAGATCTGTTCTGACCCCCAACTCCAACCTTCTCCATGTTTATTATTCTACACAATGTGTTTTAATCATCTGAACTTTTAGCCTTACTTCTGACAGGCTATTATTACCACTTTTGTACCTTTTCTTGCCCTTGTTATTACTGCTTTTATACCTTTCAAGGCTGTAGTTGCACCTAAAGGGATCAGCTGCTTGCAACATCAGAACAAGCCTCTTGAGAGAGAGTTCTAAGAACTGGAATTTGGGGGTTTCTCAGTTTTGTTGCATTCTTTTCTGCTGCATTCATAGTCTCAGGTTAGTAATGTTAAAAATGCCTTCCCATAAGTAGTAATTAAGAGAAAAACAGTGAGACTTTAAATTAGGCTTGTCTTTGAAAGGTCAGTTTGCAAAACACAGGTAGAAAATGGCACATTTTGGCTTAGTTTTCAAAAATTTTACCCATTAAAATGGTATGTCAATTTCCATTTTAAAGCTTAAAATTATAAAAGTAATTCATTCACATGAAGAAAATGTAAACACTCTAGAAAGTAGAGTAAAAGTGGTAAGTAGAAGTCTCCCTTCCCTGCCCTATAGTTCAACCACTGCTATACTTCCGTATTTTTAGTGAAGAAACTGCTATTGTTTAGGGACTTTTTAACCTTCAAAGCACCAAATAAAAAGTTAAAGCAACAAACCTGAGGGCATCTTTACCCCCAGGCTGCTCTCCTTAAAGCACAGGTAGCTCCAGATGGCTGTGAGCCACCAGTTAGATCTCTGAGGGGGGCTCATTTGTTTTGCTCCCTGGCTTGGGAACACCTTCTAGTAATATTTTTCATTTATTTTTGAATGAGAGAGGAACCAGCAACTTTTTTCTCGTTTACACAAGTCTCACCTGTACCCACAAGGACTTGAGGCAGCTGTTAAAACCAGAACACAGTCTCTAAAATAATGATCAACCAGAAAGACAGACTGAAGGTCTGGAAAACAGAAATAGAGGTTTAAAATCAAGGCTTAGGAAAATAAGAACAAAAGTACACAGGCCTGACGAGCCACATAGCTGTAAATATTCTGTACACATCTAAGTACAAAGTTTATGGGGGAAGTTATACCCAATAGCAGAAGACATGAAATCTCAGGTATTGTCCCAGTCGATGTCCATAAGCTACTATACCTTATAGCGATACATGTTTTACTAAAGAAAAACAACAACAAAAAACTCTGTATAGGTTATAAAAAAGGAAGTGGCTTTAAAAGACCTACTTAATTGGTTGGGGTTCAGGAAAGGTGCATTCTCACACAATCAGATTAAGCATAACTTGGGGCATGTTTTCCGGAGGGCATTTTGCACTGTGTAGCAAACATGCTTTAAATTGTACCTACCCTTTGACCTACAATCCCTTTGGGCATCAAGCTTAAGGAAAACATCCCGGATTTGTGCAAGGCTTTACCTACAATGATGTTTGCTATAGTGCTTTAATAGCAAAGTGCTGGCAACAATCTTATGTCCAGTAAAAGGGGACTGGATCAATAAACTGTTGATAAAGACAAGAGTACTGTGGAGTCAGCAAGCTGACAAGGCACAGGATACTGACACCGAGAGATAGACTAAAAACTATTGGGAAGTGTGACAGTGAGAGTTAAGAGTGTTCTCTCTGGGTTGTAAGATCCAGGTGACTTTTACTTTCACTGTGAATATTCACAGAGATTTTGGAAATTTTCTAAGAATTCAGAAAAAATACAGTTTTAAAAATCCTCTGAGATTAGAACACACACACATAAAAAAATAAAATATGTGGTAAATGCTGAGAAGTAGGATTCGAGGGATTTGTTCTCAAGCACGTATAATCTAAGTGGGGGAAAAGACCCAAATTAAAACTGTCATTTCCTTCACAAAGTACTAGTCTTGAAATCTCTTAATTTAACTGTAAGTCACTGAAATTCTTTTTTAAAAACTAGTCTACTGTGCCTATAACGTAAAGCAGGTACATTTTCAAAAAAAAGTCATGCAAAAAAGAAAGGGAAAGATAGTTTAATACCCAAACAAGAAAATTCAATTAACCAACTCTGCACCCCTCCCCCAGCATTCCAGTTTGTTAAAACATGGCTCATCTATGCCCTCAAAACCCCTTATGCAATAAAACCTTTTGATGTGTTCAACTATGACAGTTTTAGAGTCTACTAACTTAAATTTATGTTTTACTCTACTGAATACCACAGCTGTATGGCCCCTCTCAGACCCATGTTCCCCAGGTCCTAGGTTCTACTTTCTGACAGGAAGTATCCCCTAGGGAGTCAGGCTTCTGCTGCGGTTGCAGACATCCAACCAGCAAACCTGGGGAAAACAGTTTTGTTTTGAATTGTAAAATTTTATTTGCTTACACCCACCAGGGTGGCCAAAATAAAAGGAAAGAAAATATCAACTCTTGCCAAGGATGAGCTACTGGACTCTGTCTGGTACAACCACTTTGGAAAACCGCTTGGCAGTTTCTGCCAAAGCTAAATACTCAGATACTTTATAACCGAGCAATTCCACTCCCATGTGTATACCCAAGAGAAATGAGGGCCTATGCCCATCAGACAAGTACTACAACGTTCATAGCAGCACTATTCACAATATCCTGGAGTAGTCTGAAAACAATCTGAAAGAGAATAAATCGTGATGTATTTGCACAGTGCAATACTACACAGTAATAAGAATGAGCCACAGTTACTCTGACAGGGGCATATCTTACAAACACACTGGGTGAAAGATGGCAGATGATATGGGCCAAACTAATCAGTCCTTAGAAGTTAAGGAGAGCAGGGGCGCCTGGGTGGCACAGCGGTTAAGCGTCCGCCTTCGGCTCAAGGCGTGATCCCGGCGTTACGGGATCGAGCCCCACATCAGGCTCCTCCGCTATGAGCCTGCTTCTTCCTCTCCCACTCCCCCTGCTTGTGTTCTCTCTCGCTGGCTGTCTCTATCTCTGTCAAATAAATAAATAAAATCTTTAAAAAAAAAAAAAAAGAAGAAGAAGTTAAGGAGAGTAGTTATCTTGGAGGGAACACAGTGACTTGAAGGGGGCACCAAAGGGACTTCAGGGGGGCTGGTCATGGTCTGCATCTTGATCTGGGTGCTAGTTATACACACGTGTTCAGTTTGTTGATGATTTTGTGAGCTATATACACCAAAGCACACTTTCAATATGTTTATTATAGTTCAGTAAAAAGTTTAAGAAATATATTTGCAAATGTCAACAGGTAAGTTTGATTAATGTTTGTGTAGCTTTTATAATAATTTTTACTTTTGAACTGCAGAATAAACAGCTGTGTGGAATGCTGATAAAAACAAAAATCCAATTTGTTGAAATTCCATGCACATTAGGTTTCCCCTGCAGGTCTGCCTGTGGCTCATTACAACAGAAGTGCCAGGCAAGAATTAATGCCCAATATACGAATAATGTCACAAATGTAAACTCAAAAGCAACCTGAAACTTGTGAATGGTGTCACCTGGCCAAGTGGTCCCAGCCTCCCAAACTTCATAATAAAGGACAGTGCTCTGTCTACATAGCAAGTTAGCATAGTTCTAAAACCTCTTTCCAATCAGGAAAAAATGTTATGACAGAAAAAGACAACCATTGTTTGTCTTCGTATTTTCATTTTTACCAGACAAAAAGCTACAATACTGGGCTGTTCCGTTTAATATTTGATACCTGGCAACTCTTTCTGTTGCTACCTGGCACTTGATTCTTACTGTCCCTTTTTATAGTCATCATGGAGCCAAGAGCAAGTTGTCTGGGCTTCCGCAAATCCCATTTTATCTTCGGCATACCTGAAGAAAGCAGTATTATGGGAACAGATGAAGATATCAAGTAGTGTATATAGCTACAGAAATAAACACACACACACACAAGGTAACTGAAACCTTCATAAGCTAGACCTGTATACCATAGTCCACACTGGAAGCCATCCAGGTAGGGGCTTTCACTACCACAACCCCAATTAAACCCAAGCCCAGAAAATAAAAAACCATTAAGCAAACAAAACCTAGTACATATGCCGAGATGCTTGCTTGACCTGATGAAAGAACAAAAGTACCTCATTTTTTTATTAAACAAATGTTTGTTCAAAACAAAGATGATGAACAATATGGCAGAAAATTCTGGTGACATCTTAGATCACCCAATTGTTAAAAGGCATTTGATTTGTGCATTTGTTGACCACTAGAAACTAAACTACTAAAAGGATTGGAATGGAGGCGGGCAGGGTAAATGGCATGTGGACACGGCTCCCTCCTAGACTTTTTGGGCCTCGGTTTTTCAACAGTAAACAAAATCCACATCCGCCTTGAGGGCTGATGTATACTTAGAATGAAACAAATGCTCTATGAAAAGTATCAAGGGAGGTGGGGGGGCCTAGCACAGGTATTCACGAAGTAAATAAGTGTTTACATAATCAACAAGCCCGCACACCTACTAACTGCCAGTAACTATTCAGAATATTACAAAGCCAAGCTCCTCTCCTTTGGGAGCTCACATTCTAGTTGGAGAAGGATGAGAGATAAAGGAGTATGTTATATAGCATATCCTAACGTACTAAGCATTATTCAGGAAAGGTAAAGTTAGTGGGATTGGGAGATGGATGGCGTTGTGTATAATTTTAAAGAGTTGTTTGAGCAGGTGACATCTAAACAAAGACTTATGTGCCCCTTTCCCTCCTCCTTTTAAAGTGACATTTTCCCCCTTCACTGCTGCTTAGCAAGAACAATGTAGATATAGGATGGATGACATCATACCCATCCCTCCTCAACTTACTAAGACTTTGGCAGTTCTAACTTCTAGGAAGGTTGTGGTTACTCTTAATTAAGGGTTTTTTTGAACTTTACTTCTTCCTCGTACCACTAAAGCATGTACTCATCAGAAAACCACGTAAAATCACAAGCAAGCACTGAGGGCAAATTATGGGCATACTATGTGGAGGCTGGGAGGGATCTTTGGCTGAACTCTAATTAGTAACAGTAACATTACTTCACATTTTGGGGCTTATTATCATATCATTTGTTTGTGAAGCCATAAAACACACATCCTCCTGGGATTCAGCATGGGTCTCTAGTAATCATTTGTCTAAGTACACATTTTAGAGAACTCGGCAAATGTGTAAATAAATACTGAAAGATATTTGATACTGCATTACAGAGAATTACACTAGTTTATAATCCCCCACTTTTTCTAAAGAACTGATTCTTTTATTTCAAAGTTGGAGAAATTTGAGTATTTAAAAAAAAATCTAAAATCCACACTAGCAAGTCATTAAATCTCATTTCCAGGTGCTTTTGTCAACACACCTGGTTAGGTTATGCTTCTATTAGTAAAACACTGTAGGTTGTTAGGTAACATAAAGGAAATCTCTTTTAAAAAAAAAAAAAGTTTAGGGGCGCCTGGGTGGCACAGCGGTTAAGCGTCTGCCTTCGGCTCAGGGCGTGATCCCGGCGTTATGGGATCCGAGCCCCACATCAGGCTCTTCCTCTGTGAGCCTGCTTCTTCCTCTCCCACTCCCCCTGCTTGTGTTCCCTCTCTCGCTGGCTGTCTCTATCTCTGTTGAATAAAGAAATTAAAAAAAAAAATCTAAAAAAAAAGTTTAAGCGTCCAACTCTTGATTTATGCTTAGGTCATGATCTCAGGGTCATGAGACTTTGAGCCCCTCATCCCAGCTCCATGCTGGGCGTGGAGCCTGCTTAAGATGCTCTCTCTCCTCTTCCTTCTTCCCGTCCGCCCTCCTCCCTGTCTCAAAATAAAATGAATAAACAAATTAATTAAATAACTAGATTGATTCATCACACTGAGATTTTTGCCTATATGGTAAATTGTCTCAGCTTTGGTTGTCAGGGGGTGGGGTGGGGAAGAACTCAATGAGGAGGTGGTGAAGGCCTTCAGGCTTTCAATCTGTGAATGTGAAATTTCACTGTGCATTTCCATCATAGACAAAGCATGAGCCAGCACTAGTCACTTCATAGACTATATATAAACTTGCTATCTCGACGTGTAAATTCTTTTACCACCATTCAACATAAAAAAACGCAATCCCAAAACATTAATGAACAAATGGTGATTAAAGTCAAAGCAACAAACATTTGTGAGCTTTTACTATGTTTTAAGACATGGAATGTCTTAAAGACATTCCATCCTTAAGAATGGAAAGTAGTCAGTAACTAGTCTCTGATGTTCAATTTATTATACCTTTTCAAAGTATGAAAATGATTTACACTGCCTAATGTCTATAAATATGTATAACCCAAACTGTGAAATCTACGCTTCTTGCATCCTGCCCCAGTTCTTTGGGGTTGGCACTTGTGGTGCTGTAATTCACTTGAGTACAGTTCCCTCCACTGAGTCACTGCTAAAAGTAAAAGGAAGAAGTGGGAGAAAAAGCAAAGAGTTACTTCAGAGCATCTGACTGCTTGTCTCAAATTGTTCTATCATCCCAGATTGGAAAGATGTGCCTGCCTTCTTGGAGACAATTTAGGTGTTTACGTGTCTTTGTGCCCCACTAGATACTTAGACTGCCTGAAATCTACAATGATCTGCATTCCTCAACTGCATACAGTTTCTCCTTAACTGAGAGTCATCACAGTAGCTCCAATTCCCCAAGTCTAAGAGTGTTTTATTTACACATTGTCAACACCTCACACTGCCTGTCCCCACCACCTTCAGGATCATTTAAATATTAACAATCTCAATACAAACATAAAATTTTAACATTCAAATTTCTGGGATTTCTAAAAATTGCCCTCTATTAAAACAACACAGTTACTTACTGAGACCAAAAATGCTGTGTCAACTGTGTCTACCATATCTACTCAAAAAATATAATTCACGTTTACCTATTTGTGTATCCAGATGAAGGGAATCAATATTTTGAACCCAAAGGATAGATTACGAATGTATTTTCATGCACTTCTTTATTCTTATCCTACAACAGTCGATAAACCCCCCTGATTTCAGGAATTCACTCAGACCTTGCGCATCTAGAAACCCAATTTAAGGGTTAAAAAAAAAAAATCTATGAAAGTGACCAAACTGTGGGCCTTAAAAATGGCTACAAATGAATTTGGAGAACTTGTGTTCAATGAGCCTAAACTGAATTAAAACAAAAGTTGTTTTGTAGTCTATTAATAGCAGATGATTAAGCACGTATCTTATTTCAAATGGAATTCATTTACAAGTACTTAAACCTACTAAACTGGCCACTAATCCTAAATCTGTGTCTTACTGGAGAAACGCTTTCACAAGAAATACAAGTTAAGAGAGTGACCGTCAACGCTTTCCTGAAGGCTGGGTGCATTTTATTGGAACCTCGCGGAGCAGCCCAGGCGGAGGGGCTAGAAGCGCGGCGCGCGGCAGGGTCCCCGAGAGCTGGAGCGGACGCCGGGAGCTCCGCGGCGCCCCCCAGAGGCTTACCTGGCGCGCCCCGGACCCCGCGCCGCGCTCGGCCCCGTCCCCGCGCGCAGGAACCAGGCGCTGCTCTCGCGTCCTGGGGAGCTCTGGCACAGCGGCCACGCCGGCGCGTCTCCGACTCCGAGGAGCAGCCGCGCTGGAGGACGCGGCCCCCAGGGACGGGACAAACCCCACCCCCACCCCCCCTTCTCCGACGCCCTCCCGACACGTTGGGCTGCGAAATGTGCAGCTAGCAGGGCGTCTCCAGCGCCAGGAGTGGGGCGAGGGAGGCTGTTCCCGCGTAAAGTCCCCTCCTCTCCCCGACCTTCCCCCGGCGACGACCGCGAGCTGCCGCGGGGCCCCCCCGCTTCCCCCGGCCCCAAACTCCGAGTCCCTGTCCTCCCAGGGTCTCAGGCCTCCCCGCACTCCCGGCCGCGCCCCGCCCCCGGGCCTCCCGCCCTCAACCCCCC